>NW_003852402.1:572983-582538 GCF_000181295.1 Otolemur garnettii
TGGCATCACAGCTCACAGCAACCTCCAACTCCTGGGCTCAAGCGAGTCTCCTGCCTCAGCCTCCCAAGTAGCTGGGATCACGGGCGCCTGCCACAGGGCCCGGCTATTTTTTGGTTGCAGCCATCACTGTTGTTTGGCAGGCCCGGGCTGGATTCAATCCTGCCACCTTACGTGTATGTGACCGGCGCTTTAGCCACTTGAGCCACAGGTGCCAAGCCTGTATACTTAAAAATTGAAGTGTTATTACCACAATAAGATTCCCCCCCTCCCCCTGAGACAGGGTCTCATTCTGTCGCCCAAGTATAATCATAGCTCACTGTAGCTCCTAACTCTTGGGCTCAAGAGATCCTCCCACTTCAGCCTCTCAACTAGTTGGGACTATAGGCACCCACCACAATGGTTGGCTCATTTTTCTATTTTTAGTAGAGAAGGGGTCTCGCTCTTGCTCAGGCTGGTTTTGAACTCCTGAGCTCAAGGGATCCTCCTGCCCTGGCCTCCCAGAGTATTAGGATTACAGGTGTGAGCCACTACACCTGATCTTTGGAGATAAATACTGAGATGACTGACTGACTTCTTCTTCTTCCTCCTTTTTATTTATTTATTTATAAATAAGTCTCAAGCTGTTGCCCTGGATAGAGTACTGTGGTGTCATAGCTCACAGCAACCTCCAACTCTTGGGTTCAAGTAAGCCTCTTACTTCAGTTTTTCTATTTTTAGTAAAGACAGGGTCTTGCTTTTGTTCAGGCTGGTCTCGAACTCGTGAGCTCAAGCAATCCACCTGCCTCGGCCTCCCAGAGTGTTAGGATCATAGGCATGAGCCACTGCACCCAGCCCCTTCTTCTTTTTAGAGATAGGGTCTTGCTTTGTTACCCAGGCTGGAGTGCAGTGTGGTACCACCATAGCTGAATTAAACTCATAGCAACCTTCAACTCCTGGGATCAAGCAATCCTCCCACTCCAGCCTCCCAAGTAGCTGGGAGTACAGGTGCCCACCCATGCCTAGCTACTTAAAAAATTTCTTTTGTGTGATGGGGTCTGGCTATGTTGCCCAGATTGGTCTTGAATTCCTGGCCTCAAGCAGTTCTCCCACCTCAACTTCCTAAGGTGTTGGGATTACAGGTGTAAAGCATGCCACTTGACACTTTTTGTTTTTTAAGAATACCACGAACAGTTATAGCCAAAATTTGATAACCTAGATGACATGGACAAGTTCCTAGAAACACACAAATTATCAAAAGTATCTCAAGGAGAAACAGAAAATCTAAATAGACCTAAATCTAAGTAAAATGAGTAAAGGCTGATCAGTAATCAGAAACTTCACAAAAATTAGCACAGCATTATGACAGATGCCTGTGGTCCCAGCTGCTTGGGAGGCTAAGGCAGGAGGATCACTTGAGCCCAGGAGTCTGAGGTTGCTGTGAGCTAGGCTGACGTGACGGCAGTCTACCCAGCATGACAGAGTGAAACTCTGTTTAAAAAAAAACAAAAACAAAAAATACAAAACAATAGCACAAACTTCATAAAAAGGCCAGGACCAGATGGCTTCACTGGTGAATTCTACCAAACATTTAAAGAACTAATACCAGTCCTCAAACTTTATGGAAAAATTAGAAGAGGAGCACTTCCTAACATTTTGTGAGGACTGCACTGCTTTAATTTTAACTCCAAATAGACACTACAAGAAAAGAAAACCACAGGCTAATATCCCTTATGAATATAGATGCAAAAGCCCACAAGACACTAGCAGAACTCAACATGCTAAAAGGTCTATTATACCAACAACCAAGTAGGAATTATCCCCAGGGTACAAGGGGACAGGAATGCAAGGGTAAAGGGGTAAAGAAGGTGCAAACTATGGCCTGCGGGCCACCGAGGACATTAATCTGGCCTGCTGGGTGTTTTTTGCCACTGCTGCCTGTCCTGCTTAGCAGCCGACTTGTCCCAGGTCCTGCAGTCTGGCCCTCCAATGGTCTGAGGGACAGTGAACTGGCCCCCTGTTTAAAAAGTTTGAGGATCCGTGGGGTAGAGTGTCTCTGTTGCAGGAAAAAGCACTTGGTAAAATCCTGTACCCTACCATGGCAAAAACAGATTAGAAGAACATTCAACCTGCTAAAAGCTGTGTATAGAAAGCCCACAGCTGACAGCATCCTCAGGGATGAAACACTGAGTACTTCTCTGAGATCAGGAACACGATGAGGTGCACACTCTAAACACTTGTATCCAACACTCAGCCAGAAGTTCTGGCCAGAGCAGCAATCCCACTAACTGTACCTAAAAGAATTGAAAGCAGGCTCCACACCTGTGGCTCAAGTGGCTAAGGTGCCAGCCACATACACCTAAGGTGGCGGGTTCGAATTCAGCCCCGGCCTGCCAAACAACAATGATGGCTGCAACCAAAACATAACCAGCATTGTGGTGGGTGCCTGTGGTCCCAGCTACTTGGGAGGCTGAGGCAGGAGATTCACTTGAGCCCAGGAGTTGGAGGTTGCTGTGAGCTGTGATGCCACAGCATTCTACCTAGGGGGACAGCTTGAGGCTCTGTCTCAAAAAAAAAAAAAAAAAGAACTGAAAGCAGATACTCAGATATTTTTACTCATTTTCATAACAATACTGCATGTAATAGTCAAAAGATGGAAACCATAGAAGTGTACATCAATAGATTATGGATAAGCCACGTGTGGTGGATCCACACAACAGGACACCTGCCTTATAACACTTACGTATCATACGTGGATGAATGTTGAGGACGTTATGCTAAGTGAAAGAAGCCAATCATGAAAGGGCAAATACTGTAGTGTTTCAGTCACAGGGGCTAGAGGAAGTCCCATTCATAGAACAGAATGGAGATGCCAGGGGTTGGGGAAGGTTAGTGTTTCACAGGGACAGAACTTCAGTCTGGGAAGGTGAAAAGCCTTGGAGGTGGACATGGTGATGGCTGCATAGTGACATGGGCATGCTGAGGCCACCGAGCTGCACACATTTAACTGAGACAAAGCACTGGGCCCTGCTGTTGTGTGTGCTTTGGTCTCTTACCGGTCAGGTGCATCGTCTCCAAGAGCCGGGCCACCAGTGCCACGTCCTCCTCCTGCTCCATCCCCACGAGGCCCAGCTTCCGGCGCATCTTTTGCAGGTAGTGCCTCTGGAACTCGGCATCAAACTCCTCGGCCACAATGGACTCGCCTAGCTCCAGGGGCAGCTCAGGCTCCAGGGCCTCAGCCAGCTTCTGCAAGTTCCACTTGCACACCTCGGGCTGTTTGCTGTATGCGTAGCGCCCAGCAGTGTCAGAGGCATTGCACACGTGGTCGGGGTCATACCTGCCACACAGGTGACAAAGCTTTGGTTCCATCTCCTGGGGGACATGCTGAAGGGACAACACAGGCCCCTGGGAGTGGATGCTAAACGAAGTGCCTGTGGGGCCACCCTCTTCTGGCCTGTCCAGTGGGGGTCCTGTTGCTACAGGTTTAGGCCAGGGACCCTAGGGTTGCTCTCAACTCTCTTTCCTACAGTCAACTGCCAGCTCCTGCCAGAGCTGCCTGAGCACAGGGGAAGCTGTTCTGCTGCTCTGGCTTCTGGTTTACTGCCAGCTCCAGCTCGCATCTTTTCAATTCTTTTTCTTCTTTTTTTCTGATACAGAGTCTCACTCTATTGCCCCCAGGACAGAGTACAGTGGCTTTGTCACACGGATCACTAAAACCTCAAACTTCTGGGTTGAAGGGATCCTCCTGCCTTAGCCTCCGGAATAGCTGGGACTATAGGTACCTGCCACAATGCCTGGCTAGTTTTTCTGTTTTTAGTAGAAAGAAGGTCTCCCTCTTGCCCAAGCTGATCTCAAACTCCTGAGCTCAGGGATTGATCCTTCATCCTCAGTCTCCTGGAGTGCTCAGATTACAGGCATGAGCCACTGCACCTGGCCTCAGTCTATTTTCTTTTCATTTCTCTTAAAATTATTTTTAGCATTCAGTTAAGTTCAGCAGTGGGGAACTCTGTGTCAACTTCACTGACAATACTGTCAGCGAGTCTCAGCCCTCTACCACCCGGCAGCCTTTCATTCCATTCTCAACCCAGCATCGAGGGGCCTTTTTTAAAAAGCTGAAAACAGAGCATACTTCTTTACTCAATCTTTCAGGGGATTTCTACTTATAGGAATGTCTGACCAGGCATTGCCGAGAACTAAACATGGAACAAAATGTCACTGGAGCAGCAGCACCAGCCCAGAGGCCAGACCCTCATCTTGCTCCTGTCACCTACCAAGGCCTAGTTCCCAGGAAGGCCCAGGCCACTCACCTGTCCAGGAAGCCGAAAGGCCCATAGTCGAGAGTGAGCCCCACGATGCTCATGTTGTCAGTGTTGAGCACACCGTGGCAGAAGCCAACACACTGCCACTCAGCCACCATGCGAGCTGTGCGCCGCGTCACCTGGGGCAGGACTGGTGTCAGTCATGCCAACCCCGGCTTTTTAGAGAGGTTCTCACTCTCCAGGGACTTTAGGATGGGGCTGGGCCCTGTCCTGGAATGTATGGGTTCTCATTCCACTCATACCAGCTATTTTTTCTTTTCTTTTTTTTTTTTTTGAGACAGAGTCTTATTTTGTCGCCCTCGGTAGAGTGCTGTGGCATCACAGCTAACAGCAACCTCCAACTCCTGGGCTTAGGCAATTCTCTTGCCTCAGCCTCCCAGTATCTGGGATTACAGGAGTCTGCCACAATGCCCAGCTATTCTTTTCTTTTTTATTGACATAGAGTCTCACTTTGTTGCCCTCCGTAGAGTGCCGTAGTGTCATAACTCACAGCAACCTCAAACTCCTGGGCTCAAGTGATTCTCCTCCCTCAGCCTTTTGAGTAGATGGGACTACAGGCCCGCTTATTCTTGGAAATGAGGTCTTACTCTTAGTCAGACTGGTTTTGAACCTGTGAACTCAGGCAATCCACCCACCTTGGTCTCCCAGAGAGCTAGGATTATAGGCATGAGCCACCATGCCTGGCCCCAGCTATTTTTTCATTTGCTCTCAAACTTGGCTTTTACTGAAACCAGAAGAATCACAATCCGAAGACTCAAGCCCAGTAGGAAGACCCCATGGAAACAAGGTAATTATCACATTGCTGGGCAAAATTTGCCCTCGGTCCAGGCCACTGTGCCTGGGAGGCTGCTCTTCCATCTTCCCCTGGTTTTGCGTGACCAGGGTCTGGCCACCAGCCCTGCTCACTTGACCCCAACCAGAGAGCAGCCCCTACGCAGCCCAGCACCAGCAGGACTTTGAGAACAAGAGTCCAAGATGCAAGGTTGCACCAAAGGCTCATGCCCAGTGCCCACCCAGAAACCATGTCTCTCGCTGGGCACGGACCCTCCATAGACATCACCTGCTGGAAGGCCATGGATGCTCTCAGGAATTAGTACTCTCATCTCACTTCACTGACAGAAACACCAAGGCTTGGGGGGCAGTGACCAGTCCACACCCTCCCTCATGTCTATGCCAGAGCAGGAGGCTGAACCCTACCAGCCCTCCTGGTGTCCACACAGAGCACAGAGCCCCACAGACATCTGCTTGGTGCCCACTGCTACCCCAAGCCAGTTGGTGAAATGGCCTAGTGAGCTGCTCCACTCACTAGGTGGTGGCCTCAGTCTCCCCCTCACCTATTCCCACCAGGGCTGCAGGCCCTAGCTGGCCAGGAGAGGCCTAAGACCCCACTGTACACTGGACATCCTGTGACTAAGTGGAAGCCAGGTTCAAATTGTGTGTGGGCATGTGCTGTCTGTGGGTGGGGGCCATATCTGACAGCTCTGGAGGGCCCAAACCTTAGCTGGGAAGTTAGCATCTCCCCTAATCAGAACACCAGGCTGGCTGCTCCAGGGTGCATAGTTGGGCCACTGTGAGCACTGACCGTGGCCTGCCCAGCACCCTACAATGCATCCTCCCAAGCCCAAGTCCTTCCCTCCAGAGCTTTCCCACAAGCTGCGGGCCTCTGCAGGTGCACTGGGCCCATAGATGCCACTGAATCAGAGACTCTGTGCACAGTGTCTGTGAGAAGCCCACCCACATGTCTGAGGGAGGGATGGGGCTTAGGGGCTGAGGAGTGGCTCGGAGAAGGGTAGGGATGCCAGCAAAGCCTTTGTACACCACCCAAAATGACTGTGTCTCTAGCAGCAGGAAGGGCACTGGCACCTGCCTACCTCCCGGAAGAAGGCAGCATTCCTTTGCACACTGTCGCTGGCGTGGGCAGCTTGGATGTCAGGGTAGAAAGAGCTGACTGCATAGTCCAGCATCTGTACCCGGATGTCATTCCTCCCCACGCTGGGGCCGGCGCGCCCTGTGTGCTCGTCTGTGGGCTTAAAAATCTCAAAAGACCCAAACCTGAAGAGAAGACTTGAGTTTTCAACAGGTCAAACACATCCCCAGTCCCTTGTGAAAATAACAGAGAAAGTTCTGGCTACTGATCTTGTAGCTTTGCATCAGGGAGAGAACCCTGATCAAAACATAAAGCAGCAGCAGTCAGACTGTGCCTTGGTTTTATGTGATACACACAGACATGTCTTTGTCAACAAGCAGCCACTGATGGAGCCCTGGTCCCAGCAATCTGGGACACGTGTGGGGAGGCCGTCTCCACCCATGTCCTGACTCAGCAAAGAGGGTTGTGTGCCCTTCCAAGCCAAGGGATGCAACTTGTGGCCAGGGTCAACTGCAAGGGACACCGTGTTGGGAGTGGTCAGTGGCACTCTCAATCAGGGGACTTCAGCCAGTGCCTGGGCATTTTTCAGTGTCACAACTGCAGTTACTACTGGCAACTAGCAGGCAAGGGCTAGGAATGCTCTCACTACCCTCAAGGCAAAATGTCCACAGTGCCACTGAGGAGTAGGGTCTTCTTGGGTAAGGCAGACCCCTGCCCTGGCTTCTTCTCCTCCCCCAAGAAGATAGGAAAAGCCAGAAACTAACAGCCTCATTCATAGGCTGTTGGTGGCCCTGGCCGGTTGGGGATCTATGAGGACCTCTGGGCAACTGGGTTAAGTAATTGGGACTGAAAAGGCATCAAGGTGACATCAAAGACCAATAGGTTCATGTCAAGGACAGGAGGCCAAACCAGATGGCCATTTGTGTAAGGTCTGCCTGACTGCAGTGGCGCGGAACGAGGCCATTTCCTTGGTCAGGTGTAAATAGGTCCTTGTAAACTCCCAGATAGTGGAACCATGCATGTGCCTTACCAGGCCCTCATGCTCAGCCAGCTCCTACTGCCACAAAGTTCCCTCAGGGGGTCCCCTCTGGTATCCAAGGTCCTGTCCCCCTCGCTGGTGCCTGAGGCCTCTGCGTCTCCTGCCCCTCTGGCTGAAGCAAGGTCCTGGACAGGGGCTGTGGGAGGGCTTAACACAACTGTCCACATATAGGGCAGTGTCCTGACCCAGAAAATGCCACTTGTCTTTTGTACTGTAAATCCCTCCCAGTGGGCAAGAAGTGTCTACTTCATGGATGGTCTGGTCCAGAGACTGCTCTAGGGACAGGCCAGGGCTGTCACCTTAGCTTATTGTTGCTACTCGACATTCTGGCTGTGTGCTGCAAATCGCCTACAACTCTGTAACCAAGAGCACATAGCCCTGAAGGATCTCAGTATTACCTTAGAAAAGTAGAAGCTATACGCAACACAACTGTGCATTTTTCATATTTGGGATTACCATCATAGAACACATCGCGCACCACTGTGGACTCAGATGTGACGCAGGCCCCTGCCCGTGTGGTGGGCACGCCCAGGTGGAACATGGCCTCGCTGCATAGGAACTCTCGGATGCTGGACCGCAGGACCTTGCGGCCGTCCGCCTGCCTGAAATCAAATGCCAGAGCTCACTGTGCAGTTTGGGGAAGCTTGCTCCACGTTGAGATTCAGGGCAGCAAACGAAAAGGGTGAGGAAAAAGCACTCATACAGCTTCTTTAAAAACACTAACATTGGCTCGGCACCCGTAGCACAGTGGTTACAGTGCCAGCCACATTCATCGAAGGTGGCGGGTTTGAACTTGGCCCGGGCCAGCTAAACTGCAACAAAAAATAGCCAGGAGTTGTGGCAGGCACCTGTAGTCCTAGCTACTTGGGAGGCTAAGGCAAGAGAATTGCTTAAGTCCAAGAGTTTGAGGTTGCTGTGAGCTGTAATGCCATGACACTCTACCTGGGGTGACAGCTTGAGACTCTGTCGCAAAAAAAAAGAAAGAAAAGAAAAATGCTAACATCGCCACAAACACAAACGAGCTGTAAGCCCCGAGTCCTGGAAGCCACAAACCAGCTGTCGCCCATGCCTGGAAGCCACACTAAGAGTGCTAGCTGGCAGCACTTAGGGACCAAGTTACTGCTGAGAACAGCAAGGCTGCCCCAGGGAGGATGTGGCCGCCCAAGACCCAGCAGGTTCCAAGCACACCCTTAGACCTGAGTTCTGTTTTTTTGAATTTGCTGTACTATTTTACAAAAATATGACAATGCACATGTATACCAGCATTATTTGTAGTTGAGAAAATATTGGGAACAATCCATGAGAAGCAAGTGCTCTTCAGAGCAAGGGCACTGCTCTCTGCCTAGTGCTCAGATGTGAGAAGAGGCAGGCTAGGTCAGGGCAGAGGTCCCAAGCGCTGAGTGAGGGCAAGAGCAGCAGAGAGAGGCTTGGGAAGGCTGTGTGACAGACTCCGCTTCCATGAAGAGCAGGCCGGGGCAGGTGAACTACACTTTACTTGGATAGCCATGCAGGGCTTGAACTTTTTTTTTTTTTTTGGAGACAGAGTCTCATTATTTTTCCCTGGGTAGAGTGCCATGGTGTCACAGCTCACAGCAATCTCAAACCCTTGGGCTTAAGCGATTCTCTTGCCTCAGCCTCCCAAGTAGCTGGGACTACAGGCGCCCAGCTATTTTTTGGTTGTAGTTGTCACTGTTGTTTGGCAGGGCCAGGCTGGGTTCGAACTCGTCAGCTCTGGTGTATGTGGCTGGTGCTCTAGCTGCTGAGCTACAGGGGCTGAGCCAGGGCTTGAACTTTTTGTTCACACTGATATTCTGTTATTTTTTTCAGAAGCAGGTGTTCTCAGCTACCACTTAGCTGCCATTGCTCGCTGATACCAGTGCCAGCCCAGCCTGCTAGCTTCCGCAGATGGAGCAGGAAGTAAGGATGTTTCTCAACCACAGCCTTCACGACACAGATGGTACAAACCACCCATAGTTAAGGCATCTGAGAAGCAACTGGTACCAATGCCACTGAAAGAGTGCATCATCACCCCTCCCCCCGCCCCAGTGAGGAACCATTGCTGCAGGCCTAGTCCTGTGGCACTTCGTGAAATTAGGCACTGTCAGAGGTCTGCTGTGTGATATTGCTCAGGACTTAAAAAGATGGGTGTAGCCACTCATGGCTTTGCAGGAGGCAAAGGCAGCCTCTCTGATTGGCCTTTTTTAAGACACCAACCTGTGCACTGGCCATCCCAAACAGGACAGAAATTGGGGATTAGCTGTTTTCCCATTTCATTTGTATGTGAATTTCTTTTTTGAGACAGAGCCTCAAGCTGTCCCCCTGGGTAGAGTACCATGGCATTACAGCTCACAGCA
>NW_003852402.1:582990-591697 GCF_000181295.1 Otolemur garnettii
CCCAAGTAGCTGGGACTACAGGCGCCCACCACAATGCCTGGCCATTTTTTGGTTGCAGCCATCATTGTTGTTTGGCGGGCCCAGGCTGGGGATTCAAACCCGCCACCTTAGGTGTATGTGGCTGGTGCCTTAGCATTTAGGCTGGTGCCTCCAGCATTAGCTGGAGCCCAACATTTGAATTTTTTATAAAAAGCTTATTTCGGTCAGGCATGGTGGCTCACTCCTGTAATCCCAGCACTCTTGGGGAGTTGAGGCAGGTAGATCACTTCAGCTTAGGAGTTTGAGACCAGCCTATGCAAGTGCGAGACCCTGTCTCTACTAAAAACTGAGGCAGGAAGATGGCTTGAGCCCAGGAGTTTGAGGTTGCTTTGAGCTAGGCTGATGCCACACTAGCCAGCCACATACACCAGGAGGCTGGTGGGTTTGAACCAGTCTGGGCCTACTAAAAACAACTACATTAAAAAAAAAAAAAAAAAAAAAGCGGGGCATTGTGGCAGGCACCTGTGGTCTCAGCTACTTGTGAGGCTGAGGCCAGAGAACTGCTTAAGCCCAAGAATTTGAGGCTGCTGTGAGCTATGATGCCACAGCGCTCTACCGAGGGTGACATAGTGAGACTGTTTAAAAAAAAAAAAAAGTAAAGTAAATAAAAAAGCATATTTCTTGACAGGAAAAGAAAAAGCAGAATATAAAAAAGGAAGGTGACAGTGGCAGTTAGCCTGAGTGGGCCATATCCTCAGCCCCCACCCCCCACAAGATGTCAGGTCTGGACATGCCACCCTCTAAGGCCTCTGTCCAGTATCCCAATGAGTCTGGAGCTGCATGCTGTAGCCAGGCATAAGCTGGGGTGCAGGAGTATCTCTCATCCTCATGGGTAAGAAGGCAGCTGCAACAATTTAGAAACTTCTCTCTCTGAAGAGCAAAAAGGAAGGTGGGAAGACAACACATACAGTCTCTGGAGCACCCAGAGGGTCCATCTGGGGGTGCTGGGCTGGGACATACCTGGACCTGTCACTCCCTTACCTGATCATGTAAGCGAGGACTTACTTCTGAGCTATTTTATTCCATTGGTGTCTGCATGTCTTTTTGTCAGTACTACATTGTTTTGATTACTGTAGCTTTGTTGTAACTTTTCAAAATGAGAAGTGTGAATTCTCCAATTTTGCTCTTCTTCAAGACTATTTTGGCTATTCAGGGTTCCTTGAGATTCCATGTGAACATCAGGATGGGTTTATCTATTTTTGCACAAAACATCACTGGGATTTTGATAGGGATTACCCTGAATCTGTAGCTTAATTTGGGTAGTACAGACATTTTAACATTAATTCTTCCAGCTAATGTGGTGGCTCATGCTGTAATCACAGTGACCCGAGAGGCTGAGGGAGGACCACTTGAGCCCAGTATTATGATACTGTACTCCAGAATGGGCAACAGAGTGAGACTTTGTCTCCCCAAAAAACTGTCTTCTAACCCATAAATGTGGAATGTGTTTCCTTTTATTTATGTCTCTTTCAACAATGTTTTGTAGTTCTCACTGCGTAGTCTTTTACTTCTCACAGCCACTATAGACTTCAGACTTAATCTTGTAGAACTGTTGAGGCCAGGTGACACTGGGACATGTTGGGGGAGGGTTATAGGAAGGGATTGAGTAAGGATAGAAGGATACTATTGATTTTTTCTTTTTCCTGTTTTGGGAGAAACAGTTACCCAACCCGGGAATGCACTGGCATCATCATAGCTCCCTATACCCTCTGATTCCTGGGATCAAGTTATCCTTTCAGCTTAGCCTCTTGAGTAGCTGGGACTATAGGTGTGTACTGCCATACCTAGCTAATTGAAAAATAAATGTTTTTGGTAGAGATGGAGTCTCGATGTGTTGCCCAGTCTGGCCTCAAACTATCATCATGTCTAGGCCTCCCAAAGTGCTGGAATTACAAGTGTGAGCCATGGTGCCTAGACCCTTTCCCCTTTTTTTTTTAAAGGAAAAAATAAGCATGGGAGTGGATTGGTGTGTTTCGACCTAATGGGCACAATGTAAGGGTATATGGCACATCTCGTAGGGGTGGACACAAGTACTATAGGGGCCTTACCTAACAAATGGAAAGATTGTAACCTAGTCATATCTACCCTCATATTTATCTGAAATGAAAAGAAAATTGTTGAGAAGAAAAGAAATAAAGGGAAAAATATTCTCACAGCCCTCAGGTCTAGAGGCACTGACTCAAAATTCAAGTCTTCAAATATAAAAAAGTGTCTTCCAACAACAGATTAGTCTCACAACAGATTATTCATCACACTTAAGTTTGATGATAAATTATCATCAAAATGAAACATGAAAAGCATTAAAATGATAGAAGCTCATGGAATAAGCCAAGGCTAAGAAGTATTTACATGTCATCCCAAAGCTCAGAGATTCTCCTCCCACGGCTCAGAGGCTCTCTGTCTGGCCCCTGGTGTAGATAACTCTAAGTGGGTTACTGGGGTCAGGGGCAGGCAGCACTCAGTAAACTTTTCAGACAGTTGAAATGTTTGGAGACTCAGGGATGAGGAAGAACCAGTTATTCTAACCATCTTGCTTGGGTGATGCAGGCTGGCAGAGAGGATACTGAAGGGAGAGGGGTGAGAGCCCACAAAGGAGAAATGGATTTAGAAAGTAAAATGCCAACTTACATGTACTTTTAAGTCATTTATTTGAAGAACATGAATTTGTATATGAACTGTCTAGTGGAAAAGAGCAAAATAGAACTAAGTGCTGTGTATATACAGAAGGCAAGACAGTCAGATGAGCTACTCCCTGGTTCTGGCTGTCCAGAGCTGCACCTAGGTCCTGCTATGGACCACCTGTGTGCCCCTGCCCGAATCTGGGAATCTAAACACTGCCCACCTGACTTCCAGGGCCAGACCCTAAGAGTGTGCATGGGGTGGAAGTCTGAAGAGCCATTGCCTCCATCACCTGAACAGGCCTCTGTGAAGGACATACAGGCAAGGCCAGCATAGGGGCCTGGATTGACAAGCTAGCACTCAGAGGCTCTGGCTTCCTGTGGCATGGCCTGCACAACAGGCCGCCATCACCCCTTTCAACACTGGCCCATCCCTAGGCCAGCAGCTCCAGCTAACATGGGTAAACACCACAACTGTCTATTTTTTTTTTTTTTTTTTTTTTGAGACAGAGCCTCAAGCTGTCCCCCTGGGTAGAGTACTGTGGCATCACAGCTCACAGCAACCTCCAACTCCTGGGCTCAAGCAAGTCTTCTGCCTCAGCCTCCCAAGTAGCTGGGACCACAGGCGCCCACCACAACGCCTGGCCATTTTTTTGGTTGCAGCCATTATTGTTGTCTGGCAGGCCCGGGCTGGATTCGAACCCGCCACCTTAGGTGTATGTGGCTGGCGCCCTAGCCACCTGAGCCACAGGCGCCGAGCCAACACAACTGTCTATTACTCCTTCAAGTGACTTGACAGTCCTTGGTTTTATGAGCACGGAGCATTGGGCAGCTGTCAGTCCCGTCCTCACAGAGGTGGAATGAGTGCTCCACCTCTGGGAGAGGCAGCAGGACCGTCCCCCTCGCCCGCAGTGGGCCGGCCAGCCCAGGCCTCCGTCCTCCCATCCTGGCCTTAGGCACCGCCCTGCTCCTGCCGGCCCCAACCTCCAGGTCAGGACAGTGCCCAAGCACGCCCCCCTCGCAGCCCACCCAAGTTAGGGTCATCGGGGGAAGGGCCCACCTGGAGAAGGGCGTGGGGCCCGCGCCCTTGAGCTGCAGTTCCCAGCGCTCGCCGGCAGCCGTGCACACCTCGCCCAGGTACATGGCGGCGCCGTCTCCCAGCTGTCCGGCGAACTGGCCGAACTGGTGTCCGCAGTAACAATGCGCGGCAGGCTCGGCGCCCGGCAGCAACGCGTTGCCGCTGAAGAAGAGCGCGGCCTCGGCCTCGGCCTCGCGGGTGGCGACGGCAGACGGTGCAGCCAGGCCCAGCAGCGCCAACGCTGGCTCCGACAGCGCCACAAGGCGCGGCTCCCGCAGCGGGGCGGGCCGCACGCGGCTGAAGCAGGCCCCGGGCACGGGACGCGGCGCGAAGGCGGCGTCCTCCGGGCTGGGCGGCGGCACCTCTACAGGCAGCGCACGCAGGGCGCGGTTGTCGAAGCGCAGACCCGCCAGCCAGCGTGGAGCGGCCTCCATGGCGTCACCGCGGGCTGCGACCGAGGTCGAGCAGGGCGCGCACGGCGGACGGCGGCGGCCGAGAAGCAGCGACGAGGCGCGAGCCGCCACGAGCGAAGTCCAGAGGTGAGCCCTAAGCGCGGCCATTCGCGGTACCGCCCCTTCCGGAAACCCCGCTCCGCCCCGCCCCATCTCCTAGGGTCAATCGTCCCTGCTGCGCCTGCGTGGGCCGCGCCCCCCAAAGATCTGGCTTCGATTGGCTGCCGCGCCCGTCCATCAGCCCCAGGTCCGGTCTGCCCAGAGGCTCGCTGGGAAAGCGGTGGCGCCAGCGTGAGTCCTGCCTCAGGGAACGTCATCTGTGCTCAAGTCCGCAGGAATGCAGAGAGCGCTGGAGGGGTGCGGGGGGGTGGGGCTGGGGTGACCGCTGGAGGGACACCCCAGAATGACTTCGTAAGGGGCCCTCTCCAGGGCCCAGGCGACACATGACGGTCCGGACTGCTCTCTTAACTCTGGGGCTGCGTTGAAGGTCCGCCCTGGATTTCTTGGCCGGCCGTGTACCGGGAAAGGAGAGACAGAGGCCAACTTTTGTGCAGGGCACTGTTGACCCACACTTATCAGCTTTCCTGGGACCAGTCGGTACCGAGTAGGAGCTGGCCACCTGGGGACTATGCACAGGGACCATTCTGCACCAGGAGGAGCACCAGGGTGAGGCCAAAGCTGAGTGTGGACAGGCTTTGGTCAGGTGCCTACCTGGGGTAAGGCCTACCTGGAGCATGACTGCGTGTGTGCACCAGTTCCCCTGTCCCTTGTAGGTGCTTCCTGCCACCTTGGATTTTTCCTTGCTTTGCAAATCTCTCTGGGGCCCTCTCCTGCTTTAAGAAGCACCCTGAGGCCTATCCTCTCTGAGCCTTCCCCACCCATTGGTTCTCAGTATCTTGCTTTGTAAGATACTGCCATGGAGATCTGGCCAGAGCCCAGCATTACCTTTTCCTCAATCCCATCCACACTCTGGAATCTGGTGGGAGGGTCCATAAGTAACAGCAAGGGGCCTGAGGGGACACCTGGTAGGTGATAGGGGTTCCAGAAAGTCAGTATGGAAGAGCAGCAGCTCCCCTTAGCTCTGTTGAATGTGCCTCTGGTCTCACCATTGAGTTCCTACATGGACTCCTCTGAGAAGTCCTCCAGAGTGCTGTTGGTAGCCCCAGTACAAAAGGCTGGGATAGTCCAGTCCCTTCCCCATTCTGACACAGAAGGAAGCAAGGGCAGATGGCAGGGCATGAGCATTTTTTTTTTTTGCATTTTAAAACTATGATTTTGGCTCGGCACCTGTGGCTCAAGTGGCTAAGGCACCAGCCACATATACCTAAGGTGGTGGGTTTGAATCCAGCCCGGGCCCGCCAAAACAACAATGACAGCTGCAACCAAAAAATAGCTGGGCATTGTGGCAGGGGCCTGTGGTCCCAGCTACTTGGGAGGCTGAGGCAAGAGACTCACTTGAGCCCAGGAGTTGGAGGTTGCTGTGAGCTGTGATGCCAGGGCACTCTACCCAGGGGGATAGCTTGAGGCTCTGTCTTAAAAAAAAAAAAAAAAAACTATGATTTTGTTTTTATTGTTATTATTGTTTTATTAAATCATAGCTGTGTACATTACAGCAATTATGGGGTACAATGTGCTGGTACGGCATGAGATTTAATGAGCAAGGCTTTACCTGCTCCATCCCAGCATGGCACCTAGGCCTCCTGGGTCTTAGTCCTATGAATGGGCAGCCTGCTGGCATGCAGGGCCTGCTCACCACTGCCCATGGTCCAGAGTTGGCCAGAGGGGGGCCCCAGCATGCCCTGCCCATGGCTTATTGAGATCAGCCTGGCCACAGTTGCTGTACCACCAGCCCATGCCTGAATGATCAAAGCTGCAGCAGGTGAAGATGTGGGCGCTGTCCATGCAGAGTATGCAGCCGCATTTAAGTGACTGCCTTCCTGGCTGTCACTGTGGCCCAAGCCCTGGAATGCATCCCTTGCATAGTGTGGGTGGTGGGCTCAGCAGCCCCTCACACCATCCATACCGCTATGGCTCCTCAGATGGAAACTGCCTCAGCATATGGGACACCCAGGGCAGGTTCTTGGAGAGCAACAGCCTTTCCCAGAGTTAAGGCTGAGAAAGTCAGGGGTCTCGGCTCCCAATATCCTCTCCCCCTTCTTGCCTCCTTTTTGCACCTCCACTCACATCCTATTACAGCATCTTAGGAAGGGAGAGCCCCTGCCCTCCCAGGAACTCACCAGCATCACCTGAGTACAGACCCAGGGTCAGCCAGTAAAACTGGGCCTCCTTGTTGACATGGATCTGAGGTTGTCCAAGTCCCCCAAGTCTATGCTTAGTTTTGTCTGCAGGTCCAGCTGCAGGTCAGGTCTGAGATGTGCCCCAGCCTCAGCCAGTGGTCACCTACAGGAGTGGGCACTGGGCTCAGGCCTGCACCCACCCCTGGCTGCACCTCCCTGTTTTTGCTTGATTTGTTCTAGATACCTGCCCCCTTCCATGCCCCAGCCCTGTGTTCCTAAAGGGCTCAAAGGTACAGCCCTGTGCCCTGTGGGTGGCACTGCCTCCTACCTTCCAAGTTTCTGAAGCTCTACTTGTACTTCTGCCAGCACCTCTCAAAGTTCAGGGGCTTCTCCTTGCCCCAGTCTTGACTCAATCACTGTCCAGCCACTGTCCTCATGCATGTCACACAGAACCTGGCATGGACAGAGGTAGTCACTGTCCTTGGCCCATCCACATAAGCCTGCCCTTCCTTCTCCCTTCAGAGAGGACATCATCATTCCCCTAAGCACTTTTTATTTTTTTTGAGACAGAGCCTCAAGCTGTCGCCCTGGGTAGAGTGCTGTGGCATCACAGCTCATAGCAACCTCCAACTCTTGGGTTTAAGTGATTCTCTTGCCTCAGCCTCCCAAGTAGCTGGGGCTGCCACAAAGCCTGGCTATTTTTTTTTTTTTTGGTTGCAGCTATCATTGTTTGGCGGGCTCGGGCTGTATTCGAACCCGCCAGCTCTGGTGTATATAGCCAGTGCTTTAGCCACTTGAACTACAGGTGCCAAGCCTAAGCATTTTTTAATTTGAAAAATGCACACTGTAGTTTTTTTTTTTTTTTTTTTTTTTCAGTTTCACTTAATGCTTGATGAAACAGCAAGATTTATTTTTTTTTTTTTTTTTTTTTTTTTGCTTATCAATACAGTACAAGCATGTATTATAACAGAAATTCAAACTTTAAGGTATGGGATGAAGACCTATGGTACAGCACAGGACAGCTGTGCTGCTCTCTAACCTTCACTCGTATCCTGGGCAGCTTCCCCGCTAGTCTTCAGAGTCCTTTCTTATTTGTGAAAACAGCTGTACCCTGACTTCTCTGCTCATTCCCATAGGGGTGGACACCTAGGTCTCCCCAACCCCTCCATTAAGAACAGTGCTCATTGTTGAGGCTCACACCTGTAATCCCAGCACTCTGGAAGGCCAAGGCAGATGGATCACCTGAGCTCAGGTGTTCGAGATCAGCCTGAGCAACAGCTATCTCTACTAAAAATGGAAAAACTAACTGGATGTTGTGGTGGGCACCTATAGTCCTAGCTATTCGGGAGGCTGAGGCAAGAGGATTGTTTGAGCCCAAGGTTTGAGGTTGAGGTGACATGATGCCAAGGCACTTTACCCAAGGTGACAAAGTGAAACTGTCTAAAAAAACTAACCAAACAGCACTCAGCAAACACCTCTGTGGCCAAGTGTGTGTGGGGAGAGGCTCATGAAGGAAGTCAGTGTCCAAGGTGCCACCAACAGAGCCAGGCTTTCCTCTTGCCAACAACAAACATTAGGACCTCTTTTATTTTTGCCAAACTGATGGGCATAAAACATCTCATCAGCCACTGGTTCCCCACACTGCAGGGTGGTATCCTTGGACAGTCTGCTCACCTGGAAAGAGGCACTGGTCCCCCCTGGCTGTATGGTGTACACACACCACTGTGAGCCCAGGGTCATCCACCCAGATCTAAGAGTTGTCCTCTGTCAGGAATGCAGAGCCAGGCCGGGTTGGCCTCTGAAAAGATGCAGCAGATAATTTGCCAGCCTTGTGCTGGCAGCCAGCTGCCACTGCTCATCTCAGGACACACCTGTCCCCTCTTCTAAGTGGCAGCGCCTTGGTTCCCTGGATGGCTTCTGCCCTGCCCTCCCTAGCCCTGACCAGAGCTTTAACTGCATTTGTCCCACTGCCTGGATACCTCTTGTCCATGAGTCTGATGTGGACCATACCTGCTGTCCTGGCTCTCCTTGCCTTCCCCAAGCCCATGTGCCCTCCTGATAAGCAGCTAGGGAGGCCTGTCCTACTGATGACCTGACTGGGCCCCTAGGGCGTTCCTGGGCAGGGAGGCACAGACTGGATGGGGTCCTACTTCACATGCCCCACCAGCCAAGAGCTTAGGGGCCCAGCAACACTGCCTACAGCTGTGGAGCTAAGACCCCAGGCGAGGGCAGACTCCATAGCCCTAAAGGCCCCAGGCCCACCTCTGGAGTTACTGAGGCCTA
>NW_003852402.1:592228-619003 GCF_000181295.1 Otolemur garnettii
GTGGCTGGCGCCTTAGCCGCTTGAGCCACAGGTGCTGAGCCCCTGTTGGCTATTCTTACCAGCCCTTGCTATGCAACATTGAGCTGACCTAGGCCAAAGTAGAGAATAGCAAAACTCAAAATAGGGTGGGCTGCCAGACACATGGGGAGGGGAAGAGGAGAGGGTGGAAGGTAGGGAAAGGCCGGGCCCACCTAGCACCCACTGGTGAAGCACCCACACCCCCACCTCCGTCTGTCTACAGGAGAGCCCATGCCATGCTTAACACTCACTGTCAGTCTTTCTAGGCATGTCCTAGTTCCTAGTCCCACTGGATCTTTTGTTCAGGCCACCAGTTGGCTGCACCTCCTCTCCACTTCAGGGTGAGGTGCTAAGCAAGGCCACAGCTAGGTGCCAGGGGCCCAAGGCCTGCATCCTTGTGGAGAGGCAGGTCACAAGTGCCCTCAGCATACATAGTCCCGGGAGCACAGAGAGATGGCCAGGACCCACACCCCTATCACCTGAGTCCCATTTCCACATAGTTCACAAAACAGAAACTTCCAAAATTAGAATTTATTTCAGTTTCTAAGGAATGAATCCATGAGTGTGGTTGCACTCACACCCCCCTGGGCTCATAGATGTGGGCGTCACCTGATTTCAGTGGACACAAAGACAATCAGAGGTCACCCTGCGCTGGGCTGGGGCTGCGTGGCTGGTGAAGCCTGAAGAGATGAGCAGGAGGGATAGCCCCAAATAGAAGGTGGCCCAGGCAGGAGGGCTCAGCAGGGCAGCCCCACCGTGACCCCAAGGCTGAGGCCACCACAAGCTATTTGTCCATTGAGGGTCAGGTGGCCCCTGTGCACCCCAGCTGGGGCACAGGAAGTAGGTTCTAGCCAGGACAGCAGCTCATACCTGAGGCATCAGCCTGGACCCCCAAGGCTGACCTTAGGACAGAGACTCAAAGAAAAGGAATTCCTTTTTGTCCCAATCAGATTTAAGGCTTGTATTTCCTGACATTTGCTTCAGTTTGTTTTTTCATTTAAGTTAAAATTACCTGAGTTAAGATTTTCAGACATTTAAAAAAGCCAAAACACAGAATCTCTGCAGTGGTCGGCCAGGCCCAGGATGCCAGGGTCTGTCCAGGGTCAGCCAGAGCTCCTGGGGGCCCACAATAAGGAGCTGTGTGGGGCACCCAGCCATTCCCACTGATGCATTCTGGGGCAGGATGCTCCTGCAGCTGGCGAGGGCTCAAGAAGGCACAGTGAGGTAGGACAGCAGCTGGCTTCCCAACACCCTGCCGCCTGGGGGAAGGAGGGTGCGGTGGCCTCAGCACTCCCCCCAGCCCCTGCCACCCTGGGAGCTGGGCCATCTGATCTTGACCTGGGGATAGCCTCTGCAGTCTCCATGGGGGAGATCAGGGGAGCTGCTGGGAAGCCCGGGCTCAGACAGTTAAATAATCTTTTATTTGGGTGGTGTGGGACTAGAGGGCAGGTGTGGCTTGACCTAGACCCCCACAGGGGGTGGCAAGGACCTCAGGGGTGCTCGGCACCCAGGATGCTCCCACGAAGCCCCTTGGCAGCCACTGGAGCAGCCCCTGCCCCAGTGTGGTCGCTCCCTTGACAGTGCCTCCTACTTGTGTGGCCGGGCTGCGGTCGCCCTCTGGAGGCAGTGCTGCGCGGCTGGCAGCGACAGGACCAGGCTCACAGTGCGGCGGCCCATCCAGTATAGGCCGTAGCCCAGCAGGCCGAAGAAGGCGGCCTTCATGGCCAGCCGGGACACTCTGCCGGAGATGGACGGCGGGGGGACTCTGGGGAGGGAGGGAAGGCTGGGCCTGTTTGGTGTGGGCTCCCCCAGTCCCAGCCCCCATACTGGGGACCCCTGGTATACTCCCTGGAACCCCACCTCCACTGGGGGTTCTCAGGGTGGACTCAGCCCCGGGCAGGTGCTCACGTCATGATCTCCTGGATGTTGAGGTCAGCACTCCAGTTCTTCTCAATGCCAGGCACGTGGCCCATGCCCACCACACCCACGACCACAGCGGGAACACACTTCCTGGGCTCGGCTGTGGGACAGCAAGTCAGTGCACGCTCAAGGAAGCCTGAGAGCCCTGAGCCCACAGGGACATCAGCTCACCGTCAGAGGCTCGCGGCAGCTCAAGGCACCGGGCCGCCTGGCGCAGCACATAGGTCAGGTATATATCGCGCTCTGAGACGATGGTGCGGTGCAGGTCAGGGAACTCGCCGATCATCTCAGCCATCATCTGCTCCAGTAGGTCCTTCTGCTTGCAGCGTTCCACATCGTCCTTGCTGAAGCAGAAGGTGAGGCTGCCATCCCCATGGGACAGGATAGGGCAGGGACAGTGGGGGCTGGTGCTGTTGACCCAGGGCAGGGACCATGGCACTATTTGTTTGGTATTCACTACAGTAGGGAGGGGTAGGGAAGGTCTTGTCTGAAGAGGCTTGGCTGGCTGGGACCTGGGCAGGTGTGGCTGTGCCAGGGCCACTGTTCCCAGGCTGCCCTACCTGATGGGGTCTGACAGGAAGCACAGGCCCCAGGCCAGCCTGACCTTCTGCCAGAAGGAGAGTGCGGCGATGGCCCTCTTGAAGGTGACAGGGATGGGCCGATCACCCAGGTGGAACTTGCAGAAAGGCACCTTGCTGGCCTGGAGCAGAGGTGGGCATTGGGGAGCTGTGGGGGCCCTGGACAACTTCTCCCAGCTACCCCCACACAGTTGCCCCCGGCTGTGCTCTGCCCACCTCCTTGAACGCCTCCCTGAACTCGCCCCCAGGGGCCATGCCCAGCTGCTCCGTGATGTGTGCAGATACTTTCAGCAGCAGCATCTGCATGAGCCCAGACATGAGTCCATTCTGTAGGGAGAGAGAGGTTAGGCTTAGCTGCGCACAGCAGCAGGGCAGAGCCCAGGTGGAAGGATGGTAGGTAGCCCCGTGAGCATGGGCATTCTGGCCATGCTCATTCAGGCCTTAAGAGTTGCTTTTCAAAGCCAGCCAGCCCCTCTTAAGAAAAGCCCTTTATAAAATAATCAAGGGTTGAAAAAGGGCCATCTCACCGTCACAGATGCCTGACCTTGGGCAAACATGCTGGGTCAGGGCCATGCCAAAGCAGCCCTGTCTCTCCCATCTGCCTGCGAGGGCCAACAGATAGTGCCTAGGCACCAGTCCTAGGCAGGCTACATCACACAGCTGATGGCCTCTGGGTCTTGCTAGGCAGGGTGGATCAGTACTTCAAGGAGTATACTTGAAGTAGGGGTGAAGATCCTTCAGCAAGGATGAAACTCTCAGGCCCACCTCTCTCCCTTGGACCTACCCTAAGCCTCCAGACCAGGGGGATCTGGGCTCTAGCTGTGCAGAGCTGGTCCCTGATCACCTGCGCACCTGCCTCACAGCCTGCTGCAGCTTCTCTAGGCTGAGCTCCTTGGCCTCGCGCAACAGTGTGCTCTCATCCATCTTCAGCATGGATACACGGTACTGGCAGAGCTCCACCACCACCACGTCGGGCTGGACCTCCCGAATGGTCTGCAATGGCCAGGGGTGAACCCTGCGGGGGTGCAGCTTGCCCCTCAGTGCCCCCTGCAGAGGCAACACTAGCAACAAGAGGCCCCAGCCAGGGGTGGCCAGTGCTGGCACCACCTGGCACTGCCTCTGCTGCTGTGACAGCTCGACTCTTTTTTTTGCAGTTTTTGGCCAGGGCTGGGTTTGAACCCACCACCTCCAGCATATGGGGCCAATGCCTTACTCCTTTGAGCCACAGGCGCCGCCCTGACAGCTCAACTCTTTAAGCAATGAAAGAAATAAAGCTACGAAACAGGTTCATTTATTGAAATGGAAGGCAGAGCAAAGCCTCACATCTCTGTAGCACACAGGGAGGGGCTCAGGCTCCTGGGGTGGCCACTGAGGCACTGGGCTCCTGTGGGGCCCTGAGTTCTGGACATAGGAGCTCACCAATAATTAGCCCGTGTTGCTGTCAATGGTGGGGTGGCCGGTGAGGTCAGCCCAGTTGACAATGGCACTCACCTTCACGACATCCCTCTTGCTATCGTCACTGAAGTGGGCTGTGCCCACCACATACACCTGGCTCCCATCCTCTGCTACCAGCTGGGTCACGGTACGTGGCAGGTTGGGCCGCTCTTGCCGCCGCTTCAGCTTCATCTCTAGGAGCAGGTTGAAGGCGTCTACATCAGCTGCAAAGACAGCAAAGGCCATCACAACTCTGGGGACAGCTGCTGGCACAACGGCAGTCTTGGCTCTGCAGACTCTTCTGGGTTCTCAAGACTGCATAGGTGTGGAGTGGGGGCTGAGACTCAATATGAAACCTAAACTCACAGGGGCATAAGCTCCCTGTCAAGGGTCAGGGTCCATGTACCTGGCCAGCCTAGGTGACAGCATATGCCATTTGACCACCTCTGAGCCTGGGCCTCAGAAGCCCCTCATCTCAGCCCATGAGGGTGAAGGCCCAGGCTGCTGTGGAGAATGGCAAGGATGGGGGACAGTGGGGACTTGGTGCCCAAGGGCATTGGACTATATATCAGCTCAGCAGGGGGAGGGGCTCTGAGGAGAAGTTGGGGCCCACCTTCAGGAACGGGGGCTCCTGCTCTGCTCACCCCACCTGTGCTTAGGTGCCTGCCCTCTAACATCTGTGCTGCCTGTAGCTCAGCACCGTGCAGATGGCCCTCCAGGAGACTCAGCCTACAGCACCCACTTGGATCTTGGCTGGGGTCCTGCTTGCCCCAGGCTGCTGCCTCCCCACACCCTACACCCCAATGTCTCAGCACTGCAAACATGTTGAGACCCCAAGGAAACACGTACATAGGTTCTGGGGTTCTCCAGAAAGCACCCTGGGCACTGGCTCCGAACCCCCTGCTGTCATGTCGGCCTGCAGATGGAGGGAGAGTTCAAGTTCAGGTATCCAGGGGTCCTGGACTGCCAGGGTCCATGTGTCCGCTCCAGGAACCCTTGGGTCCTATGGGTCACATATTTGCAGGACTCCACTCCCTTGGCCACCTGGTGGTCTCTCTTTTCACCACCAACACGTGGCAAGGTTACCAGGTCACCTCTGCCTCAGGGCCCCTCTCCAGCAGAAGCATTTCCTGACTCCAGAAAAACCATCTGAATTTCTTCTTTTTTTTTTGAGACAGAGCCTCAAGCTACCCCCCTGGGTAGAGTGCCATGGCATCACAGCTCACAACAACCTCTAACTCCTGGGCTCAAGTGAGTCTCCTGCCTCCGCCTCCCAGGTAGCTGGGACCATAGGCGCCTGCCACAACGCCCAGCTATTTTTTGGTTGCAGCTGTCATTGTTGTTTGGCGGGCCCAGGCTGGATTCAAACCTGCCACCTTAGGTGTACGTGGCTGGCGCCTTAGCCACTTGAGCCACAGGTGCCGAGCCCATGTGAATTTCTTCTTTGCAGGGAAGCAGCCAGAGCCACCCCAGGAAGCCCCACTCTGGGTAGACACCATTCAGATGCTGCCTGGCCCTGGGACTGAGGTTGTTCAGGGAGAAGACCCCTGCAGGCCCTACCCCTCACCTCTTGTGGTGGCTGCTCCTCCTCCATAGCGGTGTGGTGGCTGCCTGAACAAGTGGAGGGAGCCTGGGGAGACATAAGGAGGTAGCATCTCAGCTGGAGCCCAGGGCCTCCTTGCCCTAACCACAAGTTGCATCTGGATAATCACAGGCTGCTGAGGACTAGAGTCCTTTCAGGAGGTACTGGTCAGGGAGAAGGGGCATTCACTATGAGCAAAACACAGAGAGGGGTCTGCACGGTGCATTGCTATGGCACAGGCACCTGAAAAGAGCCAAGATGCCCCAACCCTCACCCTGGCACCATAAGCAAACACATAGGAAGAAGAGAAACCCTGTACTAACTGTGCAGAACTCCTGTGAGTGGGATCACTTCAAGACAGAGTAATGTGGCTGCTGTCCTACGGCACGTGGCATGGACCCTATAGCCTTTGTACTAAAGCCACTTCAAAGAAAGTCCTAACCTCTTTAGTAATCCCAATGCCGCTGACAATGTCAGTACACCTGCCAGCAGATAGCAGCAGACTCAGGGAAAGCAAGCAGGTTAACGACAGAGGTTAACTTAAAAGACAGAAACAACGCAAAAGGAACCAAGTCAGAGGCTCTGATAAGGCCTCAGGCTGTGCCCCAAAGAGGGCTGCCAGGCACACATGAGTCTTTGACCACACTCAGCAAGAAACCTGCAGCCTGGGATGGGGGTGGGGCATAGACACCAGAGGGACCACTGTAGAGTTAGAAGAAGGAGATTCATGCTGAGGAAAAGGGACATGCCGAGCAGTAGTGACACCCACAGGGGGGAGCCATGGACCTGTGTGGCCATGGAGCCAGGAAGAAATGATGCATCCACAATGCCAACAGGCTCCACACAGCTCCCAGTGGACAGGTGTGTCACCACCGCATGGGGTCATTAAAACAATCAAACCAAAATTTGGAGCCTCACACAGAACCACAGGAGCCAACAAGCATGCTGACCACATAACAGGGACGACTAGCACATGCAGACAACACGGAGAGCACAGAGAAGGCTGAAGGACACACATAGGTCTTTTAACAAACACTGCAAGGGAAAAAGGCCTTTGGGGAGGTGGCCATGGGCAGCAAAGGGCCAGAGTCAGACTCTGACTTGATAAAGTTGCTTAGAAATGCTGAGCCCAGGCGCTGGCCCCATATTAAAAAAAAAGAAAAAGAAATGCTGAGCCCATCAGAGCAGCCTGCCAAGGGGAAGGTGAGACATTAAGGAACTAAGGAACTATGCTAACTGGCCTGGTTTTGTTTTAAGCATCTGCATCCATCAGAGTTACATGTCTGTGGCTTCTGGGATGTGCTTTGGAGGAGCTGCTGTGGGGACAACGCGGGCAGGACAAGCCTCTAGCCTACACCCAGACACCTTCAGGCAGCTGCCTGGGGCACTCCAGTTCCACTATTGTTACACAATTCTCACAACTTTCATAATAAAAAATTAAGATGAATGACAGAACATGACACTCTCTCAAGCTCCTTTCCCCTCTGTATCCTGCGGGCACATAATTGCAGAAAGCACAGACCTGCCCCTCAGGCAGGTGTCTAGGCTTGAAGACCTGGCCCCACTGGTGATCCAAGTCACTGCACCTCTGAGCTCCAGTTTCCTCATCTGCAAACAGGATGGAGCTCTTAGCCAGGGTCTGGGAGGGACTCAAGGGCTAGGCAGGCAGGAGCACCTCTGAGCAAGGGAAGAGTCTGACAAGTCCCCATCTGGTATCCAGGGAAACACAGATGAAATAGGAAGGGGGGTAGCCCCTCCTGAGGCCAGCTGGGCCTCTGGGAAGGGAGACCCACCCTGTGGACTCAGCCCTGGGTGCCTGGAGCTCAGCTCTCCACCTGAACAGCTATACCCTCCCCTGCAGCAGTTTGAATCTCAGCTCCCAATCTGCCTGAGGCACATCCAGGAAGTGGCATTGCTGGCACCAGTCAGAGCAGCCAGGCCTCTGCCAAAGCCTGAGCCTCACCCAGGGGCTTCTTCCTTAAGCTGTTGGCAGGGCAGAGACCTCCCCTAAAGCAAGCACCAATCGAAACACACACAGGGAGGTGTGCTGAGGCTGGCTCTACAGCCAGGGCCACAGGTAGGTGGCCTGATGAGTCCAGCTGAGCACAGGACAGAGAACAATTCCCACTTACGAGGACATAGGCAGTTGAAGCATGAGGAAGCACTTCCAAAGCATTCTGTGGTCTGTGGGCCAGCAGACGGGCAGCAGCCACAGGACCTCGACCCTTCTCCTAGGGGCGCAGGAGCTAGAGGTCTGTGGTCAGGCTTGGCCCTGGAGGCTTGACCAGGGCATGCCTGTGATGAGGCATAGAGTAGGCCCTTCTGCCTACCACAGGGGCTGGTCCTACTCTGGCCACGCCCTGAGGTGTAGGGTACGTGTGCACTGGTCTCAGCAGTGTGTCTGGCCAGAGCTGCCTGGGAGGAGTCAGGCAGAAGGGTCACTGAGACCCCTCCAGTGTTAGGAGTCTGTGACTCTGAGCATGTCTCCCGTGACGCCACGGCGTCCTTGCCCTTTCCAACTCTCTGGTTTCCCTCCCTCTCCCTGCAGTGCCTGGTTAGCTCTAGGATGTGACCCTTTCCTTCTAGCCTGCTCAGATAATTATGACTGGGACCCAAGGCCCTCCCAGCTGAGTGGAGGTGAGCAAGGGGTTGTGCCCTCATCCTGCTGGCCCAGGTCCAAGTTCCCTGCTCCCTGTCTGTGTCCTTCTTGGTTTCTTCCCAAATGATATCTGGACTGCTATCCCCACAGAGTATCACCTGAGGGTCCAGCCACCAGCTGCCTATCTGTCCTTTTCAGATGAGCTCAAGCCCATCAGCAGAAACCAGTAGATCCCCTGTTGACACCCTCTGGGGGATGAATGTCTCCTCTCTAAAGCCCTACCAGCTGGTACAGGGTCTGGGACACTGGCACATGGCTTCTGGTCCTGTTACCCAGCCACACTATGAGGCCAACGTGCTAGGAGCTCGTAGTGCCAAGAAGTCAAAGGACATTTCTGTAGATTAGCTCTCCAGGATGAGGTGTGTCCCTGGGATCAGGCAGGTGCTGGACACCACCAGTGGAGACTCCTCCTGGGCAAGGCTAGTCAGCAAATAGGCCAGGTACTAGCAGACTCCAGACCTGCCACTGCACACTGTGCCACCTCAGGCAGGGCTTCAAGATGCTAAGCCCCAGTTAAAAGAGGACTTGCAGCACCTGCCCCTGGCCCTCTCTTGGTTAAAAACACAGGCCACATTCCAATGCTACTTCAGCCATGATCCTTGACCTCTCTGAGCTTTTCTGCTAGGGTATCCCACAAGACAGGAAAGGAGACTTGACACTGTCTCTGAAAATTCTTATTCTCTAAGTGCTGTTTCCTTATCCATAAAAAGGAATAAAATAGCCATCTGGTTTTGGGTACTATTGTCCTCCACATGAATGAATCTCTTGCAGGCTTCCAGAAGAAAAAAACCTCAAATGTCTGAGAATTCCCACTAACCCCTAAGCCTTAGGGCCTAAGGGCACACATCCAGAGAGCAGCCAGGCTCACAGGGCAGAAAACTCTCTCTCATACCAGGATCTACCCAGGGAGGCAGCCCTGGGACACACAATCAGAGTGATATCTGTTCAATGTTTGAGAAGGCTGTTGGCATCTGAATCTGACTGAGTGGTAGGGTGTGGGCTTTACAGTGACCTCAGCCACACCTCCCACCTGCCCAACTCTTTCTTCTCCTAGGTCCCATGCTATGAATTGAATTGTGTCCTCCCAAAATTCACAGGTGAAAGTCCTGACTCTCAATGTGACAGTATTAGAAGGTGGGGCCTTTGGGAGGTGATTAAGCTCAGATGAGATCATGACAGGGTGCTCAGGAAAGGGTCAGCCCTTTTGTAAGACTAACCCTATCCCAAGTGGATCACTAATGTGAGAGGGCTTTTCCTACCCCATGAGCCTGGCTCCTTCTCTTGTGCACGAGGACAGGATGTGCTCCTGGGAGCTGATGAGAATTCTCAGACATTTGAGGTTTGTTCTCCTGGAAGCCTGCTGGAGATAGCAGGCTAGGCATAGTGACTCATGTCTGTAAACCTAGTACTGTGGGAGGCTGAGGCAGGAGGATCGCTTGAACCCAGGAGTTGGAAGCTGCAGTGATCTATGCTGATGCTACTGCCCTAGGCTGGAGGCAGAGCAAGACCCTGACTCCAAAAAGAAAAGAAAAGAAAAAAAAAAAAAAAGGAGGAGACAGCAGACACCTCTTGCTCCCCTGTCCTCCAGGTGAAAATATGGCAATAGGATGTCAACAAGTCAGGAAGGCGGCCCTCACCAGAAACCAACTGGACCTTTACCTTGACTCTGGATGCTCAGCCTCCACAACTATGAGACAATAAATTTTTGTTAAGTTCTTACAATATTTTGTCACTGCAGCCTGAGTGTTAACTCAGGCTGTCCCCTTCCCCAGCTAAAAACTGCCTCCTAGATCCTAGCGTGGCTTAGCTCTTGCCAAAAGCTGACCAGCACTAAATGGAGTTCCTAGAAAAACTCTCATCTCTCAACCAAACCACTGGCCCTGCTCAGAAAGCCAAGGGTCTCAACTAGACAGACCTGGGGGGTCACAGAAAGAGATGTGGCTGGGAGGTAGTAGGGTGTGGCCCAAAGGCCCCATAGCCTCTGCACACTGTTGCTGAAGCCCAAGCACCTATGGCCACTAGAAACCCCTCCTGGGTCTGATGGGCCCTGCATATGCAGGTGTGGCAGAGGGGGGAGTTGGGGGCTGGGAAACTCAGTCACACCTGAACTGGAGAGGTCTGAAATCTCTTTGGTCAACACCTGGCCACCCCTTCTGGGGATGCCAAAACACCAGCAGCCTCAAGACCACAGTATCATGGCCATAGTGCAAGGCTGTGCAGTAGGACAGGCGACAGAGACCTTGGAAGAGCAGAGCCACACAAGAACAGCGAGCCGGCAGCCTGTATATCCTCCTCCTCAAGAGGCCACCAAAGCTGGGAAGAGTCCACCTGAAAACTCCCACGCTGCCACGACCACCAGAAGGAATCCAGAGTGTCTGAGAGTTCCTAGTTGTTTCCAGGCTGCCAATGCTGAGATAGCTTGGACTCCACATGTTTTGTGACAGTTTTGACAAAGACTCACACGTGGGCTTTTTATTCCTCAGTTACAAAAACCTTTTAAGGTGGAGGCGGGGATACCTTGTGTCTACTCCGGCCATATGGCAACCTTGCTTTACTCCACTTGAAGGGCAAAGAAGCCTACAGACAAGCAAACCCCAAGGTTTCGGTGTGACCAGGGGACAGCAGGGTCTAGGCCCTCCGCCACTGCCCCACCCCCGGAAGAGGCCTGGGCAGCCCTCCCCTCTCCGCGGGTTTGCGCAGGGAACTCGGGTCCCGCCAGTGACGCCTCCTCTGAGGCCAAAGCCGACCCTTCCGGTTCCCCGGCAGGCAGCCTACGCAGGGCGAGGGGACGCAGGAGCTGAGCGCCCCCCGTCCCTGTCCCCTACATGATTCGTTCTCCCCACGCCTGACCCCAGCTCGCTCTCCCCTCCGACCTCCGGCCTGACCCGAACCCCTTCTGGCTTGACCCGCCCCTACCCCGCCAGACCCAGGACCCCTCGCCGCTCCGGCCTGACCGGGGCCGGTCTTCACGCACGCGCCGTCCGCCCCGCGAGGCCGCCGGGCGCAGCAGGTCCCTCGAGTCGGCCCGCCCAGTCCCGCGGTCCAGGACGCGCGGCATACCAAGGCTAAGCTGCAGCGCTCCTCTGCCGGCCTCCATGCGGCTCTCCGCCCTCACCGGACGGGGCGGGGCGGGGCGGCCGGACTGGTCGGACGGGCCGAGGGCGTCGGGCAGCCGCGCGGCATGCCGGGAAGGGCAGTCCGGAGCGCCCCCGACCCGCCCAGCGCTGCTCCCGCGCCGCGGCGGCAGCCTGCACTTCCCAGGGGGCCGCGCGCGGGCCGCCGCCCCACTCCGGCGACTCCGGGTCCTAAGGCACGCCGGCGAGCTCCCGGGTTTGTCGGTTCGAGTCCCACCGCTACGCGGCACCGCGGCCTTGCGACGCGCTCTGCAGTTGTTGCCGCAGCTCCCCGTCTGTAAAATGGGGATAATGTCCACAGGGCGTGCGCAGGATGGGTTGAGGTCAAGTGATATTGAAATGCAACTATTCTGTGAGCTGTGAATCCGGCACGAAAGGGACGACTGGGAGGCCATTGGAGGCGCTGAGCGGAGAACGCCAGCTCAGGAGCCGCGCACGCGTGGCCTCGACCCTTGCAGGCCCCTCTCTTCCGCAGGGACCCAGCCGGCCCGTGGGCTGGGGTCCTTGGAGGTCGAGCCCAGTGGCCCCGAGGACAACTCGGCGGAGCATAGGCTCTAGGGCAGGGGTCTTGGGCCTCTGGGATGCGTGGTTGGCACCCCCAGGCCACTGCCAACAGAGGTGCGGGATGGGCAGCTTCTGTGCGCCAACGGCCCCTGGGGGCCCAGCTGGCTTCGACCATCCACAGTGCTGACCCCCTCTCCCCCCTAAGACGTGAGGGCAATGGTGGGGGCTGTGCAGGGAGGCAGTGGGGAGGGTCCCTCCGATACCCGCGACCCCCGGGTCTACCCCTCCCTCCTGGGCAGCTCAGCTGGGTGTCCTGTGGATAACACCTGGCTTCTCCGGGCCCCAGCTGGGGTTTTAGGCCAGTCTCTGCAAGTAGCTGCTGTGTCCTGCTACCCAGGTGCCTATTAGAAGGGCAGGGGGCCTCAGCAATGACGACCCAGAGCAGGTGTCTTCGGCTGGCACTGGAAGTCACCCACTATTCAGCCACCAGGCCTGTCCTTGGCCTGTGCGTTGGTCCATTAGGACTCAGGGCTGGTGACCAGCTTCCTTCCAGCTTCCAGGGGAGGAACTGTCCCTGCCCAGGCTTCAGAGGAGCTGCACCCTGGTGACCTGCAAGGGTCACAGTTTCCCATGTCCTGAGTCTGCAGGGGCTCCTGTTGGGTCTGGCACTGTGGGACCAGGGTGGGCTCCTCTCAAGGCTCGGCTGGCTGCCCCAAGGTCTTGTACAGAGGTGTATCTGCTGGGCTGCCTGCTGCCTTCATATAGCTTCCTGAGCCTACAGGGCCTGGCCTGGCCTCAGTGGGTCCTCTGTCCTCCTTGATCACTGTTCCAGCTCTCTCCATCCATTTCTGTCCTTTGCTGCTTTTATGCCAGCACTTTGTGGTCATTTGTACCTTCCCCACCATCTTAAACACATTCACCCAGGAAGACAACAGGTAGTGTTGAGTCTAGAGCAGACCACTGGCTCTACACCACTCATTTACCAGGTGTTGTGCTGATGTCCACCCTGGGCTTCTTTCCCAGTGTCTGCAGTGAGTGGCTGCAATTCTCAGCAAAGGGCTTGTGTGGTGGGAAGAGGCTTGGCCTAGGAGTCTGGGATGAGTGCAAGGCTCTCTCCCTGAGCCCTTCTTACATGAGAGGGATGGCAGTGCCTACCTGCCTTGCCAGTCTCTGCCCAGGGTTGTGGGGGGAAACAGAGGGAGGCTGGTGTTTCATATTAATGGTGGCCAAACAGTGGCTCCTGGGCTGCTAGAACCGCCCTCCTGCACTCACCAGGGCAAGGCGGCCTGTTGGGGGGAGGAAGACACCCCAGGCTTTGACAGGCAGTGGACACTGGAGGAGAAACTGGAACTGCCCTCTAATCCCTTCAGGAGCTACATAGGCTGTGAGGGGTGGGAATCAGCAGGGGGTGGACCTTGAATTCTGGCAGGGAAACTGAGGCAGGTCCTTGTGCTTGTGAGAACAAGGCAGGGATGACCTTAGTTTTCTAAAGATCTTGTTTCCAAGCATGCTTTTGTTTGGGAAGATTCTGCTCCTTGCACACAGCCGGGTAGTAGAAAGGATGCCTCAAGAATAGCCAGGTGATGGGGCAGAAAGTACATTCTGACCCTAGGGCATGTCCGTAGCAGAGACCCCTTGTTCATTGCTGAGAGAAGGGCCTGCTTGAGTGAGCCACAAGGGTCAGGGGAGAGACTGGGGGGAGAAGGGGCGCAGAGGAGCAGTGACTAGGGGCCTGTGCTGTGCCAGAGGGTGGCCCCAGACCCCTTAGGAACAGTAAACAAAAGGTTTGGAGTCATTTCTGCTGCAGAGGGACTGACTCTGTCCCTGCCAGCTTTGGGGGGTGGATATTGAGGAAAGGCTGGGTTTGATACAGAGCTAGATGAATCATCCTCACCCCAAAAGATGCCACAGAAACAGGCATCTGGGGTGGAGGACAGAGGAGGGAGCCCCATGAGGGCCAGCACTATCCTTCATGGTCTCTACCCACCTGCTCCGAGGAACTCCCAAGGCTCAGGAAGACAGGTCTGGGGGTCTGGGATGAGATGGCAAAGTCTGCCTGGGGGAGGCAGGAGATGTCTTATCCCCCCCCCACCACACCAACCTGTAGCAAGGTATTGGCTTCTGCAGAATGCCACCTGGGTTCCCTCCCCACAGATGGGGTCAGAGTCAGACCCACACAGCATGGTGGTGCTCACTTGTCGAACGAAACTCTTTCCAGACAGGACTTGGTCTGAGACCTCCTGCCAGGTTGTGGTCCAGAGACGGGTGGACAGGGTGGCCACTACCCTGAGCCCTGGTCCCACCAAAGACACTGAGGCGGCCCCATGGGAGCCAGGGCCTACCATGTCTGTATTGCTCTTCTTGAGCCCAGTAGCCAGCATCCTCAGCCCCTGCCAGACAATGCCAGTTCTATGGCTGGTGACACCTTCCTGCACCAGCAGGGAAGCAGGACCCACAGGGCAGGCTGCTGGAATTGGACTTCCCACACTGCTCAGGCCAGGAGGCACTGAGGGACTCTGGGCACCTCTCATGCTGAGCAGAGCCATGGAGTATGCAGGGTGAGTTGGGACCTGCCACTGGCAGGGGTGATGGTGGGCAGGCAGTGTACAGATGTGTGGGTATGAGGGGGGAGCACAAAAGCCAGGGCAAACACTGTCACCTGAGGCCAGCATCACATGAGTTCCCTTGGGTCACCTCAGCTGTCATGGGCCACATGTGGAAATGTCTAATACCACGGGGATGCCAGGCTGTGGAGTATCCTGGGTCAGGGTGCATGAACCACACCCTCACTGACCCTAGAGAGACCCCCTTCAGAGCACCCAAGCCCCTGTCCTTGCCCTCTGGGTTATTACACCCTGTGCCATAACCCACCTGCCTCCTCACTATGCCAAAGGGGCCAGAGACAGCCTCGCCACAGCATGGCCCCTCCTGCCTAGAAACTCAGCAAGGGCTTTGATCATATCCCCTCTCCAACACCCCACCTGTCACAGGAAGTGGCCCCTCCTTGGGGATCTGAGTATCTTTCAGTGGGGGCTGTCTCTTGATCTGTTGGCATCACCATGCCTGAATGGTAAAATGATTTCCATTTTAGAAGGGTGCAGTGGCTCACGCTGTAATCTCAGCACTTTAGGTGGGGGAGGTAAGAGGATTGATTGAGGCCAGGAGTTCAAGATCAGCCTGGAGAACTTAGCAAGACCCTGTCTCAAAAAACAGGTAAGTCTTCTCCTTTAAAATGGGGATACGGCCTCTAGCCTGTGTCCATGTGCCTTACTTCTAGGTTCAGGCTGTGGTGGCCACCCTTAGCCACTGTGGTGAGGACCGAGATCTTACCCAGAGTACTGAGATGTTGGGGGAATCTGCATACGCTACGAACACCTCAGTGGAGGAATATCTAGGACACTCCGGCAGGCCTGCTCTGACCTCAGCTGAGTTTACCCTTGTGATTCCTGCCCATGAGCTCCACCCCACCCTTTAAGGATCCTCCATTTAGACCCTCGGGTCACCGGCTGTGGCCTGTAGGGCATGAGGCTCCGGGACACCCACAGGACCTGTGTTCCACCAACCTCTAGGCCAGGGGCCACATGTGGAAATGTCCAATACCTGGTCAACCTATGCCCAGACCCCATGATGTTCCCAGCATCCCCAGACCACACAAAGGATACCTCTGTGGGCCCTTGCAGTTCTCTGGGCCCGTAGCAGTGCACCTCACACTGCCCTACAGGGCCAGAAAGACTGGCGGGGGGTCAAGCATTTGTCTCCCCTTAGCCTGTAAGCCTAGGAGTTTAGGGCCACACCTGAATCATCACCATGTCCTGCTACATGAGGGACAGCCAAATGCTCCTGCCTCACCGTGGGTGCACTGGGAGCCTCCCACTCCCTCTTTAGATTCCTGGATGAAGGCAACTCCCCCACCATTTCTCAGCACCACCCAGTGAGTCGGAGGACAAGCCTGGGACTTGGGCAGAAGGCGTAGCACAGGCGGTTATCAGAATAACATTTATTGATATGCTCAGTGCTACCTTGTCAACTGTGCCACGTTGCCTCTGTGGCTGAGGTAATGGGGCGTGACCCACAGGGCGCCGGCCTGGGCTCCCACAGGAAGCGATGTGGGCTTCGGCGGTGGCTGGGGCCCGGGTGGGGGACGTGGTTATTGCATTGGACGCCTTCCCTTGCTCGCACGTGGCTCATGCCCACTCTCATGCACTCGCACACTCACAGGCTCAGCCTCATCCTGCACACCTGTGTGCCTACACTGTTCAAGCATACCCTCGTGCACACTCACCATTCACACATCCCAAGTCTCCTGATGATAAATGTCGTTAGTAACAGTAATCACAGTAAAATAAAACCTATGTCAGGCGACAAGGAGAAAGTGCATGTCTCACTCTGACCCGAGGGGGCATTGCAGCTCCTGAGATGGAGCGCACCAGGCCCCTGCATGGGTGAGGCCCTGAGCAAGTGGCCCCAGGCATGGCCCACCTGGCTGGTGCTATAGTCCCCAACTTCCTCTTGGCTTGCCCTGGGCTGGAGCAGCTGAACTGGGGCCTCAAAAATTGGCTAAAAAAATAAACTCTTCATCTTGCCCACCACCCACAGCTGAACGCCTGGTACAGGGGGTGGGGAGCAGCTCCCCTGGGCCACCTCCTGTCCTGCCCCAGCCAGCGCCCTGATGCTGCCACAGGCAGCTTCCCTATCAAGCTGGGCAGGGTGCTGAACCCCCAGGCAAGCAGTTGAGAGGCTAGGGCTGGGGCAGTGCTGGCCAAAGCAGAGGCCTAGTCCATGCAAAGCAGGGGCCAGCCAGCTGGGCCACACACATTTTTGAGGGGCACCCAGAGGTCTCTCAAAACTCCACAGTACTCACGACTGTTCTGGGCTCGTCGAAGGTGGCGATGAGGATCTGCTGAGGGGCTGGGATGGTGATGAGGTCGCCCATGTCTTGGGGCACCCGGGGACTCCCTTCCTCCTCCTCCCTGGCCTCATAAAGCGTGTTGATGTGCAGCAGAGGGTGAGTGGCGTTTCGGCTCAGGATGGTGAGGGGCTCAGCCTTGCCCAGGCCAGCTGGTGACAGAGGGGCTGCAGCAGGGGCCACAGGGGGCGAGCAGACGTGGAACGGCTTCCCAGAGGGAAGCCCTGCCCGGGGTGGCTCTGCCGGGTATGGGATTTCCTTCTCAGGTAGAGGAGCCTCTGCAAACAGCCGAAAACACAGGCATCTCACACAGTGGCCCACTGCTGCCCTCCTGGTGCCCACCCAGGGCAGGCTGGTGCTGGGGTTGAGGGGGTGCCCTGCAGCCAGCAGCCAGCCTGGGCCAAACCCTGGGGCTGTCCCTGCCTTGGTCTTCCTCACTTGCTCCTCAGGGTTCTCTGGGGTCCTGCCTGGCCTGTGACTCACTTATATACCCTCTCACCTGCCTGCTCTGCTTTTTTTTTTTTTTCCCCAGCGACAGAGTCTCACTTTGTTGCCCTCAGTAGAGCCATGGCCTCACAGTTCATCGAAACCTCCAGCTCTTGGACTCAGGTGATTCTCTTGCCTCAGCCTCCCAAGTAGCTGGGACTACAGGCGCCGGCCACAATGCCCGGCTATTTTTTGTTGCAGTTTGGTGGGGGCCAGATTTGAACTTGCCACCCTTGGTATATGGGGCTGGAGCCCTACTCACTGAGCCACAGGCACTGTCCCCGTTTTTTTTTTTTTGAGACAGAATCTATGTCAACCTCTCTAGAGTGTGTAGCATCACAGCTCACAACCACCTCAAACTCTTGGGCTTAAGTGATTCTCTTGCCTCAGGCTCCCAAGCAGCTGGAAGTACAGGCACCTATGCAAAGCCCAGCTTTTTTTTTTTTCCCGTATTTGTCACTGTTGTTTGGCAGGCCCAGGCCGGTGTGTGAACCTGTCAGCCCTGGTGTATGTGGCTGGCGCCCTAGCCCCTGAGGTACAGGCACCTAGCCTGCCTGGCCTGCTTTGATCAAGCCAGTTCCATCCTTAACCTTTTCTAGGGTTCCGGTTTAAAGGCGCCCTCCCCTCCCTGGTACCCTGCACAGGCCCCCAGCCCCTACCTTGGGTAGGTGCTGTGGCCAGGCCCAGCCCATGCTCCTCTGCCTGGGACAGGAAGCCTCCTTCCTGGCTTCGTGAGGTGGGCAGGGCAGCAGGCACCACCTCGGGCTTGGCCTTCTTAGTGCCCAGAATGTAGGGGTGCACGTCCAGTGAGAAGTGGCGGGCGTGCTTCTTGTCAGCGGCAGAGGGCGGCGTGGGGCCTGCGTCGCCCCCGCTGCCCTTATAGTGGTGAGCCGCACGCGCGCCGGCGTCCAACAGCGGGGCGATCAGCGTGTCCGTGGCCGTCTTCCTGCGCACGGGCTTGGGCTTGTCAGCCTTGCTGTTCTCCACGCGCATGATGGCGAGTGGCTCCTTGAAGGGCTGGGGCAGCGGGTTGCTGGTGGGGATCCACTTCATCTTCTTGCGCGGCCGCTTGACCACAGGCGGCTCAGCAGAGCCCTCGGGCTCCGCGGGGTTGGCGCTGGGGTCCACAGTCTGGATGCCCGAGTCCCGCACGGTGGGCGTGGCGTCGTGGTTGGACTGGGCCAGCGCGGCCAGCAGCTGGCGCACCACGTTGTCGTACATGAGGTCGCTCTCGTTGGTGATGAAGTCCAGCCGGTTGAGCGACTTGATGTGGTCGCGGTTCTCGTTGCAGAACATGGCCAGTATATTGATGTCGCAGAACTGTGAGCGGCGCCACTGCCGGCGGGTCTTGATGCCCACCTTGTGCAGCTTGTCGAAGATGAAATTGCTCTTGCGGAAGATGAAGAGGTGGATGAGGTTCACGAGGATGATGAGGTTCATGAAGCAGAGCAGCACGATGTCCACGCCCGCGATGATGCGCTGCAGCTGCACTGAGGGCAGCTTGCAGCTGACGCGCACCGCCAGCCCCCCCGCTGCGGGCCCGTCGGGGGACGCGCCCAGCGCGCAGGTGAACTCATTCTGCTTCTGCGTGGCGTAGTAGGTGCACAGGTAGGAGATGGGCAGTACGCTGAGCAGCAGGATGAGCAGGTGCCGCGCCAGGTACAGCTTGGCTAGGAAGTTGCTGCGGCCCCGGCGCTCCAGGTACTTCTCGAACAGATTCTGTTCTGGGCTCTTCTCTTTCTCCGCGTTCTCGATGATCTCGCGCCTCTCGCGCTCCGTGATGCCGGGCCCCTTGGACTGGATCTGCTTCTCAATCTTGGGGGCCCGGCCCTCAGCCGCCCGGTGGTAGCAGTTGTCAATCTCCTGTAGCAGGAAGTTGAGCTCGGAGGTGAGGCGCGTGGAGGCCAAGAACTCCCATCCCAGTGCGGGCACGTACATGATGGCAGCGAAGGCAAGCAGCGCATAGGGCAGGAACTTGTGCTCAAACAGTGATGGCCACAGGCTGGCGTCCACACCGGGCAGCGCATCCCGAAGCTCTGTCCAGCAGTAGCCACGGGCGTACAGCGCCTGGTCACGGGTGAAGTTGTGCGGGGTGTAACAGTAAATGGGTTCCTCTGGGGGCAGAGAGGAGACAGGGCTGGGGCAAAGGGAATGGGTGGGCCTGCTCACTTCCTCCCACACAGCTGCTGGCCTTGTGCAGGGCCTGCTGCTCCCCAAAGGCAACCCCCCAGTTCTCAGGTCAGCTTCCCACCCGGCTCCCCCCATGTCCTGCCCATGGTGGGGTAACCTCCACTAGCTATCAGCTCCTCCCAGCCCCAGGAAATGACCTGAACCACAGACCTCACAGGTTGAATCCCTATGCAGGTGTCCCAAAGACCTGTGTGCATAGGGGAAACCAAGTCCTGGAAAGGACCTGGACAGGCCACACCCCTCAGGCAGGGTCCCTCTTCTAGGTCCTGCCTGCTGGTCTCACACTGCCCTGAGATGCCTGCCCTCTTTGAGGAAGGAGGTTGGGTTGGACAGTCCTACCTGCCCAGAGAGCTTATGGCAGCACAACATCTAGGAAAAACCAACATAGGGCTGTCTGTCCTTGAGGGGTGTCCCCTAGGACCCTAGAACCCAGTGTTCTAGGATGGGCAGCCTGGGAACCCTGGATGTTGAGCAGGCAGGGTCTCGAAGACCCTTCAGCAGCAGTGCCAGCCACTCAAGTGGAGCAGAGGTAACTCTGACCTGCAGGACAAATGGTTGTTCCTGAACTTTGTGGCTTTCCCCACACACCTGTCTGCTCCTGCAGATATGATGGGCAGCAGCCAGTGGCCAAAGAATGTTGTGGACACTGGGGCCCTCATCATGCTCAGCTATGCGCCAGGCTTGCATTTTACTGTTTTTTTTTTTTTTTTTTTGAGTCTCATTATGTTGCCCTCGGTAGAGTGCCATGGCATCACAGCCCACAGCAACCTCCAACTCTTGGGCTTAAGGGATTCTCTTGTCTCAGCCTCCCAAGCAGCTGGGATTACAGGTGCCCACCATAACACCTATTTTGTGGTTGCAGTTGTCATTGTTGTTTTGCAGGCCCAGGCTGGGCTCGAACCCGCCACCTTAAGTGCGTATGTGGCCGGTGCCCTACTCAATGAGCTACAGGCGCCAAACCTGCATCTTACCTTTTAATGCTTCTCCAGAGTAGAACTGGAAGGCTCAGAGGCTGAACCCATGCACCTGCCCTCCAGGCATCCACAGGCCCAGCTCCCCCTACAGGAGCAGAGACCAGGAAGCAGCCTGTGCAGCATGCTGGAAGACCAATGCTCACCCTCGATGATGCACAGGGCTCCTGTGCAGGAGCTGGGGATGGGCCCCCACAGCCTCCAGCCCCATGCACCCCAATGGCCCCAGCTCTTACAGGTCTCAGCCCCTTGCTGACCAAGCATAGAGCCCCTGTCTGCCACTGCCCACGGCACCCACCAGTCTTTTTTTTTTTTTTTTCTGAGACAGAGTCTCACTTTGTTACCACTAGTGGAGTGTCATGGCATCATAGCTCACAGTAACCTCAAACTCTTGGACTCAAGTGATTCTCTTGCCTCAGCCTCTCGAGTAGCTGGGACTACAGGTGCCTGCCACAATGCTTGGCTATTTTTAGAGATGGGGGTCTCATCTCCCCATCTGTCTGGCAGCAGGAAGGGAAGTTTGAGACCCTGAACACTCGCTCAGGGTGTTGAACTCATGAGCTCAAGTGATCTGCCCACCTCAACCTCCCAGAGTGCTGAGATTATAGGCATGAGCCACGGTGCCTGGCCCACCCACCAGTCTTGACAGCCCTTGTAGCAGGGGAGTTTGGGTTGGGCCTGAGGCTCACCAGAATGTGGCCCAGCCAAGACAGCCTTGGGGTAGTGCCCACAGTGAGTTCTAGTCCCTCACCCTGGAGGTCTTGAGGACTCATGGACAGGCCAGAAGAAGCTCTGCTTTGGAGCTGGCGCTGGGGCGGGAGCTCTGGGGTGTCCATAAGAGGTGATAGGCAGGGTGGGGTAGAGCCCTCAACAAGAAGGGCTCAGAAGAGAAAACCAGAAAAGGCAAAGGAAATCAAGTCTCTTGGTTGAGAAAATGGCCTTTTATTTACTTATTTTTTGTCCTTACATCCAACCCCAGCGGCCTGTGGGAAGGAGCACAGGGCCAGGTTTGTCTTTTGCTGCTAACCCAGCTGGGCTGCACCCTTGCTGGGTGTGGGTACCCAGCATGGGTGAGTGAGGCCCCAGAACCTCTGGCCCAGGCCCTGGGTCCACAGGGGAATGGGAAGAGGGGTCCTTGCTCTGGAGCATGGGGTGGCCTATCCCCCAAGGCTGGGTGAGAGCAGAGCTCTGCAGCCCCCAACGTGCATCCTGTGTTGCCTCCATGGGGACAGGGTGTGGGGTTCCCATTTGGACTCTACTGTCATCTCCTCAACTATCTGGTAGCAGCAAGGGAAGTCTCTGATGGGTTCTCAGACCCCCGTTTCCTCATCTCCTCAATCAATGATGTTAGCATAGCTCTGGAGGTGAGATGTGCCTGGGGCATGTCTAGCAAGGCTGCCTCCTGAATAGGCCTATAGCTGCAGAGGTGCAGAGCGCTCCTCACTGCCACAGCAGCACTCAGGGCCATGCGGGACACAGGGGGCTGCCAGGTCCTGTGCTGGGTGGGACAGCAGGGGACGCTGCAGGGCTTCAGGAGACCCTAGCCCAAACAGCAGCTGCCATGGGCCTCTAATCAAAGCCCCTCCTCTGGGATCTCCCAGGGATGGCAGAGCCCTGCCCACCTGACAGAGTAGTGCACTGGGTAGAAGGAGCCACCCCCAAAGCCCCTTTTTACAGAAAGAGTGCTGCGTGGACTGTAGCCAATAGAGGCTCAGAAACAGAGGATACTTAGTTTCCCAGCCAAGGAGCTGGCTTGGCAGCCAGGTGCCCACATGGCCTGTCTTACACAGGTCCTCCTAACTCATCACAATGCCACAGGAAGGTCAAAAGAGCCAGGGCTATCTTCCCGAACACAGCCTCAGGCAAGAGCAAATCTGAACTGTCTGGGCATACTCCACATAGCCCGGCCTCAGGAGAGCCCTTGTCCTCAATAGCATCTGCCAAGCCATATCTGGGTTGGGGGTCCCACCAGGTCCAAGCACATCTCCACTCCAAAGAAAGGAGGTCCCCTGTGAGGGGCTGAAGAACCTGGTCACCCATTCTCCCAGGCTGCAGGTCTGGGCTCTACAAGCCTGGATAGGCCCCATAGCTAGGTGGGTTCTTGGGTTGGGCCCTGCCCACTGGTCTCCTGGGGGAGGCACAGTGTCTCCCAGTGCCCTCCTGGCCTCCAGCCTGTCCCTGAGGTGCAGCCCACACATGGCCCCATGGCTCCCTCCACTGGGGTTCCTCTCCATCTGGGCAGTGGGGATGCCCCCAGGACCCCCTGGCTCTGCAAAAGCTGCTCCTCCTGTTGGCCAGATGGCCAGACCTTGTCCTGGTTACCCCCAGGCCACTGCTGCTGTTTCCTTGACACTCACCCAGAGAGGCCCTGACCCTTCCAGGCTCCCACAGCCCTTTAGGCCTCCAAATGGGATGCTGTAGCCAGTGGGATAATGGCTGGCAAAGATGTCCACATCCCAGCCTCCATAACCTGAGGCTGTATCACCCTGCACAGGAAAGGGGTACATGTGATCTGGGTCACAGACCTTGTTGGACAGATGACCCTGGATTGTCTGGGTGGGACTGGAACTCTAGGGTCCCTGGGTCAGGTGGTGAGAGGACAAAGAGTAAAGAGGTGAGGACAGCAGGGGGAGGGGGAGGCTCCTTGCTGCCACTTCAAGGTTGGAAGAAGAGATCGGAGGCTGAGGACTAGGTAGCGGTTTTCCCAGAAGATCCACCAAGGTGTGGGCCTACCCACTCTGGGATGGCAGCCCCACTTGAGGCTTATCTCAGGTTTGTGATCTGCTAAGTTTATGTAATTGTTCTGGCAACCATAAATTAACCAGGGCAGCTGGCACTTACTAGCTGCCTCCTCTGAGTTAAGATAGCTCCCTATCCTTAGCTGGGGCCCTAAGGGAAAGGGCTGACCCTCAGGCCACAGAAAAGAGTGGATGGAGGGGCCCCCAGCTCTTCCTGAGGGGGCAAGGAGTCTGGACTCTTCACAAGTCTACCCTGGAGACCCTGGGACTTGGGACTTGGCCCTTGGCCTGGATGGTACCATATCCTGAAAGCAGCCGGTCCAACACTCCTAGGACTCCAAGACTCCCTGAGAGGACCCAACCTGTGCAGCTATGTTCACGCTCCCTGGTGCTTACCTGCCTTCTTCCTTGAAAAAGAAAAAGGGCTGAGCTAGGGAGAATACTTCTCCAGCCACAAGTCTGCTGTTGTTGGAAACATGGGCCAATTCTATCAGGAAATATCCCAAATCATATGGCTACTCCAAAGAAAGGAGGTCCCCTGTGAGGGGCTGAAGAACCTGGTCACCCATTCTCCCAGGCTGCAGGTCTGGGCTCTACAAGCCTGGATGGGCCCCATAGCTAGGTGGGTTCTTGGATCAGGCCCTGCCCACTGGTCTCCTGGGGGAGGCACAGTGTCTCCCAGAGCCTACCCTTTTCCTAGCCGGTTCAGCGCTCTGGGGGACAGGGCCACTAGTGCCTTGACGGAGAAAACTGCTGGCACAGAGGGCCTGGCCCTCCTGACATGATGCATCAGGCTCCAGAATCTGGTCCAGCCCCAGGCCAGGCAGGCACCCAGTATCCACTGTGGCTGACCATGTGCCCATCTAGCCCTCTCACCACAGCCCTGTGGTTGATGGCATGTGGTTGCCCACGTGTTCCCATGAACAGACCAGGGCACACAGCAAGGACACCAGCAGTGGGTCCCCAAGAAGCCTCCCCATGTCATGGAACCGCTCAGCCAGGCTGAGAGTAGGGCTTGGAAAGAGGGGCCCCAGCATTCACCGGCCATGGCTCTGCACCTCTCCCTGGACTCAGACCCTCACAGACATGGTACTGATTTGGGGTCAAGAGAGCAGGGTCTGCACCTCCCAGAACCTCGCACCTGAAGATGAGAGCTTCTGACCATACCCTTCTCAATCTTGACTCATCCCAGTGCCCTCATGAGCCCGTATGGCCCCTGGAGTCTACCCTTTCTTCATGTCTGGGGGTAACCTCACCCCAGGAGTTGGCCCATGACCCGGGACCTGAGGGGCATCCTGGTTCTGAGTGAGGTGCCAGGGAAGCTCCTAGAACACTCTGTAGCACCCCAGGGAGACAATGCCCCATCTAGTGCTGACTGAAGAAGCAAGAGAAGCAGCTGATGCTTCTAGAAACACAGAGGGGTCCTGTATGTGGACCGCTCATCACCAGGGCAGTGGGCTGGGAACACCTCTACCAGCCCCCAGCTTTTCCTGTGACTGGAAACAAGATTTCGTTGGGCAAACCTTGGTCCCACTGGGCAGGCACAGTCCACAGAGCAGTTTCAGAACCTGGAGATTTGGGCAGCAGGTACCAGCACCCACAGACCCTGCTCAGAAGAGCTGTCTGACCTCACACTCACAGCACAGCAAAGAGCCAGGCCTGTGGGACTCGGTGAACACAGATGTATCCATGTGCAAATGCAGGTAGACTGAAGGCAGCCCACAGAGACCAAGGACACATCAGGACCAGAATGAAGGACACACTTGAGGAGACACAAGCAGCCCTGGCACAGTTGGACACCCCTTGTCCTTGTGTGATGAGCTGGACCCAGCAGAGTAGGAGTGCTCACAAGGGGTCTGGGTCCACATGTGTACCCACATTCAAACCCACCCTAAGTTTGAACTGCGTCCCCTACAACTGTTCACATGATCTTATTTAGAAATAGTCTTTGCAGATGTGCTCAAATTACAGAGATCATCCTGGGTCAGGGGTAGGCCCAGCCTGTGACTCGTGTCTAAGAAAAGTGATTGGACAGAGACATGGGGAAGATACCCATGTGAAGACAGAGAGAGTGTGGGTCCTACAGTCACAAGCCCAGGGACACCAATGATTATGGCAACAACTACAATCTGAAGAGGAGGAAGGACTCTGCCTGGAGCCTCTGGAGGGCTCTGCCAACACCTGGATTTTGGACTTCAGCCTCTAGAACAGTGGTTCTTATCCTTCCTAATACCACGGCCCTTTAATACAGTTCCTGTGGGTTGCAACTCACAGGTTGAGAACCACTGCTCTAGAACTATGAGACAGAAATTTCTGTTGTTTCAAGCCACTGAGTCTGTGGTACTTTCTTACCACAGTCACTAAAGGAAACTAACTCAGGGTCTGCTGGCCTCGAGGTGGCCCCAGCCCCACTATGGGGAGTGGAGTGTCCTGATACTGAGTGTCCAAGGGGAGAGACCAGCAGAGGAGGCCCTTCCACACCCACGATGGACTGTCTAATCCTGACATGTCCACCCTCAGGTCTGGTGCCTACTGATCACAGGAGACACCGAAAAGATGAGGCATGTTGAGGCTCATAAAGAGCCATCAGCAACATGGTGTCTGCCAATGTTGGTCAGAGGCTGAGGGGACAGCATGTGACCCCCTGGAGGGGGTCATAGGACCTCAACAGTCCCTCCCACTTCAGGCTGGCTTTGCTGGGCCACAAACACAGCCCATGGGTACCTGGACTGCCAGGGAGAGTGAGGCCCCAAGAGCCCCCTCCCCTGGTGTTGCTGGGGCATTGGGGGCTCCTCAAGGACTCTCACAGTACCCCTCACCTTACCACACTGTGTTCTGCTGACCCACACCTCAGTGTCTGCTGACCTCCCTTTGCCCATCCCTCTGCCCTGGCCCTGTCCCACCCCCTCTACTCAGGGCTCCAGCTCTAGGCACCCCACCCCTGCCCATCAGCCAGAGACTGCTCCACCTCCCTCCTACCCACTGCCTGCCCAGGGCCCCTGCCCAGCAGCACTGGCTCTTCTCTTCGTTCCAAACACCTGGCTGTTCCTCCAACCCTAAGACTGCTGTGGCATTCTGAAGGCCACCCCCCCAATCCCCTTGACATCTGGGACGGACAAGACAAGTCCAAGACAGGCCTAATCCCACCGCAGAGCTCAGGGAAGGAAAAACAATAAAACAGAAAAGGGGGCCTGGGAGGTGGCCCCAGCGACAGGGACACCTGTGAGTGTGGGGGCGGATGAGGAAGTCTGTGGGAGACTCCTGGGACAAGGCCAAGCCACTGTGGGTTAGCTGACTGGAGAGGCCGGGTGTCCGCCCGGCGCACTGACACCCGCGCCCTCACCTCACCTGCGAAGTTCTTGGTGAAGACCAGGGTGACCAGCAGGATGGGGACCAGCACTGTGCCGATGGTGACCACGCGGTCGAACGGCAATTCCAGCTTCAGCTGCAGCAGCAGCGCGGCCAGCGCGCCTGCCTTGTCGTCCTGCGCGCCCGGCAGGATCAGCTCCCGCAGCTTCTCGCCCGCCAGCAGCGCTGTCGCCATGTCCGCCGACTGCTCCAAGAGGTGGTGCATGGGGGGCGGGGCGGGGGCGGCCCGCGGGGGGCGCGGGCGGTGGGCGGGGGGCGCGGGGGCGGAGCCGCGTGGTTCGCGGGG
>NW_003852402.1:619232-636802 GCF_000181295.1 Otolemur garnettii
CCCGCGGGGGCGGCGGCGGGACCCCCGCCCGGAGCGGTGCACGGCTGCCGTCCCTGCCTGGGGCCGGGCGGCCCGCTCCCCCGCGGGGAGGGGCTGTTTACCTGCGGCAAGTCCACGGCGTGGCTCCGCCCCCCGCCACGCAGATGCCGCGCCGTGATGACTTGGCAAAAACCGTTTAAATTAAATTAGTGACTGGTCCCTTTTCCTCTGGACTCGGGGGTAGGGCGGCTGGGGCTACGTTTATTCCAGGCGTGTGAGGAGGTTGGGGGCGGAGATGGCGACGGGGACAGGAGTCCACCCACTGTGCAGCAGCCCCTGCCCAGTCCGGGGGTCCGGGAGTCGCTCCTGGCGCTGGGGGCTCCGGCACCGCTGTCGCGAGGCGGTCCCCAGGTCGCGTCCATATCTCTCTGCCCGCCACGCCATCGGGTCTGAGGCTTACCGTCCGTATCCCCAGTTCCCGACCGCCGCCTTTCCCGCTGCCCTCCTGGGGACAAGTGGCCACCAGCCCCGAATCTGGCCAACTGTCTGCAGGACCCTGTGGTTCAGCGACTTCCTTCATGCTGTCCCCTTCCCGCTGCATACGTGCACCATCTTTATAAAACATTTAGTGTGGTTGGAGTTTTAATTTCAGTCATTCAATAAGTCTTGTGCCCCAGTCCTTAAGGCTGTGAAGAGAACTGTTGGGAGGATGGCTCTGAATCCTCCCTGGGCTGAGGAGATGTGCTTGATGTGGCTCCCCTGTCCCCCTGTGTTTCTGAGCTAAGACACCACCTGGCTTCCACCATCTGTTACTTGCTGGGGCAGCCCAGTACTGTGCAGTATTCCCCCTCCCCCCAGGTAACCCAGTCATCTGGGAAACACTTTGTGCACGAAGTGCTTCTAGGAGCCAAGGCCACAGATCTCAATGCACGTGAAGAGCTGTGATTCCAGGTATCTGACAGATCTTCGTACTAGCAGTTTCTGCCTTTCAGCAGAAGCTACCCTCTCTTCTTCGTGCACCAACCTGCCTGTCTTGGAGGCAGTAGGCAGACCTATGTCATGAGGCACTGGACCTGAGCTGGGCCAGCCTCACAGCCACTTCAGGCAGCTGCTGGTCCAAGTCAGCCTGTAAGGATGGCAGGCACAGACCAGGTCAGACCCTGACTGCCCTCTCTGGGCTCCAGCGAGTGTCTGTTGGGGGCATCCCCCAGCTGTTGCTGAGCCCATTTAACCTAAGAATCTGCAGCTCAGGTTTGGGATAGTGTGGGACTTGCCATGTCAGTCCTACCCTGCTCCTTCTGGCCCAGACATGGATGTCTCAGGACCCATCCTCAGTGCCTGGGGGTGTGCATCTCCAGCCCTGCACTGTTTAAGGAACCACCCACTTATGCACAGAGCTGCTGTCCATGTGGTGCAGGAATAGCCACTTTGGGGCAGAAGAGATGGGGAGGAGGGTTCCAGCACAGTCCACCCGGCTGTACCCTCTTGGAAGCAACCTGGGCCCAGGTGGACCCTGTGGGCTGAGGCTCTGTTTGGCACACAGCTGACTCAGGTCAGAGTAGAGGATGGGGCCCTCTCTAACCACTGCAGCCAACAGGAGTCAGAGGTCACACAAAACCTCGGTCGTCACCCATACAGGCTCACCTCAAGGTAGAAAGGCAACTGGGTTACTTGGGCATTTATTTCAGGAGTGGGTGGCAGTGACTGCCTAGTGGCAAGAACAGGCCAGCTGGAACCAAAGTACAGCAGGAACAACTCAGACCGACCCCATGGCCCTTTCCCACACACACGGCCCCAGCTACAAGACAAAGATAGGCCACAGGAGTCACAGGACAGACAGGAATGGTGACATGAGCTAGGCCAGGCAGAGCCCAGGGATCCTTAGAGAAGGTACACGGTGGGTCAGTCACTGCAGATCAACCAGGCTTCTGAAGGAAGGACTCGAGGATCCTAGCACTGCCAAACATCCAGGGACAGGGTAACACTTAGGCACAGCTGCATGTGGAGAAGCAGACAGTTGGGATTCTACCTTTGCCAGTGTGGGTTTTACAGAGGCACTGATTTATCCCTTAGGCTGCACAGGGAAGGGTGATGCTGATACTAAGTGTCCAGAAGACAGGAGCCACAGCAGCCCAGGTGGCAGGATGAGCTGAAGGGGCTGGGCTGGGAGCTGAGGCTGTAGCAGGTGTAAGCAGGAGTCTGGGGGACACCAGGGGAAAGGCAGAGCTGGGGAATTCCCTAAGCCCATCCCTCGAGAAGACAAGCAGTGGTGCTCACCTCTGCAGAGACTGCAGCTCAGGAGGTAAGTTGCACCCTGTGTAAACACCATGGGTGATGCTGTACTCTAACAAAGCGCCAAAACAGGGGTCCTGGGAGCAACAAAAATGAGCCTGGCATTAGTTGAGTGAAGGTCCCAAACCACCTGGGGGCAGTGCACCTGTCTCAAAGGCCAGTCATAGCTCACAGTGCCTGTAAACTCACTCGCACAAGAACATGAGGGTTTCCCAGCACAATCAGCAAAGCTTTGGGTCTGGTGATTGCAACATTAAATCTTTTTGAGTTGGACAAGAAACCCAAAAAATAACGATCATCTTCAAATCTATCTTCATTTGACCGTACCTAAAAAAGGACAGAAATGAATAAAAATAGTATTTTAAGTTTTTTGTGGGCATGATAAATGAAAACATTTAGAAATCTTAAACAACAGTATGACTGCATTTTTGGTTCAAAGAGCAGCAGGGTGTGGCAGGGAGCAGAGGGAACAGCCTCAGCACCTTGGTCTGTAGGCCCAGAGATGACCCCCTTCCTCTCCCTGCCTCCACTAAAGGGTTATTTCCAGATGGTAGGGTTTTAGTTGATTTTTTTTTTTTTGGTATATGAATTTTCTGTACTATTTGCAATGAACATGTATTGCTCAATACAAGATACTGCAACTTAAAATAAAAAAGTCTAGAAAGTTGGATTAATTTTTTGTTGGTGGCACCACTGCAGCCCTGTTGTGGCTAGGTGACTGCCCTCCTGACATCTGCCCTGCTCCTCTGCTGTCTTTTGACATTCTGCCTCTCCTCCTCCAGCACATTCACCATTCACCATTCTGTCCTGGATCCCTTCCTCTTTACTCCTGTCTCCTGATCTTTGAGTACAATTTTAAAAATAACTTCCTATGGTTCCTGCTTACAATGGTGCAGGGACCTAGTGGCTCCATCCTGCACCGGCCCTTCTGCCTCCCTGATCAGCCACGTTTTCATGTCCAAAGGACCCAGAACCCCAACACCAGGTGACTTCAAGCCCACTGTTTGTCCTACTAAAAACAGGATACCTACAGTTGAAATGATGATAACCAAATATTCTTGCCCTTGAAACTCCTCTACTGATCCAACCTTTATATCCATCAGATCAACATTTCGCAGGAGGATTTTGATTTTCTCCACCTTCAAAACAGATTAAAAGGAAGATTAAAGATGACACTGTGCAAATATGACCAGTTCTTTCACATCACAGTGAAAACCAAATATTAACCCATGTGCAATACTGCTTTTCATGCTGCATCCTATTTCTTCACATCTAAATTGATGAGAACACAAATCCTGATTTTAGATCACTTGGGGAAAGGAATCAATATTCATTAGGGAAGCCAATGAAAATTTTCAGAGGGAAACTCTTCCCTCTCCCTACAAGCATGTGGCAAGGATGGAGGAAATACATTTGCTGACAAGTGAGAGGTTGAGTGCTTACTGCTTAAAATTGAGATGTGCATCTCGGTGGACAATACCTGAACCCACAGCTGGTGCACCCCTAGGACGCTGACAGGTTGCTGTGGCCAGGACTACAGGGCCCAAGCACAGAGGCTCATGGTGGCAGGGCCAGGCTGAGATGGGAAAATCACTTGAATCCAGGACTCTGAGACCAGCCTAGGCAACACAGTGTGAGACTCTCTCTATATAACAAAAAATTAGCTAGGCGTGGTGGCAGGTGTCTATAGTCCCAGCTACTTGGGAGGCTAAGGAAGGAGAATCCCTTAAGTCCAGGAATTGGAGGCTGCAGTGAGCTGTGATGCTCATGCCTGGGCCACAGAGCAAGAGCCTGTCTCTATAAATAATTAAGTGGATAAAGAGATAGGGCTTTAAACCAAGTATGTTTTAGACCTTTGGAGACAGAAGAATAAATCCACAAGAAAGACAAGTAAAATATAAAAAGGATCAATTTGAAATCTCAGAAAAAAAGTACTGAATAAAAATAAAACTTGATGGATGTATGAACAGCTGAGCCACAGAACCAGGCAGCCTGCTGAGTGGGCATTCACCCTGAGTGCAGTTCTCAGGGCCACGCAGACAGGTGAGAGACAAACACTCAGAGGCCAGAGGGTGGACTTGGAAGTTGGACATGTTGTCCACTAGCAGTTCCAGAGCAGAGCCTGGAGGAGCCGTGGAGGCCTGAGGAAGGAAACTAAACACTGTCCCTGCTATACAACACCAAGAATAAGGGAACTAAAATTATGGAAAAAACCACATTATTTAAAGATAAATTAAAATTAGACAAACTGTAGATGCCTCAGCATAGTATGCAGACAATGGCAAGGTATCTTCAAAGCACTGGGGAAACAGCTGAACTAAAATTTGGGGAGGCGTCTGTGGCTCATTGAGTAGGGCTCTGGCCCCCTATACTGAGGGTGGCAGGTTTGAGCCCAGCCCCAGCCAACCTGCAACAACAAAAAAAATAGCCAGTGGGCGGCTATTAGTCCCAGCTACTCGGGACAGTGAGGCAAGAGAACTGCTTAAGCCTAAGAGTTTGAAGTTGCTGTGAGCTGTAAGAGCACAGCACTCCACCAAGGACAACAAAGTGAGGAAAAAGAAAGATTAGATTTGAAGCAGCCAAAGGACCTGGCAAATAAACATGTGTAAAGGTTCTCAAGTCACAGACCATCTCAAGGGCCAGCTTCCAGCATGCCCTCTCCTGTCTCACAGGATGCCTGCCGCTGAATGTGGACCTGAACATGCATGTCCTTGGGAGTCAGGGCAGCCCTCATATGGCCCCTGCACATGGGCCTGAGGAAGGTTTGTCATGATGGGACATGAGGGCAGAGGAAGCAGCCTGGGTGGGTGAGCACCTGCTGTGCCCACAGGCCTTCGGAGATGGGGTTACCCTGCCTCTGCACAGACCAGCAGGCCCTGGTCGCACCATCTGGCTTGTCCTAGGCCACACAGACAGCAGCATAATATTGTGGTGAGGGTACAGAGAAGGGACACAGGGATTCACATCCTGCCCTGTGGACCTTGAGTTACCCCATGAGAGAGCTGTGAGGGACTGTGACTATTCTGAGTACTAGGACTCAGGGTATGGAGCAGGCCTGGAGAACCCTGGAGATGAGAGGAGGGTGAGACTGACAGGGACACTGAAGGGGTCTGTGCACGGGCTGCACTCTGCTGCTGGTTCCTAGGCCTTGCCTCCTGCCCACCCGAGGACCTGACTCATCATCTGCTGACTATGCTGGGCCCAGCTGGCCAGACAGCAGCCTTCTCTCCGAGGCACTCAGAGGCCTGCTGAGTGTGAGCTTCTGTACCTTGCAGTAGGAATTAAATGGTGAGTCTGGCAGAGTCACCAGCCAGTGCTCAGGAAAGGTCACAAGTTAGTGGAGCCAGTGAGTGAGAAGGGTTAGCACGGAAGCCCTTTAGGCAGAACAGGCTGTGAGGGGTGATGCCCAAGTTGACTAAAGGATGTTGCATGCTCAGAAAATCCACCAAAGACATACACAACCCAAGAAATGTTTTTCTTTTTTTTTTTTTAGATGGTCTCACTATGTTGCCCTCAGTAGAGTGCCATAGTGTCACAGCTTACAGCAACCTCAAACTCTTAGGCTTAAGCAATTAACCCATGTGCAATACTGCTTTTCATGCTGCATCCACAGCAACCTGCAAACTCTTAGGCTTAAGCAATTCTCTTGCCTCAGCCTCCCAAGTAGCTGGGACTACAGGCACCTGTCACAACATTTGGCTATTTTTTTGTTTCAGTTGTCATTGTTACTTTAGCAGGCCCAGGCTGGGTTCAAACCCACGAGCCTTGGTATATGTGGCTGGCACCCTGCCCACTGAGCTATGGGTGCTGCCACAACCCAAGAAATTTTATGCTTCAAAAGCTGCTGGCCTTTGGGTGACAATGGTGACAGCCCAGGAGGCTCCAGTCTGGGGCTCCCTCTCTGGGTGGTGGGCCACGTTTGACAACTCCATGAGTCCTCCTGAGGCTGGACATGCCGGAGATAAGCAGGCCCAGAGCAAAGGAACAATGGGGGGGAGGGGGGGCCTCAGACAGCAAAGCCCAGCTGAAGCCCTTGTGGGACTTTATAGCCTGGCGCTGAGCACAGCTGCTGCCTAACTGCTGGCCAGCCAATAAGCTGTGCAGACACAGGAATGACCTGGCTTAAAAAATAATAATTAAATAAAACTCAACAGGGATACTAGCTGTCACCTACTACAAGGAGAGACATTACAGATTTAGTTCAGGCAGTTGCTAAACAAAGAATAAACAAAAACAACAAAGCAACAACAATCTCCTGGGAGGAGGTTATTATAATCCAAGTTTGTTAGAATATATTTTTGGAAATTCCTGGTTTGAACCAAAGATTATAAGATATGCGAAGAAGGCTGGGTGCGACGGCTCAAGTCTTCAATCCCAGCACTCTAGGAGGCCAAGGTGGGTGGACTGCTTAAACTCAGGAGTTCAAGACCAGTCTGAGCCAAAGCGAGACCCAGTCTCTAAAAATAGCCAGGTGTTGTGGTGGGTGCCTGTAGTCCCAGCTACTTGGGAGGCTGAGGCAGGAGGATCACTTGAACCCAAGAGTTTGAGGTTGTGGTAAGCTGTGATGCCACAGCACTCTACCGAGGGCAACAGTGAGACTCTGTCTCAAAAAAAAAAATAAATAAATAAATAAATACAAAAAGATCCATAGCTAGACACATCATAGAAAACTATTGAAGCCCAGATGCAAATGCTGAGAGCAGAGTGTGCAGAAGGGCAACTGCTCATCCATAGTCAGGGGCCAGGAGGCAATGGGGTCATGTGCTCAAAGCACTGAGAGTAAAACACAACAGATATCAGCCAAGAATTCCACAGCCATCAAAACTACCCTTCAAAAAGGACACAGAGGCCAGGTTTGGTGGCTCATGCCCGTAATCCCAACACTCTGGGAGGCCAAGTGGATTGCCTGAGTTCAGGAGTTTGAGACCAGCCTGAGCAAAACCATCTCTATTAAAATAGAAAAACTAGCTGGGTACTGTGGTGGTGCCTATACTCCCAGCTACACAGGAGGCTGAGGCAAGAGGACTGCTTGAGCCCAGGGGTTTAAGGTTGCTATAAGCTATGAAGCCTCAGCACTTTAGCCAGGGAGATCAGAGTGAGACTCTGTCTCAAAAACAACCCCCACTTCCACAAAAGGTCAAAGACAAACATCCCTTTAAATTAAACCCAGATGAAAGAATTTGCTGCTTAGATTTAGGTGAAATACCCAAGGAAGCCTTCAGTCTTCAACAGTGCAATAGTAATTTTTTTTTTTAATCTTATAGGCCAAGGATTAATTTTCACTCATTTTCATCTGAAAGAATTTCTTACAATATTTACCATCTTAAAAAAAAAAAAAACCCAGCAAGAGATTTAAGAAAGGCAGATTGGTCACTTGGTTGAGAAAAATAAAGTATGAAAGACTGGTACTCAGGAGCATGAATATGTTTGCACCCAGAGATAGCCCATCACACCTGCAGAACATAACTGGTACTCTCTGTATCCACAGCTAGGCCATGCTATGCCATGGACGGCCTTACAACCTAACTGTTGAGAGGCAAGGCGCCTGGTGTGAAATTGCCTTAAATCCAATTAGCTATGTGACACTCAGCAAATTACTTACCTCCTTCAGGTCTTTGTAACCTGCCCTTTACCCTAACTGAGCGCTGCCCCTGGGAGGTCCCTTAAGGAGGGCACTGGACATTAGTGTGTGCTCAGTAAGGGTGTGTCATGACTGCCTATGGGCTCAATCTTTTCTTCTACTTTGTGAGGGTTTCTCTCAGATGCTGTTTCATGGTACGTGTGCCAAAGCAAGACATTCCAGCAGGACTGTAGTCTGTATACCTGGCATGGCCCATGATTGTGCCCCGGCATAACCCCAGGCAACTGAGAGTGATAGCTAATGTCTCTGTTGAGTTTTACTTATTATTATTTAAGCCTGGCTTCCCAGGGGTCAGTGACCTCTGTGCAACTTACTGCCGTTCCTGAGAGTAGCACATGAGGGCCAGGGATCTCAACACCCCTATAATCACATGATGGTCATATGAAATGAGAACTATCCCATTAAAAATGTAATAGCACCCCCCCACACACACACACACACTGGTTTATAGCCAGGGTTGGCAAACTATTTTTTTTTTTTTTTTGAGACAGAGCCTCAAGCTGTCCCCCTGGGTAGAGTGCTTTGGCATCACAGCTCACAGCAACCTCCAACTCCTGGGCTCAAGCGAGTCTCCTGCCTCAGCCTCCCAAGTAGCTGGGACTACAGGCGCCCACCACAATGCCAGGCTATTTTTTGGTTGCAGCCGTCATTGTTGTTTGGCGGGCCTGGGCTGGATTCGAACCTGCCACCTTAGATGTATGTGGCTGGCACCTTAGCCACTTGAGCCACAGGTGCCAAGCCGGCAAACTTTTTCTTAAAGGGCCAAATACCAAAGATTTTAAGTAGTCCTTATACTGACTTCTAAAATGTCACTATTTAGAAATGTAAGAGCCATTCTAGGCTCCGAGCTGAGCAAAGCAGGCAGCTGGACTCAGCCAATCGGCTATCGTTTGCTGGGCTCTCGTGTAGAACATCACTTAGGTGTGGTCCTGCTTCTTTAGAAACCTGTTGCTCTTGACATGGAGCCTGTTGCTGCCTCTCACAGACCCCAGGGACTGAGGAAGGGCCACAGGGACCTCTTAGAACAAGGCTGTCTGAGTATGGGTACCTGCTTCCGGTAGGGTGTGATGACGCCAATGTTGCTGGCAGACACCTGACTGGAGACACTCCGGGCCAGGAGGCAGCAGTAGCGCATGACCTGGACAGCCTCAGCAGGGTTGAACCACGATGGGCTTCTCCCTTCACGCGCCTCATTGCCCTGAGTGGATTCGGAGAGAAAACATCATTTACACTACAAACATTTGCCAAGGGCCTATGGCCAAGAAGCTGAAGTAGGTGCCGAGAACAGAGAACAGGACAGGATAGCAGACACTGCTCTAATGCAGAGCTTATATCTAGTGAGGCAGGCATCATCACAGAACTGGCTGGAGGACCCAGGGGAGGAGCAGGGACAGGCTCCTGGACGGAGGCCAGCTTGGCCTCACACAGGGTGTGCAGGGTCTGCCTGCAAAGGGCTGTGTGTGCTGAGGGAGCTGTAGAGCCTGGAAGGTAGCAGCACATTATGCCAGGTGGGAAAGAATGCCAACACGGCTGACTCCAGGGAGCCACAGCGAGAGCAGATGGCATAGCCAACGAGGAGGCCACAGCCACGGCCAGGCCATGGCAGCTGCAGCAAGGCCCTGTCCCAGTCCAGGAGCTGCCCACTCACTCAGCCATGGGGCTGGCACTCTTGGCTCACCCTCAGCTGCATCTGAAGCACCGTTTGCTCTTGGGTCTTTCCTATCTGAGAACAGATGACACTACTCATCTCTCAGACACTCTTCCTTCCTTAAAGACCATGATATACTGGCATAAAGACAGACATACAGATGAATGGAGAGGAATAGGACAGAGAGCCAGGAGTAAACGCTCACATCTGTGGTCAAGTGACTAGACAAGGGTGCCAGGACCATTCAATGGGGAGAATAATTTTGAGACAGGGTCTCACTCTGTTGCCTTGGGTAGAGTGCCATGGTGTCACAGCTCACAGCAACCTCAAACTCTTGACCTCAAGCGATCCTTCTGCCTCAGCCTCTCAGAGTGTTAGGATTACAGGCTTGAGCCACTGCACCTGGCATAGGAGAATAGCTTTTCAACTAATGGTGCTGGGAAGACTGGACATCCTCATGCAAAAGCATGAAAATGAACCATACCATACACCATATATTAGAATTAATTCAAAATGGATCAAAGGATGGCGCCTGTAGCTCAGTGAGTAGGGAGCCACATCCACCCAGGCTGGTGGGTTTGAACCCAGCCTGGGCCAGCTAAAAAAACAATAACAACTGCAACAACAACAAAAAATAGCCAGGCATTGTGGCAAGCACCTGTAGTCCCAGCTACTTGGGAGGCTGAAGCAAGAGAATCGCTTAAGCCCAAGAGTTTGAGGTTGCTGTGAGCTGTGACGCCATGGCACTCTACCCAGGGCAACAGCTTGAGACTCTGTCTCAAAATAAAAAAACGGATCAAAGACCTAAGCATAATGCCTCTATCTATAGAACTCTCAGAAGAAAACAGAGGAGAGATGGTCCCCAACACTGGATTTGGCAATGCTTTCTTGGATATGAACCAAAGCCACTGGCAGCAACAAAAAGACTACATCAAAATAAAACATTTCTGTGCAAAGGACAGAGTCAACAGAATGAAAATAACCTACAAAATGGGAAAGAACATTTTCGAATCATACAAGGTCTGACAATTAAGTTTGTGAACTCATTTTAGAAAAAGTGCCACATACCTCCTTGCTGAATAGCACTATGGTTGCCTTTGAAGTCCTCCCCTTGGGAAGCTGTGCACCGACACTAGTGCCTAGTCCACCCTTCAAAGTAACTTGGGAACTCTTTTTCTGGAAAGGCCATCAGATCTGTTGTCATATTACCCTTGATGTCCTGAATGTCATCAAAATGTCTTCCTTTCAATATTCCCTTTATCTTCAGATAAAGAAAAAAAGTCATTGGGGACAGATCAGGTGAGTAGGGAGAGTGTTCCAATCCAGTTATTTGTTTATTGGCTGAAAACTCCTTCATAGACAGTGTCGTGTAAGCTGGTGCATTGTCCTGATGCAAGAGCCATATGAGTTGCAAAATGTGGTTTTTGTCTTGTTCATTCAGCCTTCCCAGCTTTTCCAAATAGTAAACTTTGTTAACTATCCAGGTGGTACAAATTCATAATGAACAAACCCTCTGATAATCAAAAAAGGTTAGCAACAGCCAGGTGCAGTGGGTCACGCCTATGATCCCAGCACTCTGGGAAGCCAGGACAGGTGGATTGCTTGAGTTCAGGAGATCAGCCTGAGCAAGAGCCAGACCCCATATCTCTACACCACCACCACCATCACAACTGGGTGTTGTGGCAGGCACCTGTAGTCCCAGCTACTTGGGAGGCTGAGGCAAGAGAATTGCAAAAGCCCAAGAGTTTGAGGTTTCTGTGAGCTATGACACCATGGCACTCTACTCAGAGTGACAAAGTAAGACCTGTCTCAAAAAAAAAAAAAGAAAAAAAGAAAAGAAAAAGAAAAAAGAAAGAAAAAAAAAAAAGGTTAGCAAGATTGCTCTGACTCTTGATGGAACTTTTTGGTTGTGGAGAATTAGCAGACTTCCATGGTGCACTGTGACACTTTGTTTCAGGGTCAGGCTGGTACATTCATGTTTCCATCACCCTTGGTAACATGGCTCAAAACATCATTTTCAAATCCTTTCCAAAAGGTCTTGGCAAACTTCGACTCTCCTTTGCTTTTGTCACCAGAGAGCTCCTTTAAGACCATTTTTATACACACCTTTTTCATGCCAAGATTTTCAGTTAAGATTTTCCTGTTTCTCTATTGATATTCACTTGGTCTGCTATGCTTCTTTCTCATAGTCAGTTGACAATTTTGATGCACAATCAATTAATTTTTGCAATATTTTTGCTACTTCTGCTCTTATTGGCTGCCCTGACCTCTCTTTATCAGTGATGCTTTCTCTCCCCTTAGAAAAACATTTAGTCCATTTGTCCAACGCCATTTTCTTCATGGCATTATCCTCATAACCTTGGACTAACATGTCCCTAATTTCACTTCCACAATGTGAATATACTTAACACTATTGAACCTTACTTCTAAAAATGGCTAATATAAATTTTGTTATATGTGCCATACCCCAATTTAAAAAACAGAACAGACAAAGCAGTAAGAATTTCTTTTTCTTTTTTTCTAAGACAGAGTCTCATTATGTTGCCCTGGGTAGAGTGCAATGGCATCATAGCTCACAGCAACCTCCAACTTCTGTGCTTAAGTGATTCTCTTGCCTCAGCCTCCCAAGTAGCTGGGACTACAGGTGCCTGCCACAACACTCGGCTATTTTTTGTTGTAGTTGTTATTGTTGTCTTAGCTGGCCCAGGCTGGGTTCAAACCCACCAACCTCGGTATAAGTGGCTGACGCCATAACCACTGGGTGTTGTGGTGGACGCCTGTAGTCCCACATACTTGGGAGGAGGCAAAAGAATTGCTTAAGCCCAGGAGCTGGAGGTTGCTGTGAGCTTTGACATCACAGCACTCTACAGAGGGTGACAAAGTGAGACTCTGTCTCAAAAACAAAGAATTTCTTAATTTTGAGGATATATTTGTTGTTGTTAAGCATATATAATTTATCCCTTTAGATTTATAATAAATGAGTGAAGTGCTAAAAAAGCTTAATAAGATGGAGACTTATATAGCAGAACCTCTGAATTGATGAGAAAAAAATTCAATGAATCACACAGAAAAATCATGGAAAAGCAAAGGTGAAGGAATGAAGTTAAACAAGCAGAGACTGGGCTGGTGTATCTAATTAGACAAGTGACACGTTTAAGACAAAGTTTAAAGAAGGAAAGTAGAGAGCAAAGAAATACCAGGTTGAGAAAAAAGAAGTGGGAATGTTAATATTACAAAGTAGAATTTAAGGCTAAACACACAAAACCAGTATAGAAGGACATTATATACTGAGGAAGATAAAACAATGATAAGAAACATGCACGAAACACAGCAGTGAAATACATACGGCAAGAAAGACTAGAAATCCAAAGAGAATTTGATGAAAAGCACAATTACAATGTAAGAATTCACTGCCTTTGCCAGTGAGGGGGGCCTAGCAGACAAATTCTAGCTTAAGACTCAGAAAAGCTCTCAGAGCCTCTACCCAAACTTCGGCTGTACGATTTTAAAAGAAGCAAGTCAATTTATATGCCAAAGTCCTTGATCAAAACCTAATAAAAGTAGAAGTTAAAAACAAAAAGGTGACCAAAAATTTCTTTGCTACTTGAAAATTAAGAAAAAATCTTCTCTGTCACTCTTGAATCAAACAAGAAAATCCAGAGCAAGTCCTGCTGTCTGGAGAGGAGGAGCTCAGGCACAACTGGAGGATGTGGACTCACTATTTACCTGCTGGGACTTTCAAACAAGGTAAGCAGAGATAAATCAATAAGGTAAGTTGGTAAAGATGAAAAGTTGAAGATAAAGCTGAGAATTGTGAGGCAGAAACCAGAACACACAAGTGAGTCCAGAGCTTGTCTCTCAAGTAGACCAGAGTTCAGGGCAGCTCTTCTGCAGAGGAGCAGACAGGAACGGTATCCAACTTTGCCAATGTGGCAAAGAGAAGACTGAGATCAAATGGCCTGTTACAGTGGAAGTTACCTTCCTCATGGTGGCAAGACCACAGCAGCCTTGGTGGCCCCAACCTGCAGTGTGGGTGCTGTGCCAGGAGCTGGAGGCACAGGTCTTCCCAGGCACTTCTGCCAATGAGGTGGGGGGAGAGGGCTGTGCCCAGGAAGGGGCATGGGGTGGTGCTTTCTGGTGCAGAGCAGCCCTGTGGGGTGGAGGGCGGGTGTGCAGGGGAGCAGGCACCAGGCCCTGTTATGAGGCCCTCTCTGCCCAAACCACAGGGGCCACCCTCTCTGCAGTTGAGCCTTGAGGAGGCCACAGGTACCCACGGTCTCAGCTTCCATTTTATCCTCAGGGCCAGGAACACTGACTCACGTGTAACCAGGCACAGGGGAGACACTGAGTTATATTCCTGGACGCTGCTGGCCAACTATTTGTGTTTTATGCTATACACTTTTATTTGCCATAACACTGTAGTATGTTTTATCTAGCAGACTAAATAACTCTTTTCCCTTCCGTAAAACTTTTTACAGTTGTAACTCCATCCTATAACCATTTTCCCATGAAAAAGCCTATTCTGATTTTTATATAGGTCACGTTAAAGATATGGTTAACGTGGGAAAACTGAAGTCTTTAAACACTGCTCTCTCCATTCACGAATGTACCAGTCTTATCCTATGCACTAAAGTACACTTTCTCAGTTTTTCTGTAGGGTCTTATTTGTCCCATTAGGCTCATTTCTCATTTAGAGGGATTCCCTTTACTACAATTTTGTTCTCTCCTTTCTCCTTTCTCTTTCTTTACTTCCTTGTCTCTTTCTTTCTGAAAGGGTCTTGTTCTGTTGCCCAAGCTGGAGTGCAGTGGTGTCTTCATAGTTCACTGAAGGCTCCAACTCCTGAGCTCAAATGATACCACTGTCTTAGCCTCCCAAATAGCTAACAGGCACCTGCCACCATGCTTGGCTAATTTGAAAAAATTTTATAGAAATGGAGTCTCCCTATGTTGCCCAGGCTGGTCTTAAACTTGGTGGAAGAGACCCTGCCATCTGTCACCCCTCCTACTCAGGCTCAGGCCTGTACTGCTGGCTCTCCAGCACATCTGATCTTCACGGAGACAGCCCAGCAGAGGGTGGAGGTGCTGTCTGTCTGTGGTGGTGGTGAGCATCCTGCTACCCAGCTCCCTGGGTCCACACCCCCCCCCACCAACTCCCAGCCCCCTAGCTAACCCCAAACCCCTACACCTGCAGAAACTTTGCAAGCCTGGCTCTCTTTTCATGCCACCTCGTGGTCATCTGACACAAGTCAAATGGTGCCTGTGACTACCGCTTGGTGCCAGGCACCATTCCTAAGACCTTTCTAGACCTGGCAGAGGCTTTAGCACCTGGGCTCCAGGGGACCAGCCTTTTGATAGTGCTCCATCCTCTAGAGACTGGGACATCTGCCTGCCATAAGCACACGGCAAACAGCTGGCAACTGACTCCATCAGGTGAGACTCATCTGAGTGCAGGGGCCCTCATCTGACAGAAGACTACCTACTATATTCCCATGTGGCAGTGGATCAATATTTCAAAACACAACTCACTCTCACACCATGGAAGATGAGCGGGAAGCCTTTCTGAGGTAACTTCTCCCAGCCCAGCAAAGAGGTCACCACTTTGGGGTCTGCACACACTTCCAGCTCCCTGTGATAGAATAGCCGTGAAGGCAGAGCCAACAGGGCCTCGTGGGATCTGTAGTTCTTCACGAGCTTCGTGACCTACAGGACAGGACAGGCAGAATCACAGGCAAATTATCACACGGGCCCCAATTTTTCCACCATAAGGGCAGCCTCTCCATGCCTGCCCACCCCATAACTGCCGCCTGCACCAGACCAAGCTCTCAGAGGACTTTTGAACCAAAGGTCCATTTAAGTAGAAAGGAGAGGAAAGGAGAGGAAATCGCTTTTTTTGTTCCTCTCCTGGGCCTGGACATAGCAGAGAAGTCCCTTAAATGGCAGCAGAGCCAGGTGGCCAGGCTGGAGGCAGGTGGACAGCTCCCTGGTGTGCTGCAGGCTCATCTTGATCTGCTGTCTTGCTATCCCAGGCTCTCAACAAAGCCCTGTGCAGCCTATTCTCAGCTTGGCTACAGGCAAGAACTCCCGGGCTCTTAGGTCATGGACCAAGTGACCCTGAGGACTCTGCCAGCCCTGAGCAGGCCTGGCTGTTACCTCACCAATGGATGTCACCAGTATGTGGAACAACTTCACATGGTACCTCCAGCTGGCCTGGGTGTCCACTCAGTGCAGGTATATTCCTCTTTGGTCCTAGTATAGGACACCAGTCAGCTCCATGACATCTCATAACCCAGGGAATAAACTTTAACTCTGTAATTAAAACATGTCCAGCCTCCAAGGTGCCACTCCAAACTCCGAATTTGATCTTGTATCATAATAGCTCTGTGTTAGCTGGACATGGGCAGGTAATAGGAAGGGGAAAGAACGCTTGCTGCCCTAGAGGTCCCCATGGCTTCAATGACTCTGGGGAAAAAGGCAAAAGGTGAGGCCGCTGGCCAGACCCTGAGTAGGACAAAACCTTTGTCTCCACTGTGTCAGGGGTCGGCCTGTACCTGTGGCCACAAGTTGAGAGTGTGCCTTGAAGGTCTGGGTGGAGAGGATGATGGTGAGTGTTGGCCTTCTCTGTCAGGACATATCAGCCTATCTCAAAGGCAGCACCCCCTCCAGAGAAGCAGCTGGTGGGTTACAGGGGCATATGGGTGTTTGGAGTGTGATATGCACCTTTTGCCGTAGCAATGCCCTTGTGGTGCTTCCAGGCCCAGCAGCTGTTTATAGCCACTGTCTTATCTTGGGGGTGGTTGTAAATGAAGCCTTCCTTAGCCTGAAAACCCCCAGCCCCTCACTGCTGGTAACTTAAGAACAGGTTCCAAGCATCCTCCCTGAAAACCTGCCCTAACCATTGCACCTTGTTGCCTGCCCGGTGTTGACACCAGTGGCAGCGTTGGATGGGACCCACCCTTCCATGTGCGCTACAGGAGATTAGAGAATAAAGCTGCCTGGCTCAGACAGGGATGGACCTGACAGGCTCAGGCTCAGGGTGCTAGGGGCTCCAAAAGATACTGATCCTAAAGTCCATGCCTCAGGTCTGAGATCAGCTGGGTGCCCAGAACCTACACTTTGATGAGCTGCGCTCTCAAGTAAAGCTGCAAAAGCTACTACCTATTTGTCCCATGTTACCAGAGTTATAGACTTGACTTCTGCTCTCTGATCCCACAGAATCAGACTATAGCGAGAACCCTGGGAATTCCCTCACCCACAGGAGATGAAAAAGAAGCATGTTTCTCAGCTCCCGGGGCTGGAGGGCAGGTAGAGTGAGACTCATCTAGGAGTGAGGGAGGTACGGCCGCATCCTTTATGTGTGTCTCTGATGTTCCTGCTGCCAGGCTCAGGGGCCAGGGAGGAGGCTGGGGGAGGCAGCTTTTCTGTGTGGGGGTGGACAGACCCCTCTCCTACACTCCCTGCTCAGGTGGAGGGACTCAGGTGGCATGGGGAGGGTCTGAGCTCACCAGCAGGGGGTTGTATGCGCCACAAGCACCAAAAGCAGTTTCATCCCTCAGATATGCTGGTCGGGACATCAGCCTCTCCAACATGGACACGTTCAGCCCATAGGCCATGGCCAGTCGGGACTTGATGACTGGGCCGAGCTGCATGGGATCTCCAGCAAGCACGATCTATGGCACACAAAGGGGCGGCTCAGCTCTTGAGGGGGATGGTCAGCAGCCATGTGGAGCAAGGGCTACATGGGTGGGCCAGGTGCCCCATGGTCACTCTGGCTGCAGGAAATTAGGGCAGACACAGCTAGAACTGCTACTGCAAAATGACAACAGCCTGGACAAGGGCAGCAGAAATGCAGGAACAACCAAGAAGGCCTCAGATAGTAGCTCCCTCACAGAGCACCCACTTCTCCCACTGTCCTGTACCTGCTCCTACCCATAGGCCGGCCTTCTCTCCTCATCTCCCAAAGAGGTAAGGGGCCTGGGGATGTGGCCTGTTTTTTTTTTTTTTTTTTTTTTT
>NW_003852402.1:636902-644189 GCF_000181295.1 Otolemur garnettii
CTCCTGCCTCCGCCTCCCAAGTAGCTGGGACCACAGGCGCCTGCCACAACACCTGGCTATTTTTTGGTTGCAGCCATCATTGTTGTTTGGCGGGCCTGGGCTGGATTCAAACCCGCCACCTTAGATGTATGTGGTTGGCGCCTTAGCCACTTGAGCCACAGGCGCCGAGCCAGATATGGCTTGTTTTTTGGAAATTTCTGTAAGCCTAGCCCCTGGCAGGCTCCCTGACCTAGTAGGCATCCCATCCCTTGGGGAAAACAAAATGAGAAGGAAACAGCACACACAGCTGAAAGCCTCACCTGGCCACTGATGTCTGAAATCAGCCCCAGAGGAATGAGGCACTCCGGTTCACTCGCCTGCCCGGCCTCATCTACAAACACGTGAGTAAAGTGTCCAACCCTAGAGCCAAAGAGTGGTGATCTCTGTCAAAGCTATTTAGTGACTGGCACCTGTGGCGCTACTGGCAAGGCCACAGTGGACACCATGTATCCCAGGGGGATGTGGGGGTTGGGGAGTGGGAGGGCAGCAGGCCTGGGAGTCACCAGGCCCTCGAGCACTATAGGCCTGACTGGTGACATTTGCTGCCCTCACGGTAGCTGGTGCCCTGCAGGTTTAGAGAGGAAGCTGGTGCCCTCTCACAGGTTTGGAGAGGAAGAGGGTGAGGGTGCTTCTGAGCATAGCTCAGAGCACCTCTTGGGTGGCTCATCGCACAGGGTTCCCAGTGCACTCTCTACTTCAACATCAGGTTTCCAGAGATAAAGAAAATGCCCAGAGGGCAGCACCTGTAGCTCAGTGGCTAGGGCATACACCCAGGCTGGCAGCTTCGAACCCAGCCCAGGCCTGCTAAAACACTGACAACAGCAACAACAAAAAAAATAGCTGTGGTGGGCATTGTGGTGGGTGTCTGTAGTCCCAGCTACTTGGAAGGCTGAGGCAGAGAATTATGCCCAGGAGTTTGAGGTTGCTGTGAGCTGTGACAGCTTGAAACTCTGTCTCAAAAAAAAAAAAAAAAAAGAAAAGAAAAGAAAATGCCCAGGTATGGGCCCTGGCTTCACCACTTCCCTGCTGTGTCCCTGGAGAGATTGCTTCACCTCTCTGTGCCTCCATGTCCCGTGTCATGTGGGATATGGCTGAGGGGAGCACGGTATGCACTGGCCCAGGCGCCACAGTAAGAACAGACCTGATTGGGCCAGTGGTCACAGATGGGCCCTCCACCTGGTCCCTTCCTCTTGACTCAGCCTTGAGAGCCGCCCTCAGCCAGGGCACTTCCCTAATCTGCCCAGGTCAGTGCTGGTTCAACCCTCTCACCAGACCCTCACCATGGCCAGCCACGAGGCAGCGTGCCTGAGGAAGCACATTTGGAGCAGACGACATGCCTGGGCCATGCTGACACCTGGCAAAGGAGCCAGGGCTGGCCCACCAGGCTACTGAGCCCAAGTTCCCCTCTCCACCCTGGACATGGAAAATTCCACCACCTAGTGCCTTGGGTGTCCCACAGGAGATGGGACCTGCCTCAGATAGGTTCCTGCTCCTACGCTGAGTGGTATCTTCAAAGTGCAGGCCTGGAGCTGCAAGTCCCAAGATACCAACTTCACACATGGTACCCACTGACTCCTAAAATCAGCCATTTCCCCACCTCATGTCCCAATTTCTGTTGGAAAAAATTAACATTATGTGTCTTTCCTAGAAAAGAAACATTTAAGTTTTCAATTCTGCATTAATTGCAATGATCTGAATGAAGGCACTGCTCCTGCTCCAGAGGCCCCTGGCAGCCCCAAAGGCCTCCCCAGCCTGGCCCCTCCAGGGCTCCCATTCAGCTTCTTCATATCAGTAGCCTTCCCTGCTGGCCACCTCCGTCACCTCCCACCTGGAAATTAGTCCCTCAGAGTATAGCAGCCGGCTTTGCACAGAGCCCTCTGTGCCACGAGCCCCCAGCCCTGAGGTGGAGCAGAGATTTGTTCCTGCTGGGAGTTTCTTCCTCTGAGGCCCTGACCCCTGACTCTTTGGCACATGTTACACAACCTCCCTTGCTGATACCTATGGGGGCCAGCCCACTATCCAGGTGGCTCTAAGGCACCTCAGGGTGTCTAGTCAGAAATGCAAAATATAAAACACATGGCAGATTTTGAAGAGTGGAACCAAAAAAATAAGTAAAATGTCTTACCAGTCATCTTTAGTATTAAGAACATTTTGTATACACAAGAACTACTGAACATGCTGAAGGAGGAACTGCTGACACATGATGACAGCACGGCTAGCTGTGCATTGCTCCTGAGTGCTGTCTCCATGTGGTGCTGGTGGATACAGTGGGCCCACTGTGGAGGCAGGTGGGGGCTGCAGGGTATTGGAGGCTCAGGGGAGGCCCTGGTGGTCCTCATCACAAAACTGGGACACTGTCCTAGGGTGGCCTGGCCAGAAGCTGCAGAGTCTGTCTAGATTCTGTCTGAGAGGATAAGGCCTCCTCTGAGGATCCTCCATCTCCCTCTCACTGTCAGCCCACCATACCTCTCCCATGGCCCAAGAGTGCTTTGATCCCCTGCTCAGCATCCCCTGGGCGTGTAGCCTTCCTCTCAGCTCCCAGGGGGTGTCCACTCATGGTGACACCCTCACTACTCACTCCTGCTCAGAAGCCCTTCCCCAGACCTTGGGCATTAGGTCTCTCTGTCCTGTTCCTTTTCTCCTGATCCTGCTCACTGGTCTCCAGCGCTGCAGCCTTCTTTAGGTGACACGCTCAGCCTCTAGACACAGGAACTTTGCACGTGCACACCCATACCCACCTGCCTGCCTGTCCCACTGTTGGGTCCTTCGTATCTTTGGGGTCTCAGCACAATCACCATATCCTTGCCCCACCTGGACAATGGTTCCCTCCCTCTAGCCACTCTCACCCTAAAGCCCTGCTCCATCCTGCAATATGTCTATCATCAGCTTCCCCTAAGACAGAAGCCTGGAGAGGACACAGACCTTATTCTGGGCGATGCCCTGCCCACTCTGATGCTAAGACACTTACCTCACTCCTATCTGGTAAAAAAGCCCAGCGCTGCTGCAGGTTGTGATTATTATGCGGAAGCGTGAAGCCTTCCAGATGTCTTCTCCATCCTTGCAGTATGGTTTGATGGCATCAATGACTGTCTGGGAGCAAAGAGGGGACAAGTCAGTGTTTTTTTCAAAGTATTAAGTATTACTTTAAATTGGACAGAATCACAAAGCTGAGGAATTCTAAAAGATAACAATCGTCCTAGGCCCTGCGCAACGTCCATACACCTTGGCCTCCCAGGGTGCTAGGATTACAGACATGAGCCACTCTGCCTAGCCCAGTGGTTCTCAACCTGTGGGTCGTGACCCACAGGAACTATATTAAAGGGCTGCAACATTAGGAAGGTTGAGAACCACTGGCCTAGCCAATTTAATCTCTTTTTTAAGATCTTTCTCTCTTTTTTAAAGCAATACTTTTATAAGTAAACTAGAAATTTCTAATTTCCTTAAAGGGATATTTATAACCAAACCAATAAAACAGAACTAAAAAGAAACAATACATTTAGGGATTAAATAACAGAAGAACATGAGAATTTAACAAAGCTAAAAATGCCCACAGAGTGTGTGAGATGAAATAAAATATTCAGGAATAAAACTCTCGCATTTGGCAGAGTCATGGTGCACGGCAGAGCAGTTTCTCAAATGACCTTGTGTGGTTCCTCCCCTTGGCTTGTCTTGCTCTCTGGAGATGGTCCTAGTGATGGCCCCCCCACTCACCTCCTCAAATCTGCAGGTGGCATTCACGCGGACCATGGCCGCTGGCCTCAGTACCTTGCTTTCATGCAGCCGCAAACATACAAGGTCAGCAGCGCTGTTTGAGGGTGCACAGACCAAAATCCGACTGTCTGGCAAAGCAAAATGTACCTTTAATCCAAGACACAAGAGAGATCAAGGGTTATAAACATTGACCCTGCAGAGTGGAAACCGTAAGTCAAATGCCCCACTGCATAGGCTCATTTACAGGGACTTGGCTACGTGGCTACGGTGTAGATCCAGATGTCTCCGAGACACTGGCCCACGTGAAGTCAAAAGGACAGTCAGCTTCATCACTCTGCTGCCGACACCTGAGCTGGGGTGGGAAGTTCTCTGAGCCCTCCAAGACTCTAAACCACTTCCTAAGACAGAAGCCCAATCAGATTTACTCTCACACACACTGGGCAGCGCAGGCACATCCCACAGTACTGAATGCTATGGGCCGTTGACTTAGGACAATGTGAGAGCAACATGCATTCAGTGCTCCTTGACTGACGATGGGACCGCTGTTGTGCTATGTCCATCATGAGTTGAGGAGCACAGGGCACAGTATTTTCCATAAATTTCAAATATAAATGGAGTTGCCCAAAATGTCTGCAGAATAGAGGCTTTGGCTACTATGTAACTTCTCTGTGGCAACATTTCAATGAAATAGTTTACTACTCTAAAAACGACATTTTCTTCTGAATCTCTGAAATATGTCTTTAAAATCTACGTATATTAAAAAAACCCTTAACTAAGTATTATGAAATCACTGAGATTTCTCAAGCTCCTTACAATTTCTAATCCTGCTATTTAAACTCCTGCTTCCTCAAGACACAGGCACACTCTGTAGCAGGAACCATAGCGCTCACAGCGCTGCCTTACCTGCAGGACAGCCTCTATTATTGTGACCGTCTTTCCAGTCCCAGGAGGTCCAAAGAGAACATACGGGAGCGGGCGGCAATCCCCACTCAGAATCCTTCTAACTGCTAACTTCTGATTTTCATTTAGCACTGGATTGAAAAATTCCTTCTCTTTTGCTTTAGCGGCTGGAATTTCATTGACTGTATTCAAAGTGGAGAGACAGTTTCAGTTAAGTGCAGCTGTGGCACACATCCTTGCCTGGGCCAGGCATCAGGATAGCGAGTTAAAGGCTAAAGCAGAGTAGCCTTTCAGGGTGGCCACACAATGAGGAGAACCATGCCCTCCCTTTGATAACTTAGCTTTCTGAGAGGGAAAAAACTGGTCATTCAATATACAGTTCTGCCTTCTATATGCAGTAGAGACATGATTTTAAAATGTTTATATCTCAAAAGAGAACATGACAAAAAAAGTCCACACTCTAAGTCTTTTCAAAGTATCTATCCTAAAACTCTGAGTCTGTAGCCAAGGTGAGACCACACCTCTCCCCTGACTGCTGTTACTGCCATGTGACAGCTTTCTCCTGTCAAGTAAAATAAAAAATAAATGGATCCCCGCTTGACCAAGGGAACCCTGAAAGGCCCTAAAGCTGAATAGATGGCCCCAAGGAGGGAGGTTGGACATGCCAGGCAGGGCCCTCCAACTGTTCCCAGCCTCACAGACACATACCCAGAGTGCTCGTCTCCACAGTCAGCGCCTCCACCCCAGGCAGGTCCTGGCCACCAGCACACTTCTTTGTTCCATGTTTACTTTGGTCCTTTATGGTTTTCCTGCTCTAGAAATTATCATGCAAAAAAATGGTTAAAAGATAAGTTTTGTGTTTACACTGGTTTAAAGAGCAAACATAAATGTCTACTTATTATACTTAACATCCACTTATCAGCTCTACAGATGGGTCACAGGTCAGACCCTTTGAAACATAACGAGAATATAAAGTATCTGACAAAAATTTGCTACAAAGGGCTATGCTTCTTTTGCACTTGCTTTTAAACAAAAACTAATTTTTGTGATTATGAAACCAAAATAAAGGACTATTACTTTATTTTATTAATGTGTCTTCTCTAGGCACATCCTTCCTGCTGGCCCATCTCAGGGTCCCCTTCCCTGCTCTCCACAGAACCTCATATACCTTTCAGAGAGTGCAAAGCACCAGCACTGCCTATCAACTACATTCAAGATTCTGCACAACAGCTTGGCGCCTGTGGCTCAAGTGGCTAAGGCGCTAGCCACATACACCTAAGGTGGGAGGTTTGAATCCAGCCCCGGCCAGCCAAACAACGATGGCTGCAACTGAAAAAAAATAACCAGGCATTGTAGCGGGCACCTATGGTCCCAGCTACTTGGGAGGCTGAGGCAGAAGACTCGCTTTAGCCCAGGAGTTGGAGGTTGCTGTGAGCTGTGATGCCACAGCACTCTACCCAGGGGGACAGCTTGAGGCTGTTTCAAAAAAAAAAAAATTCTGCACAAGAACTGGCTTTCTGTCTTTAGACATAAATATAATTTTTTCCTGGACCAACTCAATTTTTGATTTTTCCATTACAATGCTATAATTCACAGCTTTACATGTGTATCTTGGTGTAATCACTTGCTTTCATAGGATAAATTCTAGAATCTGTAAAATTGCTACACCAAGAAGTCTTCACATTAAAAATTTCCATGTACTGCCAAATTTTAGTCCAGAAGCAACATACCTCCTATTACTGTCCTGTGAGCTTTGTGGAATGTAACTTGGAACAAGGCATATGTACTTAAAGTGTGTATGATGAGCAGACCCATCCATCTGGAAGTTTCCTGTGCCCACGTGACAGGACCCTGCTGTCACCATGACCAGTTTTCATGCCCTAGAACTTCACACAGAAGTCCTGCTCTTCTTGGTCTTCTTTCAGGCAGTGTAACAGATTGTCTAGGACCCATCTGTGCTGTGCACATCTGGCTCGTCCCCTCACTGCAGAACAGGGTTCCACTGAACACCACAATCTGCTTGTCCATCTCCTGCTGATGAAGACTGGATGTTTCCAGTTTTTGACAATTACAAAGGAAGCTATGAACTTCACATATGAGCCTTTTGCTGTCTATGTTTTTCTCTCTCTAGGGTACACCGCTAGGAAAGAAACAGCTGGAGCATGTGGAAGGTGCATCTTCAGCTTCCCTAAGTGGTGCCTCTCTCCAGCCCCACCAGCAGGGCGCAAGTTCCAGTGGCTCCACACACTTGCCAAAACTCACATGGTCCATCTTAAATTCTGGCCATTCTAACAGGTATATAATTCCATTTCATTGTGGTCTTGTATTTCTCTAACAACTAATGATGAACATCTTTTCACAAGTTTATTACCATTTGTATACATTCTTTGGTAAAGTATTCACATCTCTGGTCCATTTTGAAAAAACAGTTTTCTCATTTTGTTTGCAGAGTATTCTAATATATAGTCTGGATACAGGTTCTTTATCAGATACATGATCTGCAAATATTTTCTCACTCTTTTTATTACCTTTTTTTATTTTGAGACAGAGCCTCAAGCTGTCGCCCTGGGTAGAGTGCTATGGCATCACGGCTCACAGCAACCTCCAACTCCTGGGCTAAAGTGAGTCTCCTGCCTC
>NW_003852402.1:644552-656094 GCF_000181295.1 Otolemur garnettii
GTCATTGTTGTTTGGCGGGTCCGGGCTGGGGATTTGAACCCACCACCTTAGGTGTACGTGGCTGGCGCCTTAGCCGGTTGAGCTATAGGTGCCGAGCTGAAAATTCAATTTCTTAATATTTTATTGGACATACATAGATATATGATTTATTTTTATATATTGATCTGTATCTTGCAGCCTTGCCAACATCAGTTCTTTGCTCTGACAGCTTCACTCTGTGTTCCTTCTGATCCCCAAGATGATGTGGACATCTTTTCTTTTTGTCTGGTTGCTGGTCTACAACACGCAATGTTAAACGGAAATGTTGAAAGGATGTGCGTTGATTCTGATCTCACAAGGAGAAAGCATTTACTTACTTACCACTGAGTGGGTTTTTTTATAGGCAAAGGCAGTTCTTTTCTATTTATAATTGCTGAATGTAAGTTAGATTTTGTCAGATGGTTTTCCTGTACCTACTGAAATAATTATGCAATTTTTTCTTTTTAGTTTGTTAATGTGATGCCTGACATGGATTATTAAATCAGCTTTTCATTCCCAGGAAAAACCCTTCTTGGTATATGTTCATGAATGATGCTGGTAGGCAGTTTTACTTTCTTGTCTTTGCGGAGATGTTTTGGTATTGGTGTAGTGCCATAAAATGACTTTGGAATTAGATTTCCTTCAGTCGAACTGATTGCGCATAATTGGTTTTATTTCTTCCGGAAATATCTGACAGAATTTACCAGTGAAGTTATCCAGGCAAGAAAACAGGCAAGGAATTTTTGTGGGTAATGTTTTTTAACTATAAGTCCAATTTCATGAAGTCAATTTTTAAATTCTTACTGAGTGAGCTTTGGTAATTTGTCTTTCAACAAATATGTTCATTTTATATAATTCGTTGTCTTTACTAGCACAAAGTTGTTCATAACTGCTGTATTAGTCAGGGTTCTCCAGAGAAACAGAACCAATAGAATCACAGTATGTATGGGGTGGGGAGAGAGAAATTACAAAAAATAGGTTCATGCCATTGTGGAGGCTGGAGGAGCTCCCTCAGTAAGCTGGCGACCCAGGAGGGCCAGTGGTATAAGTTACAGTCTGAGCCAGCAGGCTCAAGACCCAAGAAGACCAGATATTTCAGTTAGAGTCCAGAGGCAGGAAAAGACTGATATCCCAGATCAAGGCAGTGAGGCCAGAGGAGATTTCTCTTACTAGCAGGGATGGGGAGTGCCTGGCCTATCTGTCTCATGCAGGCCTTCAAGGCACTAGAAGCTCCAGCAGGCTCCAGATCTGTAGCAGGCTACAGAGGGTAGTGTACTTCCTCAGCCTGTTTTATAGATTCTGTCTGGTTTTTAGTTCTTTCAGGTAGGAAGTACATCTAGCCCCTGTAATTCCATCCTGGCTGATGTGTGGAATGCTCTTTCATCCCCCCTCAGCCTAGCTAATCCATAAGATAACATTCTACATTTTAAAATGTTAAGATTTAGCCAACTGACACAAAATGCCCACCTAAATGGCAATTCCCCTGCCCCAAACACTCCCTGAGTATCAGGGAGTGGGGTGGACCAGCACCCAGGTGGCAGAGGGAGGGGGGGCATTGCGGATGGCCCTGCGTATGTGCCAGTGAAGACCCCTTTCTATTTTCAGAGCAAAATAGATCAAATATAAAACACACACAGATGATTTTCATAGATGTCTGCCCTTTCATTTATGTATATTTTTTACGACTGCATTCAAAGTTATCATTTTTGCATTCTGGGAGAGGTGCTATAAATGGTAAAAGAATTTCTAAATATCAGATATAATTTAAAATTTTCCATTATTATACATGTTCACAAAATCAAATTACAACAGTATAGAACTATAAGTTATAAGCTTCACCACGGCATAAATGATTTCTCTTGTTAGTAGAAACATGATCGTACATAAAACCACTTCTATTTCACAGAAGTGTAGAGAGTGTCTGAGATCATCCATAGCCTGTGACAGGCACTTCACAACTGATGGAGCGATGGGCTGTGGAAGAGTAAAACACCTGTCTGCAGCAGGCACAGAGGTTGTGAATGTCATCAGTTTGCTGGGTGTTTCCTCCCATTTTCTCTGTATACTCAGTCACATAAATGTACTTTTCTGTACATAAAAATATGTAATTTTTAAATAAAACTGTGAGATCATACAAACACCTTTGTCTTGCTTTTCCCCTACTGAATACATTACAGCCATCTTAGCACTACATATAATGACATAGACTTTACCACTAAATCTATCTTATGAATATTTTAGTTATATTTTATCTAGGATTTTGGGTTGTGAACTACATTCGTCTAACAGTGATTTTCAACCTTTCTTACTTTGTAGTACAATTGAACCTAAACTTCCATGGCACACTTATGTTGATCAAAACAAACAAAAAAGAGTAAAACAAAAGAATATATTTATTGTGCTTTGAACTTCTTTCAAAAATAATTAATGATCTTTAAAAAAAAATTTTTTTTTTGAGACAGAGCCTCAAGCTATCGCCCTGGGTAGAGTGCTGTGGCATCACAGCTCACAGCAACCGTTAACTCCTGGGCTCTACCTCCCAAGTAGCTGGGACTACAGGCGCCCACCACAATGCCCAGCTATTTTCTGGTTGCAGCCATCATCATTGTTGTTTGGTGGGTCCAGGCTAGATTTGAACCCCCAACTCAGGTGTATGTGGCTGGCACCTTAGCTGCTTGAGCCACAGGCGCCAAACCAATCTTTTGAGGCACACTAGTTAAAAATCACTGTTCTAGTCTTGGCGCCTGTAGCTCAGTGGCTAGGGCATCAGCCACATACACCAGAGGTGGCGGGTTCAAATCCAGCCTGGGCCTGCCAAATGACAACTACAACTAAAAAATAGCTGGGCATTGTGGTGGGTACCTGTAGTCCTAGCTACTTAGGAGGCTGAGGCAAGAGAATTGCTTAAGCCCAAGAGTTTGAGGTTGCTGTGAGCTGTGATACCACAGCACTCTACCAAGGGTGACAGCCTGAGACTGTCTCAAAACAAAAAGAAAAAAAAAATCACTGTTCTAATACTTCAGTCAAATGACAACTCATGGGGGCGGCACCCACAGCATAGTGGTTATGGCACTGACCACATGCACTGAGGGTAGCAGGTTGGAACCCACCCACCCCCCCGCCCCATCCGGCCAGCTAAACATTAACTGACAACTGCAACAACAACAAAATAGCCAGGCGTTGTGGCAGGCACTTGTAGTCCCAGTTACTTAAGCTCAAAAGAGTCTGAGGTTGCTGTGAGCTGTGATGCCTTAGCACTCCACCAAGGGCGACATAGTAATACTGTGTCTCAGGAAAAAAAAATATGAGAGCTCATGTATCTAGTAGTGAGTTTATGTTACTGTCTATTAAATATATGAAAGTTATCAAACCATTACCTTGGTGGTAGACTGTCCATCATTTTTGATGTCTTGTGCATGGTTCCAATTCCCTGTCACTTGGGGAGACTGTAAAATGATTTCTTCTGGAAACAATACTTTTAAAACAGGAAAAGGTAAGAGTATAGATCTTACTGAAAAGCTCAGACATAAATGCTTATGAATGGACCTAAAGTAATTCATATTCTGTTCATTCCTTTCTGGACCCCTACTTTGTACTATTCTTAAACTACAGAATTATACTGAGTGCTGCATTTTCTTTCCAACAAAGCTACAAACACCATGAATTTGTTTTCAGTTCTTTAACCATGCTATTTTTAGTTGCTTAGTAAGTTGATACAACAAGGTAATACTGAAATTCCCCAACAGATAATTTAAAAAATACTACTGTATATTTTACCTTTCATATTATGATTAAAGAAGCTGTTTTATACAAAACTTTACATAAAGCCTATAAAAATACTCTGGGAAGATGTAATATTATCACTCTATAAAAATAATACCTTTTACACCTAAGTGGATGACTTGTTCAAGTGCAAAGTGGCACCGTCTGCTTGTGGTCCTGCCAGAAATAAAACATAAAATAACCTTAAGTTTAGAACTATTATGGCTAGTATAAGTCACAGAAATTTGATTACATAATCTTTAAATCAATATACTAAAGTAACCTCTATAGAATACTTATAAATGAGGACTGAATTAGAGATCAGGTCTTATAAGGTCTCAAAGGCACCACTAAAAACTTACATCTGAGGGACTGAGGGGTTACTGTACTCCAAGTGTCTAAACAAAACACAAAAATTAGAAGTTTTATTAAAAACCTTTAAATAGAAATATCCTACAGATCAGGACAGCAGGAACTCCTCCCTTTCTGAGAATATTTCTATTCTAACAGAGAAAGTGAACTAAAACACACAAAGAAAATACAGCCTACAGAGCGCGAAGGAAATATTGAAATTACTGTGTCAGCCGAAAAGCAATTTTGAGCCAGGCATGGTGGCTCTTGTGGTCCAGCTGTTCAGGAGACTGAGGCAAGAAGATCTCCTGAGCCCAGGAGCCAGAGGCCATTGCGAGCTGTGACTGTGTTTCCAGGGCCACAGAGTGCAACCCTGTCTCAAACAAACAAAAAGACAAAGCCACAAAGAGACAGAAAGCCATGAAAGATAAAACAGACCAGGGGACCAAGAGGGCAGTAAGCAGAACCCTGGAGGAGGAGCAGAAAGAGAAAGACACATGGTGAAAGAATTTTCCAGAGTACAAACTGCTGTTCAAGACAAAGACTTAATATTGCAAGATGACAATTCTCCTTATATTTTAATATCATTGCACAAAGATGTAAGAATATTGCTTTGCTGTAATAGTAAAAATCTGGGAGCCTCTGTGCCCAGTAATAATTGCTGGCTGAGCAGCTTATGATGCATCTGACAAGACAACTCCATCCAGCACTGAACACCTGTGCCAGGAAGGAAGAGCCTCACATCAGTGACCTTGACTTCCACCATTAGAAGCGAGAAAAAGAAGAGCAAACAAAACAAAAAAAGCAGGAGAAATAATAAAAATGAGAACAACAATCAGTGAAACAGAGAGAAGGAAGACACCAGAGAACACCCATAAAGCCAGGGGTGGGTTCTTTGATAAGGCAAATAAAACTGACAGACCTCAAGCCAGGCTGATGAGGGGAAATGACACAAATTGCCAATATAAGGGACAAGAAATGTGACATCACTGTAGATATTAAAAGGATAATAAAGTAACAGTATGAATATCTTTATGCAAGTAAATTAGACAACTTGGATGAAACGGACAAATCAAGGAAATAAGCAAGGACACGAAACTGTACCTATGTCCGGCACCTAAAACTGTTAATGAATTACGAGTTCATCTTACAGCTACTAGAACTGGAGATGGATGTAGTTAACTTTTTCACTCCCATATGTAAACTGTAGATTTCTTGGATCTCACAAGAATATAGCTACTTTGTCTCATAAGCTGCCACTCTCCCCATCCCCTGTTGCCTTTGAAATGCTGATGGTTCCAACATTCCCCTTGGAAGAACAGCCACGGCTTGTCTGTGGTTCGTGTTTTTCCCAAATCTTGGCTTAACAAGTGTCCATTGAGATTTTTGAATCATTTCAGTTGAGGTCAACAAAGATTACATACAATGGCAAAAGAGCACACAGAAAGATGTTCCATATTGTCACCAGAGAAATACAAATTAAAACCATAACGAAATATCACTATGTACCTACTGGAATGGCTTCACATTCTAGAGTAAAAACGGGTCATTAGAAAGATGGGTCCACAAAACAGCTGCAAGCTCTGCCCACCATGACTGAGGCCACATGCCTCCTCCAAAGGCTGCCCTTCAGCGTGGTCCAGAGCCCACCAGCTCACCAAGCACTCAGCCCCAGCCACAGAAGCTGTGGAGTTGGTGTCCACACTTTTTATGCCTCTCACCTTGAGCAGCATATCCTGGGCCTCAGGTGTCTCTTCCATAATCAACAAACATCTCTCTCTTCATCCTACCCTCCCTGCTTTCGTGGCCGAACACCCCAAAAAGAAACCAACTATGACTCTTCATTTCTCCAGTCTGTTCATAACACATTCTAATCTGGCTACAGCCCAGATACTGGATGACTTCTCTGACAGATAGGAAAAGCACTATTATAACAACAACAACAAAAATCAATAAATTTGGCTCTGTGCCCATAACACAATGGTTACAGTGTCAGCCACATACACTGAGGCTGGTGGGTTTGAACCCAGCCCAGGCCAGCTAAACATCAACGAAAACTGCAACAAGACAACAGCTGGGCATTGTGGTGGGTGCCTGTAGTCCCAGTTACTTGGGAGGATGAGGCAAGAGAAGCGCTTAAGCCCAAGAGTTGGAGGTTGCTGTGAGCTGTGATGCTACAGCACTCTACTGAGGGCGACATAGTGAGACTCTGTCTCAAAAAAAAAAAATCAATAAATTTGACTACATTAAAATTAATGCCTATTAGAGGACATTTTACAGACAGTCAAAGGATACAGAAAGGACTCCTACAAATAATAAAAATTAGGTAAGTTAATCAATAAAAAAGAGCACAAAAGACATGAGCAGTTCACAGAAGATGAACAAACACTCCGTAACTAAGAAACATGGCAATTCCCAGCCTTACAAGCAGTCAGATGTGTGAATCAAGACCGTGATGAGACCCACACCTCCCACCTCCCACCCAGCAACTCCACCCCAAATACATAGCAGTTTGTTTCTGAGCACAACAAACATACAACGAAAATGTTCATGATGAGGCCAAGCATGGTGGTTCATGCCTGTAATCCTAGTACTCTGGGAGGCCGAGTCCAGTAGATTGTCTGAGCTTATGAGTTTGAGACTAGCTTGAGCTAGAGCCAGATCCCCATCTCTAGAAATAGCCAGGCGTTGTGGTGGGAGCCTACAGTCCCAGCTACTTCGGAGGCTGGGGCAAGAGAATCATTTGAGCCCAAGAGTTTGAGGTTGCTGTGAGCTATGATGCCACAGCACTCTACCGAGGGTGACAAAGTGAGACTCTGTCTCAAAAAACAAAAAAAAAGTACACAATAGAAAAACAGATATAGGGAGGGAATATTCATACAAGAGCATAAATGCAGTGCCAAAAACAAATGAGCACAAGTTATAGGCAGCAGTATGGAGAAATATCAGTGACAATGTTTAGTAAAAAATGCAACCTGTATGAAGTACATGCAGCAACCTATTCCTTTTATAAAGTTCAAAATGATTAAAACTAAAGGCTACATTTCTCGTGTGTATGTATACACAGATACAAACTATTTCTTTAAAAAGTTAAGGGAAAGAATTTTTCTTTCAAAACTGGGGCTCCCCTGGCTCAGTGCCCGTACGTAGCACAGTGGTCACAGTGCCAGCCATATGCACTGAGGCTGGCAGGTTCGAATCCGGCCCAGGCCAGCTAAACAATGACAATTGCAACAACAACAACAACAACAACAGCCAGGCGCTGTGGTTGGTACCTGTAGTGCCAGCTACTTGGGAGGCTGCCGGCAAAAGAACTGCTTAATCCTGAGAGTTAGAGGTTGCTGTGAGCTGTGATGCCATAGCACTGCACTCTACTCAGGGTGACATAGTGAGACTCTGTCTCAAAAATAAATAAATAAATAAAAAATTAGGTCTCCTGTGGAGGAAGGGCAGCTGGGTGAGGAAGCAGCAACTCTCTCAGCCACAATATGAACAAGGCCAGGGAGCCAGCAGTTGACAGGGAAGGTGTGGCATGAGCCAAGGATCTGGTGCATGCATGGTCCAAATAAGAATGAGCGCAAATGTACACACCTTCACATCTCAAGAGCTACTTGGAAACAATGCTGTTCACATGTGTATGTAAAACTGGCAGATGGAGCCCAGCCCCTCCACACAGCCATAGGCCCTGTGGGCACCCCCTACACCACCAAGATAAGATGCCAGCCATCACCTTGACCTGAGGGGCTGCCTGATCAAGTGAAGAAACAACTGAATCAAGACCTGGGGAAAGCATTACCTGTTATATGTAAATTCCACATCCATAGGTTCAAAGTTATATGCTTGTTCAAATTCTGGATTTAGTTTGAGAGTTACGTCTTCTTCATGAATCTAAAAAAGAAACAAATTATTTAACTTTCATAACATTAGATTTCTTGGAATGATCTTTTATCTACATCCAGCAACACATCATGAAAAGTTCATTCTTCAGCTTTGAGCTGAATTTGGTATCTGCAAAATTAGCTGAAAAGGATCAAATGGTTATGCCATTAAATTACATACACAGGCGCTGCTACAGCAGAGCCATGGTAGAAAGGTCCTTGTGAAAGCCCTCCTGGTGGTGCAGGGGACCAGCTACCCTGGGAAGCCTCCAGCCTAAAATACAAGTTCTCTAATGTTCAAGCAGGAAAGAAAGGAAAATTTTCAGAAAATATGAGATAAAAAATTAGAAGGAAAACTTTGAGCTAAAAAAAGAGCTCAAATTCTTTTCCAGGTGACTAAGGTAGGTGGTTTCTTGAGGGCCAGGGCTGACACCCAAAAAGGTTGTCCTGAGCTGTGAGCTGAGCCCACTGGTCTGGATAAACCTGCAGCTGGCAGGTTCACTGGTGTGCAAGGCCCTCTCACTCTCAGCAGGAGCCCCACTTCTCCTGAGGAGACAGGCTCTGCTCAGGTCCCTAAGTTCTCCACAGATCAAGAGAAACAAAGACAAATCTCTGACCAGAGGTCACCAAGCATGCAAAGAAATAGGAGTAGGGTCAGTGCAGGTAGCCGAGGACCCTGGACACTGACAGGACTACCTGAAGGAACAAACTACATGGAAAATGGGAAGTAGCAATACAAGGACCAGATAAGATGAGAAACACCAGAGGGCAGCATGGACATGGCCTGGAGGCAGGGGTCAGCACTGGGCACTGGATTGGCCAAAGGAGCCACCTCACCCTGGTGGGCACACAGCCCACCAGCAGTAGAGAACAGCCCCTCTAGGGACTATCCCAACAGCTTGTGCCTTGCTGAGTGGTCACAGGAGTGATCAACATGGTTTTCGGGGACAGTGGCTCATTCCAGATGTGTCTTCTGCATATCACAGCAGCCCACATCACTGCTCTGGCCAGGAAATTAGATCACAGAGAACCAAGTACAGCCATGGCCTGAGGCCCGAGAATATATGACCTTTACTGTGAACACCACAGCCCTGGAGCAGCAGCTTCAAGGACAGTGGGGCATCCTGCTAAAGGACCTCCAAGGGGCCTGATCCCTCCTGAGGCCCCGGTGGCTGCAGCCTCATCTCCGAATTAGTCCCTCAGGGTGCTGGCTGCCCATAGCCAGACTGTGAGGCTCAGAAACCAGGGGTGGAAGAGGGTGGAGGAGGGTGGGTGCCCCACTCCTATGATCCTGACTCTACCGCTTTTGTGGTTTTGGCACCCAAGGCCTCCCTCTCGGCAGACCTGGTCTACTCTTTGGAAGCCATGATGGTCACTTGGCCATTCTGGGCTTCTCATGCCACCTTGGTTAACAGCAAAAGTGAGCTATGCAGAGCCAGTGAGTGCAGGGGGTCCTGCAGCACAGGCTGAATGGCGGCTGTTATGCACAGGCAGGAGTGCCCATTGCACAGCCACGTCACCAGAGAGTGCACAAGTGGGAGGCACAGGACAGGGGGACCCAATTGCAGGGCTGCTGAACTTGGAGAGTTGGGAACAGGCAGAAGGGGAATCACTAATTCTAGTGCTGGTCTCACTGTCAACTGGATCAATTCTTCTCCCACATGCTAGATGATGCCCCCACCCCCCCGACGGTGTGTACACAGCAGTTAACTTTTTTTTTTTTTTGGAGACAGAGCCTCAAGCTGTCCCCCTGGGTAGAGTCCCGTGGCATCACAGCTCACAGCAACCTCCGACTTCTGGGCTCAAGTGAGTCTCCTGCCTCAGCCTCCCAAGTAGCTGGGACCACAGGTGCCTGCCACAACGCCCGGCTATTTTTTGGTTGCAGCCGTCATTGTTCTTTGGCAGGCCCGGGCTGGATTCGAACCCGCCACCTTAGGTGTATGTGGCTGGTGCCTTAGCCACTTGAGCCACAGGTGCCGAGCCAGCAGTTAACTTTTGGATCGAGTCCACAGCTATAGGCAATCCAGACAGTCCGAGTGCCTGGAAAGAGATGCTCCCAAGACTTAGGATCTAGAGATGGTGTAGTGGCAGGACTCTGGATATGACCTTCAGGAGAAAGTAGGGTATTTGCTGCATATAGATAAGCACGGAAGTTTGTGAAGGTTCTTCATAAGATCAAGTACAAGAAGGTGGTATGCACTTTTGTGCAAGAAAGATGCTTTTGTCCTGGCTCCTAGAACCCAACCCCCCTTTTGATACTGGGACTATGGGCTCCAGTGAGCCGCCCCCAAGATGCAGAAAGTGTCAGGTGTTCCTTGTCCTGTGGCTGGAGTTCATGTCATGACCAGTTAAGGACTCTGGACTCTTGGTCAGAATCCAGCTGCCCTGGGCACAGGGATGGAGGATCCTAAATGGCAGCCAAAGCACTGGCATCTGGCACTGAGACGCAGCCCTGCATCTGTGCTGGTTTTTATGTGGGGTTGGGGGAGCCATGTTCCCAAGACCAGACCTTACACTTTTTTGCTGTGATTTACACAACAAACTCTCCCTGACCTCTGTTCTCCAACCCTGGCTTACTCACTTTAGGGCAATTGTGGGAGCTGCCCACTATTCTCAAAACAATGTTCCTTTTGCTCCTACCAGACAGTGCAGGCTTCTTACATGCAGTGAAGCCGTAATTGCCGTAACTAGCTGTGCAGCCTAGCTGAGGACATCCACACTCCCCAGCTGTGAGGCACCAGCATCTATGACACTGCTCAGGCCCTTCATGCCACCTGAAATGACCTTCCAAGCCCTTCCTAGACATCACATTTTTGTATTTTGGTCATTTAAGGTCATCTCAGACGCCACCTCTGGCTCTTCTTAAGCAGACTGAACTTCCCTGTAGCAAGGACATGACATTCCTCTCACCTCCACTGCCTTCCCCTCTGAGATTTTTTACCCTCCTCATACTGGAGGCAAACGTGTCTCATGAGTTACTACGAGATCTCTAAAAACCTGTCGAGATTGTGTCCTCTGGGAAAATACCACATTGTAAGAACTGAGCCACAGCGGAACGGATTAAGGTGCAGAAGGGAGAAAACGAGGTGGGAAGGGTCAGAGGTCACTCTTCTCTGGATCCTTATCAGACTCTGCTAGATCTTTCAACCCTTTCCTCTGCAGAGCAAAGGCTTCAGCATTTTTCCTTTTTTTACTTTACTACATTAAGTGATATGTGTGTCCTCTACTTGTGCACATCCCAGTGCCAAAATCAGGATGTGAGCTGTAAAAATCACCCGAGAGCCACAGGTGCCACAGGCAAAATGACTTGGAGCATCAGAATTGGGTAAGCCAATAAAATCCCCTCACACAAGCATCAGAGCTACAGACTCTCACATGTATTTTTCTTATTTTATTTTATTTTATTTATTTATTTTTTTTGGAGACAGAGCCTCAAGCTGTCCCCCTGGGTAGAGTGCCGTGGCATTACAGCTCACAGCAACCTCCAACTCCTGGGCTCAAGCGAGCCTCCTGCCTCCGCCTCCCAAGTAGCT
>NW_003852402.1:656396-684973 GCF_000181295.1 Otolemur garnettii
GCTATTTTTTGGTTGCAGCCGTCATTGTTGTTTGGCGGTTCCGGGCTGGGGATTCGAACCCGCCACCTTAGGTGTACGTGGCTGGCGCCTTAGCCGGTTGAGCTATAGACGCCGAGCCTCACATGTATTTTTCCTTCTGAGATTCCACTCTGCTAACTCTTCCAGAACACACAGTGCCCAAATTTTCCTCAATGCAAACATCACAACTTAAATCAAACTTAAAAGGGAGATATGTTTTACATGTTTGAAAATTACAGTATTTCTTTAAATATTAAGTTCCCTTTATGTATCAACAGTTAAAGATTCACTGTATCTCTAAATTTTCCAAAATTAGCCAATACTCAACGGAGCAGCTTTCCCTGAAAGAGAGAGCTGGACAGGATGTTTACCTTTTCAACTAGTTAAATGGTTTCACTGAGTGTTACTACGAGATATCTTAATTCTTATTAAGAGAATGTCCTCTTACCTCAATCACATAGCCGATGTACTCGATGACATGTCCATTGTACTCTTGAGTTTTTAAAATCAATTTATCACCTAGTTAAAAATATATTACCATGTGTAAAATCAATACAAAATCATAAATTTCTGTACTATGCTATACTGTAAAATCCAACCCTGAGGACTTGCAATAACAATCATTACTGGGATAATTACACTGCCTGGCAATGTAGACGTAACAAATGTGCTTATTGTACTAAGGTTGCTGATCAGGGTTTTTTTAGACAGAGTCTCACTATGTTGCTCTGGTTTCAAACTCCTGGACTCAAGCGAACTTCCCTCCTTGGCCTCCCAAAGTGCTGGTATTATAGACTGAGTCACCATGCACAGCCTGCTCAAGTTTTTGGTGAAATTCTAACCCAAAGGAAAAGGAAAGACAATGAGGTAACATGATTGCAGTATGACTACAGTGCTCCCAGTTAGAAAATATTCTTTTCCCTAAGTGATTTGTCTGTTAGTCTGCCCAGAAGAACGTGCCATGTAACACACATACCTGCATACAGAGAGGGCCTGCTTTCAGCTAACCCTGGGACCTCCAAGACCAGCAAGTCCCCGTTCCTCTTCAAGGTGATGCCACTCATATTATACTCTTTCAGTTCTATTTCTGCATGAATCTCCTCAAGCCACAGCAAAGTTGAGAACTTCTCCTTGTAATTTGACATGTTCAAAAGCTGGGGAATAAACACCCAAACATTAACAAGTCAGTGAGAATAAAGCAATACATCAAACACATCCACATCCAGGAAATCTCAGCTCTGGGGTTAGAAAGTCCAAACTGCCTAAATTCAAGGCAAGGTGATCCAAGGCCATAGTTCATGAGTGCATCAGCACATTTCCAGCCTTCAGCAGGGGTCTTCTGGGCTGCAGCTGGAAAGCTTCCCTCTCAATGCCCACACCACCGTCCACCAACCCTGTTGTTATCCTTTTTCAGGTCTTCTGAGGTCGTTCTGGGAAGGGCAGGGTTTGGCTGCTATAGACATGTGTGAAAAAGTACAGAACTTCCAGGTCTAAACCAGATAAAGCAATGAGGACCAGACTTTTCTTCCTACCCAAAATAACTTAAAGAAGAATAGAGAAAGTGGAAATGTAGTTTACAGTGACCATCAAGCAGCTCAGGATAGTGGCCCTGAGATTTAGGAAACAAGCTCCATGGACTTTCAGCTATAGTCTGGGCAGAGTTCCCAGGCTGCAGTACAGGGAACCAGAGAGACACATGGCCCCTGAGTTGAGGAGATGGAGACATCTCCATCAAAACAAAACAAAAAAACAAAGGAAGGGTGTGAGATCTAAGTCAAGAATTACTCTGGTCCCACTCAACACACAGGCTTATATAAGGTCTCATTGTTTCTGTCTGTGGCCAGGCCAGGCCACCCTGAGCCCAGTCCATCTTACTTCTTAGTAACTTGTGTCCCAGAAAAAAACTCAAAAATATTTTTAGGAAAAGAAAATATTCAACACCCAGCATAGTAAAATTCAGAATGTCTGGCATCCAAATAAAATTACCAGGCATTGGTGAAAGAGAAAAGTACATTTCTCCCATAATGGGAGAAAATATCATCAACAGAAATAGAATGAGGGATGACACAGACACGGAGCTGGACATGAAGACAGCTGTCACAGAGGCATGAGGAGGACCTAGCATGGTAGGCAGAGATACAGAAGACCTAGAGGGAACTTGGAAACGCGAAACTACAATGTCTGACAGAAACACGCTGGAGAGATCACATGCTACAGAGAAAATATTAGTGAGTTGAAGATGCAGCAATACAAACTATCCAAAAACTCAATGAAGAACAAAGACCAGGAAATAAGAGCAGCCTGTGAGCCTGAGGGGAACCTGGGAGGAGGCAGCAAAGGCACCTTAAGATGTGAAGGTTGCAATTTCCAGATTTGAGGAAAACTAAGCCAACACCCCCAAGCACAAGACCATGAAGAGAGAAACAAAATCACAGCATATTATAAATTTCTCAAAACTAGGCATGAAGATAAAATCTCAGAAGCAGAGGAGCTAGAAGCCAATATACATTATGTGCAAAAGAACAGAGGATAAAAGAAAAAGAAGAAATCATGAGGGAAAACAGACAATACCAGGAGACAAATGAAAACAAAACATACCAGATTCACAGGAAGAAGGAGGGAGGAGCTCAAGAGACTCATGGCTGAGAGCTCCATGTGGAACTCGTGCTGGGAAAACAAATGGACTCTTGGCTCCTGGGGAGGAGAGATAGACTAGGGCAGAGATAAACAAAAGAACTACTGAGAAAACTGCAGAGAACTAAGGAGAGATTTACAGACAGAATCAATAAAACCAAAAGTTTGTTCTCTGAAAAGATCGACAAACTTCTAGCTAGACAGACTAGGAGAGAAGACTTAAATTACTAAAGTCAGAAATAAAAGGACATTACTACAGATTCTACTAAAATAAAAAGGACTATGAGAGAGTGTGGATAGTTATACACCCAACACCTATAGGAAATGGACAAATTCCCAGAGACAAAACCTGCCAAAACTACACCACGAAGAACTCGGAAATCTGAACAGATGTGTAATTACTAGGGAAATTGAGTCGGTAATCAAAAAACTGAAAAACAAAAGTTCTGTATCTGATGGCTTCATAGGTAAATTTCTACCAAGCATTTAAAGAATAATATACTAATAATCACCAAACTTTTCCAAAAACTTAAAGAGTAGGGAATACTCCTCACTTCTTGTCTGAGGCCAGCATTTACCCAGATACCAAAGCCAAACAACCACACAACAGGAAAAGAAAACTTTCAGACCAATATCCCTTATGAACACTGGTGCAAACATCCTCAACAAATAAAAAACAAACTAGCAAACAGAATTCTGCACCATATTAAAAGGATAGGTACCATGATCAAGAGTGATTTATTCCTAGAGTGCAAAGATGGTTCAGTGTACATAAATTGTTCAATATAACACATTAACAGAATGAAGAAAAACACATGAGCATCCCTACAGATGCAGGGAAAGCATACACACTTTCATGATAAAACACTGAAGTAGGAATAGAAGAAAACTACCTTGATATGATAAAAGCCATATGTGGAAAACTCAGTGTGAACAATACACTCAGGGGTGAAAGACTGAAAGATTTTCCACTCAGATTAAGAACAAGGCAAGGGTGCCTTCTCTTGTCACTTACTCAACATAGTACTGGAAGTCCTAGCCAGAGCAATTAGGTGAGAAAAAGAAAAAGTATCCAAATTGGAAAGAAAGAAGTAAAATTATCTTTGTTTGCAGATGGGGTGATTTTAGATGTATAAAATCCTACAGAGTTGGGGCTGGGCACAGTGGCTCACACCTGTAATCCTAGCACTCTGGGAGGCTGAGGCAGGTGGATTGCCTGAGCTCATGAGTTCAAGACCAGCCTGAGCAAGAGTAAGACCCCGTCTCTAAAAATAGAAAAACTAGCCAGGAATTGTGGTGGGTACCTATAGTAGAGAAACACACTGAGGAGGCTGAGGCAAGAGAATCACTTAAGTGCAAGGGTTTGAGGTTGCTGTGAGCTGTAATGCCCCGGCACTCTACCGAGGGTGACATAGTGAGACTCCATCTCAAAAAAAAAAACAAAAAAACAAAAAAACAAACAACCCTACAGAGTTCACAAAAAACTTTTGGAATAAATTCAGTGAAGTACTAGGATACAAAGTCAAAACACAAAAACTATCTCCATTTCTAAACACTAACAGTAAATTATTGAAGAGAAAAGAAAGCAATTCTGTATATGATAGATAGCATCAAGAGCAGCAACATACGTAGGCGTTAATTTAACCAAAGAAATAAAAGGCTTGTACAATGAAAACTGCAGAATATCACTGAAAGAAGTTAAAGACAACATAACAAATGAAAACACTCATGTTCATGGACCGGAAGACTTAACAGTGTTACGGCCATCTTCATGTTCAGTGCAATTTCCATCAAAATTCCAATGTCTTTTTTTCAGACACAGAACAGCCAATTACAAAATTCATACAGAAGATCCAGATAGCAAAAAAAAAAAAAAAAAAAAAAATGCTGGAGAACTAACATTTTCAAAATTTACTGCAAAGCCACAGTAATCCCAACAGTGTGGTACTGCCATTCCTTGAGTTAAAAATTCACTTCCTGAAACTGCCTGCAACTGCCCCCAAGTAGTTATAAATTACCCTAATACTGCTGCCCCAGACACATAACCCAGACCCTATAGCTAACAATGACAGCCAACTGCTAATCAGTGTTATTTCTGTAAACCAATGAGAATTCTGGACAATCATATCAGCCCATTCCCTTTCCTTTTTTTGATTTTAAAAACCTGCTTATAACCAAGGCCAGACAGAGCCATATTCAAGGTTACTTGTGCCCAAGTCTCCAGATAATTGTTCTCACGGTGGCTCAAGTAAACGCATTATGATGTATTCTGTGTGTGCTTCAGCCTCTTCCATTTAGGCACCAGCCAGTAAAACAAGTTTCCCATGGGAGACACCCTAGTCACAGCAGGACAACTATGAAAAGGAGGCCCCAGGGCAGTTGCACCACCAACCCTGCATGTGGCTCTGGCTCCACATCCGTGAGAGCAGAGGTTCCAGCGCTAGAGCTAAAAAGCCCTATAGAAAGCACCCTCCTGCAGACAGGGCAATGATCTTTCCTCTGTCATAGTTAATAAAACTTTCTCTCTCCTGGACCTTCCTTCTGCAGCCACTGCACTCGGATGTGCCATCATCCACACAGCTCTGTCAGGGCCACTACTGCCCTGCAGCCCCCACATCTTCCCCCAGGACTCAGCCACCATGATGGCATCTGTATTTCAGAATGAAGCAGTAGCACAGTATAAGGATTCTCTCTCTTTTTTTTTTTTTTTGCAGTTTTAGGCCAGGGCTGGGTTTGAACTCGCCATCTCCAGCATATGGGGCCGGCGCCCTACTCCTTTGAGCCACAGGTGCTGCCCCCTAGTAGCACAGTATAAGGGAAGGAGAGAATGTTCCAGCAAAGGCTGCTACCAGTATGAGGCTGATGTCCCAGCCTTGCTCCCGACCTTCAGGAGGGGCCTGTGTTCTACTGTTAGTCAGTGCTGCTGGCAGTCTTACTCAGAGCCCTCTTTTTATCAGCTCCTTTTTTTTTTTTTTCCTCAGATGATCTCACTGTGTGCCCTGAGTTGAATGCCGTGGTGGCATCATACCTCACAGCAACCTCAAACTCTTGGGCTCAAGCAATCCTCTTGCATCAGCCTCCCAAGTAACTGGGACTATAGGTGCCCACCATGATACTTGCTGAGTTTTTCTATTTTTAGTAGACATGGGGGGTCTCACTTTTGCTTAGGCTGGTCTTGAACTCCTGAGCTCAAGGAATCCACCTGCCTCAGTCTCCCAGAGTGTTGGGATTACAGCTAAGAGCTCAGCTCCTCTTCTCAGAGAGAATTCCTGCCTGCTCCTAGTGTGAAGTTCTGTCACGGGGGCAAAGCAGCGAAGAGGCTGAAGCACCTCCCTTAACAAAGGCCACCTGGTCTGGAGGAGAGAGGCTGGATTGGTGGCAGAGATATCCCCCAGCCCCCACAGCCCCACTGCATGACCTGGAGGCTGCAGAACACCTCCCAGCACAGGGGCTGGGGCAGATGGGGCTGCGGTGGGTGGGGGGTAGAACCTGGAAATTCCAGTCCTCTGTGGTAAACAATGAACAAGGTCAGTTCTGAACCCGAAAAGGGCTTTTCCTTCTTTTGTCAGAAAACAGTCAAGAGTGGTAGGAAGCAAAAATTCTACACAGCATCAAACACTTTTCCTACCTCAGCGAGTAGTGGCTGAAAAGTCAGGATGTCAATTTTTTGTTCCACGCATTTTTTAAGTCTATCTGGTATGGGATACTGTGGAAGAAAACTGGGAAGTTGTCGTCTTGAATTCCTTAAAAAATAAATTCTGAAGTTAAAAACAATTATTAATTACCAGGCATTTTATACATATCACAGTTTGACTTAGCCTTTTCTATTTCAGAAAGACCAAAGTTTATTCAATCACTGAAAATAACTGATACAGAATGACTAGCCTAAGGCAGTAGTCAGCAAGTTTCATGTCAGCTTTGGGATCCTATCCTTAAATCCCCCAGCAGAGCCCCTGCTTTCGTGGACAGAGGCAGATGCAACTGCTCCAGCTGCACAATAGCAATGGGACCCCAAGGAACCTCCTAAAACCAGTGAGCTTGTCAGCACTTTGTTTTAACTTTCTGATCAGCTGAGTTCTCCCTGCTGAACTTCTAAGGAAGTTGTATCAGCACTTTACCTTGCCAGGGCACAGAGCCACCTGCAAAAGGCTGCTCCATCTACGCCATGCCTTCAACTTGCTTTCCTTTGTTTTTTGGTAAGGGGGAAATCTGGTCTTGCCCTCAAGCTTCCACCTTTCCCTAGAAACGGCTATTGGGATTCACCAAATTCCTGGCACCAGCAGGATGAAGCACATCACTGCCACAGGCCAAGTGCCACAGGGCAGCAGGGAGGAGAAAGGAGGATTGGAAAGAAGAGGTACTGGGAGGGGACAGTGAGGCTCGGAGGTGGCCAGGGAGGGGGCCAGATGGCCTTGGACCCAGAGTTAGCACTGAGGGGAGAAAGGGCTACCCAGACTCCGGATCCCATCAGTTGTCACCTCCTGTCGGGGTACCTTCAGCTCAGCCCTCCACAAGCAGACAGGGAGGTATCCTTTCTACGGTCTGTGGCAAGAGTCCCTTTAGCACTCAGGTGTGAAGCCTACTCGGGAGGCAGTGGGCATTCCTGAGTGCTGGTCAAGACCTGGAGACCGATATGAACAAGACAAAGGGTGACCAGGATGACCACTACACACTTAGGTAAATGGGTCCAGCCACATGGCCAGAAGAGCTAGATTAACAGAATGTTTTCAAAATGTCTGGAAACCAGGTGAAGGAAGCGCCAGTACACGGAGGGCTCCCAGCACAGCTCTGCTAAGTGACAGCCCTTCTATCTGAGAAGGGGTTGAGGTTGAACACTGCAGCTGCTTGACAGTGTCCCAGCAGGTGGGCAGGGCCTATGAGGCACCTGCCAGCACCAGTGTGGGCAGCAGACCCCTGGCCTTCCAGTGTACTCAAGCCAGCCTGGACCAGGCACTCTGGGTCACCAATTTGACTGCCAGGAAATGGAGCCCAGAGATGCTCCTGGGCAGTGATAGTATGTTAGTGTTCAAAGGCAGATAACTGACTGGGCTTAACATGTGACTGGTCTGTATTTTTCCCTTCTTCTAATTAAGCCTAGTGATAACTACAAGTTTGCTTGGTGTACCACTGCACAAGAAACTAGGGCTCTCCAAAGCTCCCATCATCACACCCAGTCATCTGTGCTGCTCTGCAGGCCCTGGTACTTCAGGAATGTCCTGCTCTCTTCCTGAGCTCACTACTTGCCCAGGGACTTCTGGAAGGGGTCTGGTCACTTTATATGCCTTTCTTCACTGTACTTCTCAAACCATGTCAAGTAGCCATTATTTTACAAACGAGGTTAAGGCACTTGCCCAAGGTCACACATTTTCCTGGGATTCAACAACAGTCTAATACCACAGGTGAACAACCACACAATATTCCTCTGCCAGCAGATTCTCTCCTCAGCCTACAGTTTAGTAGACATCCATAAGCCCTTATCTTAAACTGTTGCTGGGCCAACATGTGACTTGAAATTCAGAGTTTCCAACACTGGAGAAGTGACACTTCTCATTCCCAAGGAGCACCTGAGCTCACACACCTATCTGTCCTGAAGCTAACAGGGGAGCATCTGTCCATCCTGCAGTGAATAGGGGAGCGTTTGCTAGCTACCCTCCAAGGTTGATAGTTTGGATTTTTTTTTTTTTGGCAGCAAACTTAAAATCTGACTTCTGACCTCTTTGGTTTCATAGTTGCAGAAGAGACCATGTAGACCCAAAGTACTTTCCAGAGATGACACCACAGGTAAAAAATGGGTAGCCCTCCCCCTGCCTCGCCCCAGCCAACCTCATGCTGCCCTCTCCTCAGTGTTCCTCTTCTGCAGGCTCTCTCATGTGACCAGCACTCCTGCTGCTGCCACATGAGCTACACTAGAGGTGCCAAGAGCTGAGCACAAACCCCATCCTACTCTGGAAATTGCCTGAGACATGCTGGGCAGAGGGGGCTGAGGGTGTGTGGCCACCTCTTTTGGATTTCACACTGCTGCTGGGCAGTGGTGGAGAGCCTCACCTAGAAGCTCCCTGGAGACCCCAAACACAGTAGCAGGAGGCTTAAACCTCAACTTGACCTCCTATATCACCTCCCCCAGCCGGGCGCTGGCCATATCATCTGCCAGCAATGTCTGCTTCCCCTTAACAGATAAAGGCACCAACCAAAAGCTTGATATACTCAGCTGCTATACCTTTTCTGTGTGGTCACGACAACTGTAGTTTTTGTGGATGCTAAAGCTTGGGAACTTTTAGGTTTTTTCCAAGAAAATGGTTCACGGACAGCTATCAGGGACTCCTCTCCACTCACAACATTTACTTCAAGGTATCGCCCAATTAGGAAATTAGAAAAACACAGCAAAAGGAGCTCCTTGCAGCGGCCAGAATTTCTTGGAGAAAAAAAAATTAAATTTAGTTTTAGTCAGAAATAAGATAGACAAATTCAACGTAATTTCCCTTGCCATATATAAGGAAAGTTATAGGGCTTTCAAAAAATAATAATCCTTGGTTTTTTTGCTATTGTTTGTTTTTTGAGACAGAGTCTCACTCTGTTACCCAGGCTTGAGTGCAATGGGGCCATCCAAGCTCACAGCAACTTCAAACTCCTTGGGCTCCAGTGATCCTCCTGCCTCAGCTTCCTGAGTAGCTGGGACCAGTAGGCACATGTCACTGTATCCTGCTAATTTTTCTATTTTTTGAGGAGACCGTCTTGCTATGTTGCTAAGACTGGGTTTGAACTCCTGGTCTCAAGTAACCCTCCTGCCTCAGCCTCCCAAAGTTCTGGCATTACGTGTGTGAGTTACCACGCCCAGCCCTTACTTACTTTGTGACAATTCTTTTTTTTTTTTTTTCAAAAGCAAAAGGGCCTTTATTGCGGCAACCTCGAGCTGGGACTCCCAGGGGCTCTACTGCAATGGATCCTGGCCAAGAGCCACCGTGACAATTCTTTTTACAGAGAAAAGAGACTTTCTAAAATAAGCAATGTAATACTTTCTAAAGATAAAGTCAAGGCTTAGCACAGTGGTTACAGAGCCAGCCACATGCACTGAGGGTGGCAGGTTCAAACCTGGCCTGGGCCAGCTAAACAATGACAATTGCAACAAATACAAAAAGTAGCCAGGCATTGTGGTGGGCACCTGTAGTCCCAGCTACTTGGGAGGCTGAGGCAAGAGAATCATTTAAACCCAAGAGTTTGAGGTTGCTGTGAGCTGTGACACCACAGCATTCTACTGAGAGCTCTGTAGACATAGTAAGGACATAGTAAGCCTTTGTCTCAAAAAAAAAGAAAAAGAAAAAAGAAAAAAAAAGAAAAGATAAAATCAAGCACCTAAAATAGTGTTTACTACTCTCAAACTTAATAGGAAAAACATTTTCAATATTCTCAAGTTTAAATTAGAATAACATGACCCCAAACATGCACTATTTTTAACTTGCTTCCTACCTGCCTAATTCCTTGCTATGCTCTAGCTGAGGTTTCTCTGTGCACACTACACTTGGCACTTACTTATGGCCTTCTTGGCTGTTTCTATGTTGTCATAGTCTTAAACACTTAAACTAGCTGCATCTCACACAGCCAACTGAAGACTCGCACCCTTTTTTTTTTTTTTTTTTGAGAGAAGAAGTCTTACTCTATCATGCTGGGTAGAGTGCCCTGGCATCACAGCTCACAGCAACCTCAAACTACTGGGCTCAAGTGAACCCTCCTGCCTCAGCCTCCCCAGGTAGCAGGGACTATAGGAGCCCACCACAAACACCTGGCTAGTTTTTCTATTTTTAGTAAAGATGGGGTCTCACTCTTGTTCAGGCTGGTCTTGAACTTCTAAGCTCAAGGGGTCCTCTTGCCTCAGCCTCCCAGAATGCTGGTATTACAGGTGTGAGCCACCATGCCCACCCTAAACTATATACTTGTCAACTATGGTTTGATGTTGATGGGCTTGCAGCAAAACAGTGATTTAATCAGATTAAAAAATTAGCATCAGCAAATTTAGAGAAGAGGTAAGAAGGCCAAGGGCCCAAATGTCTAGTTGAAAGTTGACCACACACTTTCAAGCAGCTTGGATGGTGGTGGGGATATGGGAGAATAGGAAGAGGGACCCACATGGGCCTGGGTGGCCAGCTGGATAGGACCAACCTACAAGGGAGAGTGGAGCTGCCCTGGGGAAGGGATGGCAGTGGATGGCAGCCTCAGGGTTCATGAGGAAGGCAGTGAGTGGAGTGGCAATGGCTGAGGAAGAAGGGCTCAGAGAAGTGAGGGAGCTCATGCCTCACAGACACCTGATATTCTTTGTGAAGGTGAGGGGCAAGTCCTATGTTGAGGCCCACGGTGGACATCCCGGGCTACAGTGTCCATCACCTCAAGTGGGGAGAAGCTCACGTAGCCAATTTTGACCAATGCTTTTTCTTATGATTTTGTCACATCAAAATGCTCTTGAATGTTTTTTTTTTGTTTTTTTTTTTTTTGAGACAAAGCCTCAAGCTATTCCCCTGGGTAGAGTGCCATGGCATCACAGCTCACAGCAACCTCCAACTCCTGGGCTCAAGCGAGTCTCCTGCCTCAGCCTCCCAAGTAGCTGGGACCACAGGCAACCGCCACAACGCCTGGCTATTCTTTGGTTGCAGCCGTCATTGTTGTTTTGGTGGGCCGGGCTGGATTCGAACCCGCCACCTTAGGTGTATGTGGCTGGCGCCTTAGCCACTTGAGCCACAGGCACTGAGCCTCTTGAACGTTTTTTATGATATCCAACCTAGAAATACCACAGATGAAACTTAAAGGAAAAATTCACACGTGCACCTTAAGGAGCTCTCTCCACACCTCCAATTACGTACTTTGCATCACATACGACCATCACGGAGACTTTCTCCCCTGGAGGGACAAGCCCCCCTGGCTCGGGTGCCGTCCCCTGCTTCCTTGGTGAAGTGCCTTCCTTTTCTCCACTTTTTCCTTTACAGGTACAGTCATCTAGGGATGAAATTAGACCCATAGTTAAGTTTTCCCTCCTAGAGCCAGCAAGCCTACTGGAAACGAACACACCCTATACACATACACGCGTATATTCAGATGCACAGAAACAGGAGGCAAACTCAGATGATGGCTAACCACCCACAGGAAGCAGAAGCAGGAAAGGGCTACCTGGGCAGCCTGTCCATGTCCCTGGGGAGGAGCCCATGCACCATGTAGTCTCTAGTCCCTGGAATGCCCATTGGCCCTCCTCGGTTTAGAAACACTCAGGAAATGGCCATCACCACCTAAAGCACTCCTTCCAATCAGCCATGTTACTTCTGTCCCTCTCCCAGCCCCAAAATATCAAGAGAGGAGAAGGGTCCAAAACCAAAGAGCTCTGAGCTGAGGCACCACAGTGGCTGGGGTATTCTGGCCACGGCACCCACCCTCTGCCCAGAGTGCTACACAAGGCCATCTTGGTCATAGGCCCCAGAGTCCCCCCAGCCCATACACTTTACATAGTGAGAGCTCAAATGTCTACCTGGAGACACTTCTCTGTCGTCCACCAAACTGCTCTCTGATGTCTGACAGGTTATGTTTTTTCTATAGGTATTTAATGAATTAATATTTTCATCTGATAAATTCTTCTCAGGAACAGAAACGGAAGATACCACTGGGCACATTTGGTCTTTATCCAGCATTTGGAATCTGAACTGTTTAGCTTTATCCCAGCCAGCCAGTTTACAGCTGACTAAGTTTTGAGGAATGTCTCCTTTATTCCTTGAAAAGGAAAAAAAATAGTTAGGATTTCTAAAGCTAAAATAGTCATTTACTATAATGCACAAAATTCAGTCTAGGAAATGGTGTCTACAAAGTCTTTATGAACATAAATTAAAGGAACATTTTGTGTTAAAAATATTTGGAAAGATCTTCATTAAGAAAAAAAATGAGCAAAATTGGTTCTACAGAAATTATTAAGTTATAGTTTAAAAGCCATTATTAATGTAACATTAAAAACTTTTAAGTGGTAAACTTACTCAATCCAGATCACCATACTCTTACTTCCTCCTTCCTTGAGGGTTCCAAAATGTGTCATCTGAGTAACTTCAATACCACCTTTGTTCTTTAATAACAGGGCTCCATAGGACTCTTCAGTCACCTCACCAACAGCAGCAGAATCTCTGCAAAAAATGCCAGACAGAGGTGTCCCTCTGCAGCGCCACAGCCCTCTGCCCCTGCCTAGCCCAGAGAACAGAGAGCAGGACGGGGGCAAAGACTCCCCACTCCCCGGAGAAGCCGCCTAAGCACAGGCCCAAGGTATCCAAAGATGCAGACAATCATCTCACACAAAGAAAACTGCAAACCCCATGAAGTCTGGAGAAAAGGAGAATACACAGGTGGTATCTTGCAGGTGCCAACCTGAGAATCATCCTGGCCATGCTCCTCAGTGAACCCTCACCCCTCTTCCCTCTAGCACCTCCAGGCTCTAGAAGAGGCGGCACAAAATTTACTAAACTGACCTTTGGAAAGAGTTGTGCTGCTCTGAAGTATTTGAGAACAATCAAATAAGAAGTTGCTCTTTGGCAAATGACAGGCTTTTACCTTCCTTTCAAAATGGACACACTTCCTCCCTTTCTCCCACTGACACTACCGTGGGAGGAGGCTCCTGTCTCCTTGCTGCCTGCCCACAGGCTCTTTCCAGAAGGTAAGCCTGCCCCTGCAACTATCTAAGAACAAAGGGCCTCTGGGGTGAGCCCCTGCCCCTAGCCAGTGTGGTTCCCAGCCACGGAGACCTCGGCCTGGCTGGCCTTCTGCTGCCCTGCACGCATGCCCCCAACCAGCTGAGCACAAGAGCACAGGGAGCAGTCAGACCCTCTGTGTCAGTGGCAGACAGCTGACAATGTTGCTAACAAATGGGAAAAGATTGGGAAGAAGAGCCAGGACTGCCAGAGTCCTGACTCGATCCACCCATAGAACGGGCTATTTAGCTCCCATGACAGGAAGACTCCAGGAGGTGTGGGGCCAGGCAGAGGCTGGTCTGCACACTGTCTGCTCTGTGTCAAAGGTTAGATTCAGCACTGGGGTGCAGAGGCTGCAAGCCCAGGACCAGGAGCCAGAGATCTCCTGGCTCCCCAGCAGCAGCTATACCAGGCTAGGAGGCCTAAGGGGAGGAAGAGAACAGAAATGCTGCTGGGCAGAATCAGGCCTTTTTCTTTTTCTTTTTTTGAAACAGAGTCTCATTATGTCACCCTTGGTAGAGTGCCATGACATCACAGCTCATAGCAACCTCAAACTCTATGGCTTAAGCGATTCTCTTGCCTCAGCCTCCCAAGTAGCTGGGACTATAGGCAACTACCACAACACCCAGCTATTTTTTTTGTTGCAGTTGTCATTTGTTCAGCTGGCCAGGGTTGGGTTCAAATCTGCCAGCCTCAGTGCATGTGGCTGGCACCATAACCACCGTGCTATGGGCACCAAGCCAGAATCAGGCTTTTTTCAAGCTTTCTTGGCCTAGAGTGAAGAGTCAGGAGAGGGAATGTTTAAAGACACAGCGCCTCCATGGAATGTTCATGTGACCGCAGCACTTGAGCCAGGGCATGCAAGAAGGGAGCTCACAGCCCCTGCCCTGCAGGAGGTGGTGCAGGTCAGGGAGTCTGGCCCTCTTACCTCCTGTATCACCAGGCTCAGCAGGTTCGAGTGAAACCAGAGTTCCTGCAGCTACTTAGCCCTTGGTGAGGGCCATGTGACTGGCTTCCCTGCCCCAGACACTCCACAAGCGAAGTAGGGTCTCATGAGAAAAGGCACTTGGTCACCAAGTGGCCAAACAAGCATCTGCTAGCAGGCCAAGCTCACACTGTGTCTTACCTTTCTGGCGCCCCACTGTACACACACACCTATAGGTTACGCAGGCTGTACATGGCTACTTGTCTGCGTCCAGACACTGAGGTGGGTGAGGAGGCCAAACTAAAACACATCCCATGAAAAAATCACACTCTACCAAGGGGACAGGACAATGCTAGGGTAACAAAGGACCCCTCTAAGCAGCTTACTGATTGTGAAGAGAAAAGCAGACAGGAAAGGAGAATAGACAGGGGCTGTTGTGAGAATAGGTCTTACGAAGTCTTGCCACACTCAGACTCCAAGTAGGAGGCGGGTCCCTATGGCACAGACACAGCACACAACTTCAAGAACCTATTATTATTATTTTTCTTTTTTGAGACAGAGCCTCAAGCTATCCCCCTGGGTAGAGTGCCATGGCATCACAGCTCACAGCAACCTCCAACTCCTGGGCTCAAGCGAATCTCCTGCCTCAGCCTCCCAAGTAGCTGGGACTACAGGGGCCCGCCACAACGTCCGGCCATTTTTTTGGTTGCAGCCATCATTGTTGTTTGGCGGGCCGGGGCTGGGGATGCGAACCCGCCACCTTAGGTGTATGTGGCTGGCACCTTAGCCACTTGAGCCACAGGCACTGAGCCAAGAACCTATTATTCTATGTGCTTTTAAAAATGCTGAAATGTGTTGGCTCAGTGCCTATGGCTCAAGAGGCTAAGGCACCAGCCACATACACCTAAGCTGGCGGGTTTGAATCTAGCCCAGGTCTGCCAAACAATGATGGTTGCAACCAAAAAATAGCCATGCATTGTGGCAGGTGCCTGTAGTCCCAGTTAGTTGGGAGGCGGAGGCAGGAGACTTGCTTAAGCCCAGGAGTTAGAGGTTGCTGTGAGCTGTGATGTCACAGCACTTTATCCAGGGCAATAGCTTAAGGCTGTCTCCAAAAAAAAACCAAAAAAACACCGAAATGTGAAAGAACAAAAGACAAAGAATCCACCAAAAATGCTGATCACCAACATAAGACTAAGGATGAAGAGGGACCATGGAACTCTATAGTCAGGCAAGCCCCCGAAGTCCCCTCTTTTTAACAAGCAGCGCAGGACCTGGGATGTCTGCTCACTAGGCTTAGAGCAGCAACTCTCCAGAACACACCCAGGCCAAGCCCTCCCCTCCTAAAGAAGAGAAGTGTGCTCTCATTACCGCCTCTTTGCTGGGGTCATGCAAAGTGCTCTCCAGATGTAGCAGGACTGGCTGCTTTCCACCACCACTGCGTTGACGACATCACCTCTGCGGGGAATGTACCCATCTGGCAGTTTCAGAGAGTCCAAGGAGAAGAAGATACTGTCCTCGATCACTCCGTTCCTTCCACAGAGGCTTGAGATACAGACCTGTGGGCACATGGCTGGAAGTCACCAAGAGTCCTACAGGTCAGGTCTCGGGGGTGGAGCCCTGTTCCCAGGGTTCTCTCCGGAAGTGTTGGAAAACCAAGGTCAGAACACCCCCCTAAGCCAGGAAAGAACACTCCCCATTGTGACGCATGTGGGAAGATGCCTTGGCGCTGAGATGGTGGAAGGGACTGTGTGGGCTGAATCACAGCTGTGCTGGTGCCCCTCATGCAAACACCTCTCTTATGTCCAGTCTCCTTTCCCCAGACCACATCCCTCTGCCAGGCAAGTCACACCACCTCTTACCCCACTCTTCGCAGAGCCAGCATACACCTTTCCCCAGAGCACTAACACTTCTGTGTGACCACTGCCTCATCACCAAACTACTTGCGCTCTCTAGGTTAGCCTCTATTTCCTTAAGAAAACAAAGCATTTTCAACAGAAAAACAGTCCTCTTCAGCGGAGACTAAACCTCCTTTACCTTGGCTTCCCAATACTTTCAGAGAACCCTGGGGCAAGGTAACTATCCCCAAGAGCAGATCTGGTAAACATAAGAACAACTGCTTGCAGGCACAATACCTTGTCCACACGCTTGTACCTCAGCGGCTTCACAGAGATGGCCTCGCTGCTCCATGTGCCAGGCCGGATCCAGTACTCAGCCTCCACCCAGTCTCCCTTGCAGGGCTCAAAACCTGAAGTGGCCAGGGAGGAAACCCCAGCAACACCAAGTGTACAGTTTACTTTGAAGTTTATGCACTGAAATAATTTCTATCATATCTGTGATATATTTGAACATTAAAAAAAAACACTTCTACCAGGGTTAGAAGCAGGTTTATCAACCTCAATTCTCTTCTAGATTTACCACAGTTAAACAGAACAGAGAATGGTATAGACCAACCATTCCACAGGCTTGACATTCCAGCCTACACGGGAAGGTGTAGGAACAACAAGAGTGGGTGCCCTGCTCAGCAGGGAGAGTCCTGGTTTCAGTCTATCATCTCAAGACTTCATCTGTTCAGCATATTCCCTACATTTTACAATTAAAAACAACCCCCAAATACTACTACTAACCACAGAAATAAAATGAGCTGCATCAGAAGCTTCAGATTCTGGAAGGTGCCGGTGTGCATGTAGTGGACAGCTTCACCAACACGCATCCAAGAGGCAGGTGGCTGTGCCCTTGCCCCCTTCCTCAACAGTGTTTGTACCTCTGTCCTGCTGGGGACACATGTAGGGAGCTCATGACAGAGGCACTCAGGCATCCTAATCCAGGCACAGGGAAGCACCCAGTGCCCCAGCCAGTCCCTTGGCATGCCAGAGAGCTAGACTGTGGCCCAAGTCATGGTCTGCAGGACACAAATTGCCACTGGGGCTGCCAGTGTGCTGGGCTGGTGGGAAACCTCAGGTCCAGCATCGTGAAGTGGCAGAGCCATCCTGACAGAGCAGAAGGCACATCCACATCTGGACAGGTCTGGTATGGGATGAGGTATAAGGCAATAGTGCTTACGCCCTTTTGCAGTAACAAGTAATAAGCTCAAAAACCAAAAGCATAAAGATTGTTTCTCCAGTTATTTGTTACAAACAAATAACTGAGCCCACACATCTGTTGACAGTAGACATTCAACCCAGGACTGTGAGAAAACAGTTCTGCTAGAGCACTGACTTCAAGGTCAGCTGGTACAGTGCCCTGAAACCACAATGTAACAGGTACAGTTGTAGAGATAGTTGTACAGTGTTTACAAACCAAGCATTCATTTATTACATAATTATTTAACATAATTTTGATCATTTTTTCCCAGATTTTCCTGGGCATGTATGAAAAGTAGAGCAATAGTGGTTAGTGTGCTAGTTCTATAAATAGTTAAAGAAAAAAACAGGCAAACAAACTCTTTTTCCCCCATCAGAATCAAAGTAAAGATTTTAGAGCATTAAAGGAGAAACATCTGATCTTACTGTGAATACTATTATAAATTCAGCTTAAACATCTACTCCAGGAGATACTTTTTTTACAGTGATAACATGATTTTGATGGAATAAAGCATAATACAAATAAGATCCCTATATATTAGGAAACTTATGAAGCAGAAACATGGTTGGTGCAACCAAACATGCTTAGATGTTCAGCCCATGCAATATGAGCTGCAGCAGTTCAATGATAGATCGTGTGTAACTGAGCTGCAGAACTTCTGCAGAGCTGGTGTTGAGACACCCCTAGTGCAGTCAGCAGCCACATCTGCTTTTTGCACCCTCCCTCAATTTGCATTTCACAAATCTTTGGACCTGAAGAACCATTTTGTAAATCAACCTGAAGGTTCTATGGTGCTTTTTTTTTTTTTTAATAAGACCTTGAAATTTTAGTTACACTTTTTCAAATTCAGCTGAAATCTTCAGTCAAACATTTAGTAAATGTAGAGGCAAAACTTTTCAGCTCTTGATGTCTTTTGCAAATTGTAGTTACTGAAAATATATCTTGTAAACAAGGTACAAAAGCAATGGGAGAAATAAACTAAGTCCCGGAAGCGTGAATGGTATATTCAAATTAATGTTACAGTTCTATGACTGGACTTGAGAATCCCTCGCCCTCTGGGAAGTCTTTATTTTTCACTGAGTAAACTGGTTTTATGTAATGGGATGAATGAAACTGAGAAGGCCTAACATTCAAGTGAACCATCAGGATGACTCATTTGATGAATTTTAGTTTATAAAAATATTTGAACAGTTGTGTACTCTGAATAGAGTCAAAAAGAGAACCTGAGAAATCATTTGGGCCTAAATAGTTATACATTTCCATAGGGGAAAAAAAGAGAACTGTTAAACATCTTATGTTTTGCAGAATATGCTGAGCTTATCAATATTTCCTCAATTAAAAATATAGCCCATGAGAGCAATGCCTATGGCTCAGCTGGTAAGGCACTGGCCCCATATACCGAGGGTGGTGGGTTCAAATCCAGCCCCGGCCAAACTGCAACAAAAAAATAGCTGGGCATTGTGGAGGGCGCCTATAGTCCCAGCTACTTGGGAGGCTGAGGCAAGAGAATCACCTAAGCCCAGGAGTTGGAGGTTGCTGTGAGCTATGTGATGTCACAGCACTCTATAGAGGGCAATAAAGTGAGATTCTGTCTCTAAAAAAAAGGAAAAAAAATATAGCCCACAGGAAAGATTCAATCAGAGGTGCCTACAATTTCAAATTTCTCAACCACAAAATGCAACTTTGAAGACGACTCCAGGCAATTATATGAAAAAATAAAATTAAGATCACACTAGAAAATGTATTTTCAGAAAAATACCACTCAGATGCTAAGAAATTAAAATATATTAATACATACGAAGAATGTAACATCTAGATAATATGAACACAGACTTAATATACCCAGTTGTTTTTCTTTTTTAATGAAAGATTTGAAAATAACTTCTGAACACTAACTACTACTTCAAAGGCCTACTAATAAGATCAATGTTAGCCCATGTATAAGCATTTCAAAATATTTTCATTTTAATTAATTTTAACATTCCTTTCACTTCCTGAATGTGTGCCAGTTTGGACAGTTATGTGGTCATCCTGGCTATGGCTCCAGCTGCAAAGAGGGTCACTCCACAAAAACTGTGGCCTGGGGAGGGTGACAGAAGCCTCTACTGGGTACCAGGTAGGGAATGCCTACCTCAAACTCTCTCCCTGCTGCCCCCCAACTTCTGCTGCTGCTTTCCCTGAGCACTGAGGGCCACACAGGCAGGGGCTGGGCCTACGGAGGCTGTGGAGACTGGTGTGGCAGGGTGAGGTTTCCAGCCTGGGGACTGGGCTCAGAAAACTGGCATGGCACTTCGGGGACATGGTGGGTGCAGACAGGCTTTGGTGACAACCTGAGGACCAGGCCTGAGAGTAGGTCCTCAGGCAGCTGCACCATAGAGGCCTTGGCACAGGGCAGAGCCTCCAGGACAGACTAGCACTAGGTGTGTGGACCTAGGGAAGGTCTTAGGATGGGACCTGGGGCTTTCTCTTAATCCCCTAAGTGGGTGCACAAACTAGTTTACTTAGAAAATAAAGAAGTATGTGGTGTGACTCAGCAGGGTACTGTGGCCACACTACTATTCCATGAGGACCTGCATCATCACAACCTTGCTGCACCTGCCACTTACCTGGGAGCAGAAAAGTGAGACTGGGACCACCACACACAGTTCAGATCCACCTTTAGCCAGGGGACTCAACCAGGGCCATTCTGTCCCCCAGGGGCCATCTAGCAATGTCTGCAGACATCCTAGGTTGTCACAACACGAGGGTGGGGACAGGACATGGTGTAGTACCCCATAGTGCACAAGGCAGACCCAGCCATAGAGAGGGATTCGGGACCAAGGGGACTGTCCAGTTCAAATATACTTGAGCACACCTTTCTCCACAGATGTACCCCCAAAACACTGTAGGCCTCTACTCACCTCCTACACTATAGTTAAGCTTCCACCTCTGCTGCCTGAGTAAACTGGACCTCACCCAAGGCAACCTCAAAAGGTTGTCTTTAGGATGGAACCCGAGCCAGTCCAGCTTGCTTCACCCAACCTCTCCTGTTGCCTGACTTGTGACCCTTGGGTACATCCCTTGAGTCTGCATGCAGGGAGGAACCCCAAGCCACCCGCCCTAGTTCTCCCACACGATCATGTAAGTTTCTGCAGAGCAAAAGACATCTAGTTATTTTATCTGCTGTTTTTGTTCCCATTAGAATGTGAATTCCATGAAGCAGTCAGCACAGTAATGCACTCCAATATTTGAATTAATGTCAAGAAGAAAACACCATCTCCTGACTCTCCCATAAGCAAATAAAAACTTTAGCAGAATTCTTCCTTTTCTCACTTTTAGATCAGACATTATAAACAAAGTTTCACGGGGACACAGCCACAACCTCTCATTCAGATAAGTCTCTGGCTGCTCCTGGCTACAGATGCCATAGTCCCAGAGAGGACCTCTCAAGAGACCTCTTAAGCCAAAGACTGCACTGCCTGGTCCCGTATGAAGTGTGCTGACCTCTATTTTAGATTTCTATTATTATTTCTTTCTTTTTTTTTTTTTTTTTTTGCAGTTTTTGGCCGGGGCTGGGTTTGAACCCGCCACCTCCATTATATGGGGCTGGTACCCTACTCCTTTGAGCTACAGGCGTGGCCCAGATTTTTTTTCACATTGTATATTTTTCTCAGTGTCATTTTGCTATGGTTGTTAGTTTTTGTGATTGTATCAATGGCAGTTCTGATATCTGAGTATGACTCTCTCAGCCTTGAGAGAGTGACCTTAGTCCCCTTGAGTTTCTGGGTACTAGGAAATTCCTTGGCCTGAGGGTGGGATCCCTGCCCCAGCTTCATTCCTCAGGGCAAACCTCTTCTGTGCCTCCATCAATACCCACAGCATCAAATATCCCTTGTCTTTTCCATCCTGAGACATCCCCCAGTGAGGCCCCAGGAGGGGCTTCCTGGTCTGGATGATAAACACCTTTCCCAAGAACCGAAGCTTTCTCTGACAGGACAGAGATTTTTAAAATCCCAGGTGTTACCAATCAATTTCATCCTGGGACCCAGGGTTAGCAATCAAGGTCAAAAAGAGAAAAAGAGCTCCTGTGGGTGAAGCCAATAGTTCTCTGCTCCCAGGCTGCAGGGCCCTGACTGTGCTGAGAAGGCACAAAACCTTTCTCCTAGTCATCTTCCGCTGCACAAGGGGATGTCACTGGGAAAGGCACTGCCCCAGGCAACTTTCCCAACTCTTGCCCTAACATTACAGAGGTATGGGGGAGGAGCTGAGCCTCCCTTAGAGTGGAGACTGTCTAGCTCTCTGCTTCAACTGCTGCAGGCAGCAAGTGCACAGTAAATAGCTGTTAAATTAAACTCAATAAATGGCATCAACAGGTTATTTCTGTAGGAATAACAAAACCTGAGATTAGGTAAAAACAAAGACAATTAAAAATGATATAAACTCTTAGAAATGTACAAGGCTATCCCAAAACCTAAACGTTTTAAAACATTTGAAGTACTTTATTTGCATTATTATTTATTATTTTTCTAAGACCAGGTTTCACTTTGTCAACTGGGCTAGAGTGCAGTGGTGTCATCATATCTCACAGCAACCTCAAATTCTTGGTCTCAAGCAATCCTCCTGCCTCAGCCTCCCAAGTTGCTGGGACTGCAGATGCGTACCACCACACCTGTAGAGATGGGGTCTCACTCTTGCTTAGCTCAGATTGGTCTCCAACTCCTGGCCTTAAGGGATCTTCCTATCTTAGTCTCCCAAAGTGCGAAGATTATAGGTGTGAGCCACCATTTTCAAAAGATACTTCATACATATACATATGTGTGACACTGTTGAGTTAGATTAACAACTCAGTCATTATATGGAAGGAACAACCACCCAGACATGAGTGACTGCATCCAACAAAGTCAGCACAACACAAACGAGAGACAAGTCAAAATGGTGACCACTCCCCAAAGCCTACCCTACACTCAAAAGCCTTTACATGAAGCTAGCTCCTAGAGAAGCCAATCTAGTCCAAAATCCCTTTGACAAACAAAGCCCAGATTTGATCCTTTTAAAGATGTATGTAGCCATTTCAAATTTAATCCATAAATTTTTTTTAAAAGACAAACTTTTAAATGTGAAACAGAGGCCCCCTCCAGTGTACCTTCACACACACTCTCCAGAGAGAAGTATGTGGTCTGACTGATGTAGCCCGCACTTTCCATCAGGGAAGTCACACAGCCAATCAGCACTCGGGGGCTGGAGCCTGAAAGCCCCCCACTGTGGCTTCTGCTATCATCTTCCCATCTATCAGAGACAGCCTCTACCTGTAAGACAGACAGACACACAGCTTTTTAAATCATGATAAAGGACAGCAAGAACAGCATACTACAGACCAGCATTCCTATCTTAGTATCTTATGGCAAGGAATCCCAAGACCCAAGGGCTGGTGGGTCCTAGGGCAGGTGAGGGTCCTCACCCTCCTTCATACACAACGTCTTCTCAATGCAGCCTCACAAGGTGGCAGGGGAGCGGGTGTTCTCTTGGGTATGTTTCACAAAGGCTTCACCCTCATGACCCAATCACCTATGGAAGCTTCACCTCTTAATAACATCACAGTGGGGTTAGAATTTCAGCATATGAATTCCAGGGGGACACTGTCATTGAGTCTTCAGCAATGAATATACATAAGAAAAAATCCTGAATAGGCTCAGCACCTATATAGTTCAAGCGGCTAAGGCGCCAGCCATATACATCAGAGCTGGTAGGTTCAAATCCAGCCCAGGCCTGCCAAAGAACAATGACAACTACAACCAAAAAATAGCTGGGCGTTGTGACAGGCACCTGTAGTGCCAGCTATTTGGGAGGCTGAGGCAAAAGAATCACTTAAGCCTAGGAGCTGGAGATTGCTGTGAGCTGTGATGACATGGCACTCTACCAAGGGTGACAGCTTGAGGCTCTGTCTCAAAAAAAAAAAATCCTGAACAAAATATTAGCAAACTGAATGCCAAAGTATATTAAAAGGCTTGTATACCAAGACTAAGTGGGTTTGTCAAAGAACACAAAGATGGTTCAATATAGGAAATTAGTCAACAAGACCAAGATATACTCAAACTAGAAACTGAAGGAAACTCCTTCAACCTGTTAAAAGTCACAAGTGAAAAACCTGCAGCTAACATCACACTCATGTGAAAAACTGAAAGTTATGCCTACTCTCATCACTTCTTCTACTCAAGACTGCGCTGAAAGTTCTTGACAAACAATTAGGCAAGAAAAAAAAAGTGTCCAAATTGTCAAAGTAGTAGTAAAATTATCTCTCTCACAGATGGCATGATCTTGTCTGTAGGAAACTCCAAAAGTTCTATACTTACAGAAAACATTAGAGCTACTAAAAAATTCTGCAAAGTAAGATGATACAACAAAGTCAACACAAAAAAGTTCATCGTTGTTGTTTGGCGGGCCCGGGCTGGATTCAAACCTGCCACCTTAGGTATATGTGGTTGGCGCCTTAGCCACTTGAGCCACAGGCGCCGAGCCACAGAAGTTTTATTTCTATATACTTGTAAGAACAAAACCATCCTATCTACAACATTAAAAAGAATAGAATACCTAGGAATCAACTTAAGATGGAAGACTGTTGATGACTGAAACAAATACTAAAACAAATGGAAAGATATCCACGGTCATGAACTAAAAGACTTAAGGTGACAATACTACTCAGTGTTTACAGATTTAATGTAAACTCTTATCAAAATCCCTTCAGTGTATTTCTATATAAATAGAAAAATTCATCTTGAAATTCAAAGGGCATCTTGAAATTCCTGACTGTGCTGAGAAGGCACAAAACCTTTCTCCTAGTCATCTTCCAACACGAGACCGCAGGGCTGCACAAGGGGATGTCACTGGGAAAGGCATTGCTCCAGGCAACTTTCCCAACTTTTGCCCTAACGTTGCATAGGTATGGGGGAGGAGCTGAGCCTCCCCTTAGTGGAGACTGTCTAGCTCTCTGCTTCAACTGCTGCAGGCAGCAAGTGCACAGTAAATAGCTGTTGGAATCTCAAGGGACCCTGAATAACCAAAGAATTTTGAAAAGGTGTAACAAAATGGAGGTCCTACACTTTCTAATTTCAAAACTTCCTAAAAGCTACACTTGCCAACCAAGTGTGGCACTAGTGTAAGGACAGGCACACAGGCCACGAGGATAGAATGCAGAGCCCCGGAGTAAGACCTCGCATGTATGGTCCAGCTGATCTTTGACAAGAGTGCCAGAACTACTCAGCAGGGACTGCACATTCTCTATTGCTCAGTCTTTTTAAAAAATCAGGGAAAACTGGATATCCATTTACAAAAGAATTAAATTGGACCAACCTTACACAAATTTAATACTAAAATTAACTCAAAATGGATCTAAGATTTAAATTTTTTAAAACTATAAAGCCCTTTGTAGAAAATTGGGGGGGGGGACAGGCAAGGTGGCTCACGCCTTTAATCCTAGTTAACTCTGGTAGGCTGAAGCAAGAGGATCACTTCAGGTCAGGAGTTTGAGACCAGCCTGAGCAAGAATAAGACTCTATCTCTACTGGGCATTGTGGTAGGTACTTGTAGTCCCAACTACTAGGGATGCTGAGGGAGCAGATCGCTTAAGCCCAGGAGTTGAGGTTGCTTCAAGCTAGGCTGAGGTGATGGCACTCTACCAAGGTAATAGAATGAGACTCTGCTGTGGGGGTGGGAGTAAAGAAAACACAGGGGGACTCTTCATGATCTTAGATTAGTCCATGATTTCTGAAATGTTACATTAAAAAGTATAGGCAATAAAAGAAAAACAATTCAAAAGACAAATAAGACTACATCCAAATTTAAAACTTCTGTATATCAAAGGATACTATAAAAAAGAGAAAATACAAATGCCTGAATGAGAGAAAATATTTGCAAATGTTATCTAATAAGAGATTACTATCCAGAATATGTAAAGAATTCCTACAACTCAACAACAATCCAAATAAAAATGGGCAAAAGATTTGGATAGATATTTCTCCAAACAAGACATAGGGATGACAATAAGCACATGAAAACATGCTCATCAGGGAAATGCAGATCAGAACCACAATGAGACACCACCTTACACCCACTAGGAATGGCTGCCAAAAAGAGCAGATGAAAACAGCAAGGGTTGGCAACAATAGAGAAACCAGAACCTTCCTGCACTGCTGGTGGGAACATAAAATGCATAGCCACTGTGAAACAACATTCATTAATTCTTCAAATAGTTAAATGCAGATTTGCCATATGACCCAGAAAATGCTACTCGTAGGTATATACCCCAAAGAACTGAAACAGGGGCTCACGCCAATACTTGCTCATAGCTACATCATTCATAGTCAAAAGGAAGAAACAACTCGAATGTTCATCTACAGATTAGTGGAGAAACAAAAGATACATCCATACAGTGGTTTATTCTTTAGCCATAGATAGGAATGAACTGAGGACACTGGACCTTCAGATGGGGTCTGCCAGCCTCCTCTCACGGCAAGTTAGTAACATCCCCAGGGTGGGCCCACTGGTGTCCCAGAGGAATGGTACCCCACAACTGCTCCAAGAGGCAGGGAGCAGCTCCAGGTCAAACCCATGGGTGTTTGCAGGTAGGAGTTACTTCTTTTTGAGGTGAGAGAACAAGAAATAGCCCCAGCAGCTGCTAGAGCTGGTTTTAGCTCCAGGTAACTCCCATCTCTATCTCCCTGAAGTACACCTGTCCTGGCCAAACTGCAACAAAAAATAGCTGGGCGTTTGTGGCGGGCACCTGTGGTCCCAGCTACTCAGGAGGCTGAGGCAAGAGAATCATCTAGGCCCAGGAGCTGGAGGTTGCTGTGAGCTATGATGCCACAGCACTCTACCAAGGGCAATGAAGTGAGACTCTATCTCTAAAAAACAAAAACAAAAACAAAAACATGAACTTTTGATACATGTTACTTGGATAAACCTTGAAAACAATGAGTAAAATAAAGGAGATACAAAAGGACAAATATGATTCCATTAATAGGACAGATTGTAGAATAGGCAAATTCATAAAGTAGAACAGTGAGTAACTAATGAGTACAGTGTTTCTACTGAGATGCTGAAAAAGTTCTGAGAATAGATCATGGTGATGGCTGCACAATGGGGATGTATGTAATGCACTAAATTGTATGCTTAAATGTGATTAAAATGGTAAATTTTATGTTATGCATATTTTACCATAAGAAAAAAACCCTCAGAATACATTCTAATTTATACCAAACAGGAATCATTTTCATATTGTGAAAATGCTTCACAATTAGGAAACTATTCATATATTTCACAATAATTCAAATAAACAAAAATTATGGGATAATCTGGAAGATATTGTTGATTTATGAAAACAAGAATTGTTGGTGGGTGGGTGAGGTGGCTCATGCCTGTAATCTTAGCACTCTGGGAGGCCAAGGTGAGTGGACTGCCTGAGCTCAGGAATTTGAGATCAGCTTCAGCAAAACTGAGACTTTATCTCTAAAAATAACTGGGTGCTATGGCAGGTACCTGTAGTCCCAGCTACTTGGGAGGCTGAGGCAAGAGAATTGCTTGAGCTCAAGAGTTTGAGGTTGTTGTGAGCTATAATGGCCACAGCACTCTACCAAGGGCAACAAACTGACAAGCTATCTCAAAAAGCAGAAACTGTGAGTAGAGATAAAACACTCTTTACCATAACAAAAAAGGTCCTGCGTTCCTTATAAAATAAGTAATATTTTATAGGAATAAGCAAGGGACAACTATCTCACCAACAGGACCAGGATGTGCTAGATACCCAAATACCTGTGTTTCTACATTTTAACATTTCTGCAATCAGAGTTAAGTTTCAGATTCTGTTTCCATCTTTAATTTTTAATTCAGACAAAGTCTCATTCTGTCACCCAGGCTAGAGAGCTATGATATCATAGCTCACAGCAACCTCAAACACTCGGGCTCAAATGACCAAATGATCCTTCTGTCTCAGGCTCAGCTGCAGCTGGGACTACAGGTACCTAATACCACAATGCCTGGCTAGTTTTTCTAGTTTTGGTAGAGGCAGGGCCTTGGTTTGCTCAGGCTGGTCTGGAACTCCTGAGCTTAAGGAATCCTTTCACCTTGGCCTCCCTCAGTCTCTCAGAGCACGAGATTACAGGCATAAGCCACTATGCCCAGCCTCCATCTTAAATTTTCATTATTAAATTAACACAGTGTCTTAAAATTGACAGGAGTCTTAAGAGGGAACTTGCATATTTATAAAGCATTGACACTGCTTAGTAATATAATGCAATTTTACTCTGGAATATGCATATCCTATGTATCAGATGCATCAGCCAGTTTTGGGGGGTTTTTTGAGACCAAGTCTCACTATATCGCCCTCAGTAGAATGCCATGGTGTCACAGCTCACAGCAACCTCAAACTCTTGGGCTTAAGTGATTCTCTGGCCTCACTCTCCCAAGTAGCTGGGACTACAGGTGCCTGCCACAACACCTGGCTATTTTTTTGTTGCAGTTGTCATTGTTGTTTAGCTGGCCCAGGCCGGGTTAGAACCCACCAGCCTGCGTGTTATGTAGCTGGCACTGTAACCACTGTGCTATGGGTGCTGAGCTGCATCAGCTGGTTTTATATTTTCAACTGAATAAATATTTTATGAGAATTCATAAAAAGAAAAATATAAAAAAGTATATTGGAAGTGTCCTTGGTCATACACTAGAATTTATCATACACCAGAACCCCACATGCATGTAGCTGTCAGTTAAGAAGTCAGTAAGTTTGCTACCTTCCAAAATACATTTAAAAAAAATTAATACCTAGTTGGCGCCTATGGCTCAGTGAATAGGGCACCAACCCCATATACCAAGAATGGCAGGTTTGAACCTGGCCCCGGCCAAACTGCAACAAAAAAATAGTCAGGCATTGTGGCAGGTGCTTGTAGTCCCAGCTACTCAGAGGCTGAGGCAAGAGAACTGCCTAAGCCCAAGAGCTGGAGGTTTCTGTGAGCTGTGACACCACAGCACGCTACTGTGGGCACCAAAGTAAGACTCTGTCTCTAAAAAAAAATTAATACCTATCCCATACAATAAATAGATTAATTTGAGAATACAATGTAAAATTATATTAATAATAGAACACATGGCTCGGCGCCTGTGGCTCAAGTGGCTAAGGCGCCAGCCACATACACCTAAGGTGGCAGGTTCAAATCCAGCCTGGGCCCGCCAAACAATGATGGCTGCAACCA
>NW_003852402.1:685002-687296 GCF_000181295.1 Otolemur garnettii
AGTGGTCCCAGCCACTTGGGAGGCGGAGGCAGGAGACTCGCTTGAGCCCAGGAGTTGGAGGTTGCTGTGAGCTGTGATGCCATGGTACTCTACCCAGGGGGACAGCTTGAGGCTCTATCTCAAAAAAAAAAAAAAAAATAGAACACATAAAAATCGGAAATAAACTTAAAAAACTTGCAGAACCTAAGTGCAGAAAACTATTGAACTGAAAAATTTACAGGAAAGTTTAAATAAATGGACAGATATAAGGTGTGGTTGCAAAGACTGTGTATGATCCAAATATCAATTACCCAAGAGGTCATCCATAAACTCAGCACCATCCAAGGCATATCTGAGCAGAGGTGGAAAAATAACATCCTACAATTGATCAAGAATTTCCACCCACAGATAAGAGCAGGAAGGGAAACATGCTTATAATTGCAACCATGACACTGGCTGGTAGGACAAGTACCAGGACAGCTACATGCATGTGAGGTTCTGGTGTATGATAAATTCTAGTGTATGACCAAGGACACTTCCAAACCAGAACTGAAAATGTAACTCAGTTGGATGACTGGCTACCTAGGTCTTTCCCTGTGCATCAAAATAAATTCCAGAAAGATTAAATATTCAAATGTTAACAAATGCTTTTCAGAGGAAAATCTGAGAGAACATTTATAGTAAGAAGTGGAGTCTCTAAGGATTCTGAAGAGTCCTAAAGCTATATGGAAAAGATACATTTAACTATGTAAAATGAAATTCAAAAAACGAAGTCAAAGGATGATCTTGGGGAAAATATCTTAAATACTTTTATACAGTAATTTTCCTTAAAAAGCGGGAGGGAGCAAGATGGCAACCAAGTAACAGCTTCTTTGCAATCAGGCACCCTGATATTGGGGAGAGAAGACTCTAGGCATCTCTGGCTTGTGGGCTCTGCCCAGAAACATCCCTTTGGGGACACAGGGAGATAGCAAGAGACTTCTGGACTCCAGGAAGAGGACAAAACCAGTGGAGAAGAGGCAAGTGGTTGTAATCGTTCAGTAAGAGGCCATGGCTGCCACGGTTGTTAACTTCAACAGCAGCAAGATTGCAAACAGGGAAGGTTTTCCCTGTGGGTTTTGTTTTTTTGGACTCTGGCACTTGGTTGAACTACTTGGGAGAACCTGGGGGAGAGCGTGGATGACTTTAAGTGTTGTCTAGGGCCCTGGACTCAGCTGCTGAGCCAGAACGGAGATAATATAATTCAGCTATGGGTGGCTGGCACAGCCACTGTGGGAGAACTGCCCCTGCAGGCTCCACCCTTAGGGCTGCAGAGCAAAGCTCAGGCTGGGAGACCTTGGGCAAGTGATCTAGTGACTGAGCAATGCCAAAGGCTAGAACTGAGACAATGGGGAAGAGCAGAGCTTTCAGTGTTTGGCATTGCAGCCTTGGCCCTCAGGGGCATATAGTGAGACCAGTTTCGGTGCACTGGATAAGACGCAGGCAGCCACTTTAGGAGATATCCCAGTGGCAAGAGATCTTTATCTTCTTTAATAATAAGAACTTCATTTTTCCTAGTGTTTCTGTAACCTTCTACTCAGCCAAGGTTAATGGTTTAAAGTGTCTTTGAAGCCGGCTGAGGAAAGATTCAGACTCTCAACTCTGCAGGGTTTGAGAAGTCAGCAGAGGCCTCTAGTCTCCATCTCATACACTTGTATCAGCATTGTGATTAACATTTCATACCCCAGAAGATCACCTGCTGTCCAGACAATATTCAACAAGATACATATACTGCTTTTTTAAAATTTCAACATTTTCCCTCTAGAATTTTCTTTTTTTCTTTCATTTTTCTAGTTTAAATATAATTTTCCATTGTTGCATAAGAACTTCATTTTTGCTAGTGGTTTCTGCCCCTATTATTTTTTCCCCCAATTTTATCCTGTAAGGTTTTCTGTTATTTTGGTTTGATTTATAGTATTTTTGTCTTTCCCCTCTATTTGGTGGAGGTAGGGTACTGTGTCTGCTTAGGCTGACAGAGAGCTGCTGAACTCAAGGGAACCACCCAACCCAGCACCCCAAGAGGTTAGGGGGTTTTAAGATTAGGTCAAAGTACCCTACTGTACACCTTTATTACTCCTGTCTCCCTCTTTCTGTTCCTTCCTTCTTTTTGTCAATATTCTCTTTAACTCACCCCCCCTCCTTTTTCTTTTTTCTTTTTTTAAAATCTTTTTTCCCTTCTTGCTCTTCAATCTTCTCATCCTTTTGGTCCTATAGCAAAATGACTCATAGAAACCTTAGGGTCAGAGGCATGGTAACTTTTTTTTTTTTTTTTTTTT
>NW_003852402.1:687919-717554 GCF_000181295.1 Otolemur garnettii
AGCCCAGGAGTTGGAAATTGCTGTGAGCTGTGATGCCATGGCACTCTACCCAGGGTGACAGCTTGAGGCTCTGTCTTAAAAAAAAAAAAAAAAAAGGAAATGACAGAAGAGGAATTTAAAATACAGATGAAAACAACAAAGGAAATTACTGAGGAAGTGGAAAATGACCAAAAAACAATAAAGGAAATTGCTGAGAAAGTGGAAAATAACCAAAGGAAATCTGAAAACAGAATTAAATAAGAAATGAACAATATGAAGAATATAGAAAAGATATAGCAGAGCTGAAGGAATTGAAGCAATTAGGGAATTTAAAGATGCAACAGAAAGTATCAACAGCAGATTAGACCATGCAGAAGAAAGAACCTTAGAGATAGAGGACAAAGCTCTTGAGATAACTCAGATAGTTAAAGAGGCAGAAAAGAAGAGAGAGAAAGCAGAACGTTCACTGACAGAATTATGGGACTTTATGAAGCATACAAACATACAAGTTACAGGTATCCCAGAAGGAGAAAAAGAATGCCCCAAAGGAATGGAAGCCATACTAGAGAATATTATAAATGAAAATTTCCCAAATATCACCAAAGATTCTGACACACTCTTTTCAGAGGGATATCAGACCCCAAGTCGCCTATTGTGATGAACCTGTTCAAACTCAAGACAAAAGAAAAGATTCTGCAAGCTGCCAGGAGTAAGCACCAGTTGACCTACAGGGGCAAATCCATGCAGACTTTTCTAAAGAAACTGTTCAAGCCAGAAGACAATGGTCATCTACCTTTAATCTACTTAAACAGAACAATTTCCAGCCCAGAATTCTATATCCTGCTAAGATAAGCTTTAAAATTGACAGAAAAATCAAATCATTTACTGATAAGCAAACATTGAGGAAATCTGCCACAAGATCAGCTCTATAAGAAATACTTCAACCTGTTCTACACACTGACCATCACAATGGACCACCAGCAAAGTAAGCACCCAGAAATTAAAGAACAGAACCTAGCTTCCACAATAATGTAAAAGATAAAACTAAGCAATGAACTTTCACAAAATAAAATGAACAGAACACTACCACACTTATTAATGATCTCAATAAATGTTAATGGCTTGAATTCCCCACTGAAGAGACATAGATTGGCTGACTGAATTAAAAAACACAAGCCATCCAGTCCATTTTCTGTCTGCAGGAAACACACCTAGCCTCAAGAAACAAAACTCAGAGTTAAGGGTTGGAAGACAATTTTTCAGGTAAACAGAATTCAGAAGAAAAGAGGGATTGCAATCTTATTTTCAGATACATGTGGATTAAAAGCAACTAAAGTAAAAAAAGACAAAGATGGTCACTTTATATTGGTCAAGGGAAAAATACAACAAGACATTTTAATTCTAAATATTTATGCACCCAAATTAAATACTCCCAGATTCTTGAAACAGACCTTACTCAGTCTGAGCAATATGATATCCTATAACACCATATTAACAGGGGACTTTAACACTCCTCTTACAGAGCTGCACAGATCCTCTAAACAGACATTAAACATAGATATAAGGGACTTAAATGAGACCCTAGAACAACTATGCTTGACAGACATATATAGTACATTCTATCCCAAAGATAAAGAATATACATTCTTCTCACCACCCCATGGAACATTCTCCAAAAAATTGATCATATCCTAGGACACAAACAAATCCCAACAGAATCAAAAGAATTGAAATTTTACCTCGCATCTTCTCAGACCATAAGGCATTAAAGGTGGAACTCAACTCCAACAAAAACGTGTTCAACCTCCACATCAAAGTATGGAAATTAAACAACCTTATGCTGAATGACAGTTGGGTACAGGAAAAAATAAAAGAGGAAATCAATAACTTCCTTGAACAATAACAACAATGAAGACACAAGCTACCAAAACCTGTGGGACACAGCAAAAGCAGTCCCGAGAGGAAAATTTATTGCTTTAGATCAGCAGTTCTCAATCTGTGGGTCACAACATTAGAAAGGTTGAGAACCACTGCTTTAGATGCATACATCTGAAAAACAGAACGAGAACACATTAACAAACTCACAAGCCATCTTATAGAATTGGAAAAAGAAGAACAATCTAAGCCTAAAAAAATATATCCAAAATTAAATCAGAGATTAATGAAACTGAAAACAAAAGAATCATTCAGAAAATTAATGAAACAAGGATTTGGTTTTTTTAAAAAATAAATAAAATAGATAAACCTTTGGCCAGACTGACTAGAAATAGAAAAGTAAAATCTCTAGTAACTTCAATCAAAAATGATAAAAGGGGAAATAACAACTGATGTCACAGAGATACAAGTGATTATCTCTGAATACTACAAGAAACTCTAAACCCCAGAAATTTGATAATGTGAAGAAATGGATCAATATTTGGAATCACACCCTCTCCCTAGACGTAGAGATCTCCTGAACAGACTGATTCCAAGAACTAATATCAAAGAAACAATAAAAAATATCCCAACAAAAAAATGCCCTGGTCAGATGGCTTCACACCAGAATCCTATCAAACTTTTAAAGAATAGCTTATTCCCATACTGCAGAAATTATTCCAAAAAATTGAGGACGGAGGAATTTTCCACAACATGTTCTATGAAGCAAACAGTACCTTGATACCAAAACCAGGAAAAGACCCAACTAAAAAGGAGAACTTCATGGGCGGTGCCTGTGGCTCAGTGAGCAGGGCACCAGCCCCATATACAGAGGGTAGAGGGTTTAAACCTGGCCCCGGCCAAACTGCAACCAAAAAATAGCCAGGCATTGTGGCAGGTGGGAGGCTGAGGCAAGAGAATTGCCTAAGCCCAAGAGCTGGAGGTTTCTGTGAGCTGTGACGCCACAGCACTCTACCAAGGGTGACAAAGTGAGACTCAGTCTCTAAACAAAAAAAAGAACTTCAGACCAGTTTCAGCAAAGAATATAGATGTAAACATTCTCAACAAAATCTTAGCCAATAGATTACAGCTTATCATCTAAAAAAGTACATCGTGATCAAGTAGGTTTCATCTCAGGGATGCAAGGCTAGTTTAACATATACAAGTCCATAAACATGGCAGTGCCTGTGGCTCAGTGAGTAGGGTGCCAGCCCCAAATATGAGAGAGGTGGGTTCAAACCTGGCCCCAGCCAAACTGCAACAACAACAAAATAGCTGGGAGTTGTGGCAGGCACCTGTAGTCCCAGCTACTTGGGAGGCTGAGGCAAGAGAATCGCCTATGCCCAAGAGCTGGAAGTTGCTGTGAGCTGTGACACCACAGCACTCTGAGGGTGACAAAGTGAGACTTTGTTTCAAAAAAAAAACAAAAAGTCCATAAACATTATTCACCATATCAACAGAAGCAAAAACAAAGACCATATGATCCTTTCAATAGATGCAGAAAAAGCATTCAACAGAATCCAGCATCCTTTTCTAAGTAGAACACGGAAGAGTATAGGCAAAGGTGGCACATTTCTTTTTTTTTATTATTATTATTTTTTATTTTTAAAGACAGAGTCTCACCTTCTTGCCCTCAGTAGAGTGCTGTGGCATCACACCTCACAGCAACCTCCAGCTCCTGGGCTTAGGCAATTCTCCTGCCTCAGCCTCCCAAGCAGCTGGAACTACAGGCACCCGTCACAATGCCTGGCTATTTTTTTTTTTTTTTTTTTTTGCAGTTTGGCCAGGGTTGGGTTTGAAAGGGAAAAAAAGGAAAAATTAGCTGGGTGTAATGGCACGTGACTGCAGTCCCAGTTACTAGAGAAGCTGAGCCAGGAGGATCACTTGAGCCTGGAAATTTGAGGTTGCTATGAACTGATGATGATGCCATTGCACTATATCCTGGGCAATAGAGAGACCTTGTCTCAAACACACACACAAAAGCACCCCCTCAAAGGTACATTAACTCACTCCCTCTTGCCCAAGTCATGTCTGAGAGTTTAACTAAATGTGAGGAAAGCACCATGAAGCCCCATGGTGAGGATAGGCTGTTCCCAAATGAACACTTACCCTGATTGCTTTCAGTCCATTTGATACTTTATTTTCTTCTACAATTGCAATAACTTCCTGTCCAACATTCAGAAGCACTTTGCTAGTCACAGCTTCATTAGAGAAGTAGATCAAATCATCAATCATGCCATAATCACTGCAGTACCTTGTCACAACACCTTGTACGGTTTTCAGCTTAGTCTCACCTGAGATGGGTAAACAAAGGTTAGAGCAACCACACTAAGCCCTGCCAGGGAAAGGAAAGGACAGAAATATCCATCAGGGACAGGAGCTGAATGGGCAAGGTGGGGAAGGAGGCATCAACCTTCCCGGACTAATTCATTTGCTAGTGGGGGTCCTTCTGACTCCGCAGAGCACCAGAATGAATCATACTCGAGCTGCCAGCAGACCCCTGCTATCTAGTTGCCAGAGACCTTTTGAACGCTCTCATTTGAGATTGGGTGCTGACTGGGACAACTGATTTGGATCTCTTGGATTGTACCAATCACCTGAGGACTATCCAAAGTGGTACCCTGGGTACATGTGTGGTTGTGGGAAGGTTTGATTTTTCCAGTTGCTGTCCGTGGGGGGGCAGGGTGACTTAATTGCTGGTATTTCTCCACAGCTGAGACTTCAACCCAGAGTAACCAGATTTGAGACAGGGAGACACCACCAGGCAGTGGCATGTTCGGAGGTAGTGGCCCAGGTTCTTCTGAGGGACAAAGGTGGTAGCCGTGGTGGGGAAAGCCCTGACTCTAGAGCCTGTGTAGTACCGACAGTGCACAAACAGACCTGAGTGGCTGACACAGGTTATGGGGCAGCATAAATGGCTATTCCTAGGTCAGCATTTGGGGAGCCACTAACATGCACTTATTACTATTATCTGCTTTTATCACATCACCAGCAGCAGCCTCAGAAGACTCGGGAGTGTTTCTACAAACATGGCCCCAGTACACAGTCAGGGCTCAGGCAGGCCCTCAGCCACCCAGTGACATATTGAGAACCAACGCATCACTGTCTTCAGTCCGTGATGCACCTAATAAAATACAGGAAAAGCCCCCGGGACCCAGGCATGGAATCTCAGCACCATGTGGACTTGCACTCAAGCTGTCCTTTAAAGCAAATAGTTTACAGATGCAACTCAAACCAACAAAGCAAGCTGTTCCAGGCTACAAATCACATATACACGCATTAGTGCATCTGGACACCCGTGGCCTTCACCATTGGCATGTTTCTGGCTTCTCTAAAGGAGAATTTCATCATTCCAGAGGTTAAAGAAAGCAACTAGGAAATTACTACTGTGAATTCTCCTATAGGAGGAATTGGAAAAAACATCGATAACCCTGAAAAGAGGCAGCTGTGTAATTCTGACCAATGGGGAAGGAATAAACTGCTAGTACTCTAAGTATACTTTCAGGACCATGGGTTCAAAAACAATGAAAAGAGTGCATTTCATTACATACTGAAAGGACAACTTAAGATGGCTGGGATTCTTATTTTTCAGAACTTTCTAAACATACAACTTTCAAGTGATAATAACAGAAAAAGAATGGGGTGGCGCCACCATCTACCTAGGGTGGTGGGTTCGAGCCCACCCCTGGCCAAACTGCAACAAAAAAAAAAACAGCCAGGCATTGTGGTACCATTACTTGGGAGGGTGGGACAAAAGAATCACGTAGGAGCTGGAGGTTGCTGTGAGCTGTGACGCCATGGCACTCTACCAAGGGCAATAAGGTGAGACTCTGTCTCTAAAAAAAAAGAAAAGAAAGAAAAAGAATGAATAAGTAGAGATGTCTTTTCCCTATCCAGTTTGCATAGATAAAAATGCAAACTGGAAAAAAGGAAGAGTGACTTGATAGTGGCACACACCTGAAAGAACACAAATGTTCAGAAACATGCAATATGTTACATGTAGTGGAGTGCCAGAGGTTGAGGCTAAGGAGGTTTGCACTGGATTCAGACAGACCAGAGAAAAACTGAGGAGCCCCAGGTAGCGGTGACATGCCATTTATTCAGCTCTTGGTGGCTATTGAGCAGGCATGGGGACATCTGCCTTCATCCAGCTTGTGGGGGCAGATGAGCTGGCATAAGTAGCTTCCCCCCATAGGAAGTTCACCACAAGAAGTTGGCAGCAAAAAGTCCCCACAAGCAAAAAGCCTCAGAACCCAGTAACAGTGGCTAGAACAATAGCAGCTCAGAATCAAGCACTAATGATAATTACTTAGATAATAGGCACCTACAGCTTAATCATGGTCACTCAGAACAAACTGGCACCTCATGGCCTTAAGGAGAGAAAACTTAGCTGACTCATCTTTCCCACACTCCACTCCATTACCGTTTCTCACCTCAACCTAAACAATAAAGTCTCCCTAGGGGCTCCTGTGGGGAGTGTGGAGCATTGTATCCACATACCATAATACACACTAGGACAGCAGTAACAGCATGAACGATAGCAAACAAAACCACAAAGGCCATTAGATGCCACATGACCATCCACAGGGTAAACCCCTCTGCCCCAAGACAGTCCAGCTGACTGTACAAGTCACTAGCAGCTACAGCTCTTTAGCAACCACTAGCCATAGTGCTCAGAATTCAGCCCACTGTCTGCTTTGTCTGGTCCCTGTGTCATACCAAATAGTTTCTACCGGTGGGAGGAAGGCTGTAGCTGTCCACCACACAGGGTACCCCCAACCTGAGCCTTCAGTATACCAACACAACCTAAGGAATTAGAGCACACTCCTCCTTAGAGGGAGTAGCTTTCAACTGCTTGGACATTCTGTGCCCCAGCATCCCATGCAGGTCATGGGCCCAATACTTTCTGCTCTGCCAGGGGGCTGAGACTCAGGGCACCGTGCTGCTGTAAACACACTCCCCCGCCTCACCAGGGTCAGTGTCTGCGCTGTGCCACTGCATGGCTCAGTGGCCCAGTCCTGTACCCAACTACAACAGCCTGTGGAGTACAGACAGTCACAGGGGCTGTGGCAGTTACACTCTGTTGCCAAGAGGGCCACAGAGAGCTCTGAAAGCAGAGCCAGCAGGACCTCCCTAGCCAGTGCCTTGGTCAGGGAGAGCCACTCCTCCGACTTCTCTTTGGCCTGGGAGCACAGTTTCTCCTCAGCGGCCTCCTTGGCCACAGCCAGTGCCTCCACCACCTTACTGTTCTTCACCTGCAATATTCCACAGCCCCCCTGAGCTCGGTGGTCTTTTTCTCGAGACACGACATCTAGGACTCCAGCTCATTGAAGTGGGTCTGCTGCTGCTTGGCTGGCCTGGGCGTCCCGACCCCGCCCACCTCCAGCAGGGCCTCGATGGACCAGATTCTGAGCTGTGAGCTCCCCTCCCTGGCCTTCTTAAATTGCCGTGAAGACCACTCAGCCCTTCATGTCTACTCCTCACCTCCACTTCGGAGAACTGTGACTTGCTGGTAGCTTGGACACTTGCTGCTGCCACCCCTGGGCCCTCTCCGTGTCTGCCCAGACGCTTCTGCAGGACCTCCCCACTCTCCTCGGGAGCCACCTGCAGATGCAGAACCTGCTTCTTGAAGGCAGCTGCCTTGGCTTCCAGAGCCTACAGCTGTTGCTCCTCCTGCTGTGCTGCCTCTGACTTCTCCACCAGCTCCTTGCTGAGTCCCTGGCTGGAGCTCAGCCAGCTGTGTTCTGCCTGGTTTCCACCTGGTTCATAGCATCCTCACAATGGAGTCTTCCTGCTGTAGACAGGCCAGCTGTACATCAGGGCTATTCTCCAACTGAGGAGTCTGGATCTTGACCTGGTTGGGGAACTCTTCTATACATTTTTGTCTTGGTTTGGTGTCCTCTGCTTTTTTCCCTCATCCAGAAAAAAATCCTGTAGGCAAATGACTTACACACCTGGCCTCTTAGCCTTCCCTGGTTCTGCCTCTCTCTCTTACTCTGCTGTTTCAGGGGTTGGGATTGCTGCTCTGGAGCAAGCTATCGCCATCATTCTAACAGTTGGCTGTTGGGTTTCCCATCAATTTTCTCAGTCAAACCAGGCTGACAAAGTATCTACCGACATCTGAGTGCCCATGACCTTCTCTGGCTTCCCCAGCAGCCGCCCCCTCTCTTGCTTTATGGTCTCTGCCTCCCCTAGAGCTGCTATGGTGCTAGTTACTTCATCTTATGTGCCATCCCACATAAGATGGCAATATTGCCATCAAGGACCCAAACAGGGTGGAGGGTGAGCTCTGCAGCACAGTGTCACCCACACCAGCTGTAAAGTGTTCCTCATCAGCCCTCAGATGTTCAAATTAAACATGACATTCCGCATGCCCAGTTCCAGAATTCTGAACAGGCTAGCCAGCAACGCACAGGACCTGGGAGATCCCAAGCAGTCCATACCATGTGGACTGTGGCCAGGACCCAGGCCAACAGGGGTGGGTACCGTAGCCGCGGGGTGGGGCAGGGCTGGGTGGGGGCAATCCTGCAAATGCTGCCACAAGGACAGCTGTGTCCCGACGGAGGCTGATTTGTCCATCTCCGGGGCACCCAGGACAACGCTGTCCACCCCTAGATCCCATAAACGCAACGTTGCAGCACAGGGACCCGTTAGTTTTCTGCCTGAACTGTTCCCGCAGCTCCACCAAGTCTGAGTACAGGACGAAAAGGAGTGTTTGGTCACTCCTTGCGTGGCTGCCCACCCTCCCGGGGCCCCGGTTGTTGCTTTTTACTTCTTCTGTTACCACTTAGCTGTGCCCTATAGCATTGTTCGCCCTCATCCTCTTCTGAGGAGTCCGCCGCCAGGGGGGAGTGCAACTGCTCCCAGGTCACTTGCCCAGGGGCCGCCACCTCCCCTCCAGGATGCCACACTGCCCTCTCTCAGCCTCCAGCTGGTCCTGCAGTGCTGCCTCGGTCCACGCAGAGCTGTAGAATAGTGGACTCGGCCTTGCACAGGTGCGGCGCTTTTTTTTTTCCCCAGAAGCCTCCCCCGCTGTGTGGGGACTGTCTCCACCCCACCTGCTGTGTGTGGCCCCATCCGCCTTGGGCCATTCCTGGGGGGCGCCTGGGTGGACAACGCCCAGCTTCTGCGCATCACGCGGCCATGGCTGGTGCCCTCTCGGCCTCTCCAGGTCGCCAGTTGTGCCAGCGTCGAGACCCAGGAGGCCCGCCGGGGATTCAGGCTGGAGCAGAACCGAGGAACCCAGGGCACACACCAGGCACCCCAGAGGGCGGGCGCTCCAGCCTCGCAGCCACAGAGCAAGGCACGCGGCCTGACGCGAAGGACTAACCCGTTCTCCTCCCGCAGGTTAGGAAGCCTGTTCACGCCGCGCTGGGCGAGGGAGAGAGAGGATCAGGAAGGGTCATTCCTTAGCGTTAGAGACCGGACACAGGCATGTTTCACGGAGCACACGCCTCACTCGAGCGCCGCGCAATGGCAGGTGCGTGAAGACCACGCTGCAGCCTCACGTCAAACCTCAGCTTGCGTGAGGTGCATCCCGGAGACCGGCCTGCGGCCCAAGGAGAGGACACGCCCGCTCCCCGACTCCGCTCGCCCAGCGGGACCGAGACCCCCACAGAACCTAAGGGATGCCCGAGGAACGCCCGGGGTTCTGCAGGGCGGGGCGCCGCACCTCCTAACCCGCGCCCCCCACGCCCCGCGGCACCTTCCGCGAGCTCCTGGTTCTGCCTCCCGGCGTCCTCGTCGGGGGGGTCCGCCTTCCTCCAAAAGAAGGCCACCAGCTTGGCCGCGAGGCGCAACATGACCCGCCACCTCCGCCCTGCCGCCCGCACACGACGCGTAGGACGCCTCCACACCACGCGCACGCGGCCCGCGCTGCTCCCACCGCCTTCGGCCAATAGGGTCAGGGCGCCTGCGCCTGCGCCTTCCAGCCGCTGCCCTACGGGATCCCAGCGCTTGCTGCGACCGTTAGCGGCTAGAGGTTGGCGGTTGGCTGCTGTTAGCACGTGAGGGAGGCGAGGCGCTAGGTCGGCATGACGTCAATGAGGGAGGAGTCTCACGCGGAGGGTGGGAACTCCCTGCATTGTGCTTGGTGGGAAGTCGCTGACGTCACGGTTGCCCTTTCCCCCCAGCCTTCCCTCCCCGGCCTGGCATCGCGCACCGTGTGAGCACCTGGGGGCTCTTGCAGGCAGTTTCCAGTTCGGCCTGTTAATGGAGTGGCTCCCTGGGACACTCACTCCTGTCCGCACATCGCTTTGTTGAGCGGTGGCCCTTGGCCCGGCGGGTGCCACGTCGCGGTGAACGTTGCTTGTCGCCTCCATCCTGTCCCTGCCGCGCCTTCGGTTTGCGCCTCGGGGCGCGCTGCGTGGGGCTCCCCACTCTTCCTGGGGAGGGTCCGACATCGCGGATCCAACCTGCCCTCCGCTGAGGGGCTGGTCAAGGAGTCGGCGCGATGCGAAGCGAAGCGCCCCTGGCGCCCTCGCTGATGGACATGGCCGCATGGGCCAATTTTACTAACTTGTGTCTTTAGGACTTCATCCGTTTTACCCAATATGTCAAATCGGCCTAAAGTTGCTCTCGGTATTTCCTTATTATCCTTTTCAAGTCTGTAAGGCCTATACGGTGAGCTGCTTTCATTCCTAACATTGGTGATTTAAATCATCCCGCTCATTCTTGATCAGCCTAAGATTTGTAAATTTTATCCACCATGTTAAAAACTACCTCTTGGTTTCATTGTTCTTTCTCTGTTGTTTTTCACTATTGCAATAATTTCTGTTTTTTATTTCTCACCATCTACTGGTGGGGGCTTAGTTTCTGTTGTTTTAAGCTTAACGTAGAAAATTAGATAATTTTGAAACTTTCTCCTATTTTAAGCATTTTTAAAACTACAAGTTTATCTTTAAACTCAGATTTCACTGCATCCTACAAAATTTGACTTCACATTCACTCCCTTTCTAATTTCTGTTGTGATTTCTTTGACTCATGGGACTGCTCTTTGAAAAATTATTCAGAGATTTCTAACTATTTGGTCATTTTCCAGATAATTTTCTGTTCTGATTTCTGGTTTAATTTGGTCGTGGTCAGAGAATAAAGTTTGGGTGATTTGTCTTGGGAACAGTGTGTATTCTGCTGCTGTTGGCTGGCGTGGGGCACTTTAGTTTTGATTACAATTTTGTTATTTACTGGGTCCGTCCTGGCCGTTTACTTGGCAGGCTGGGCCTTGCCTGTCTGCACATGCACTGGGTAATACAATTCTTTCCGGAGAGACAAGGAGAGCAACTCATTCCCTGACAGTTGAAGACCACTAAGTCTTCACCTGGTCTCACTGCTGGTGACATACATGGTGTACTGGGAGGAGACATTCTCAGATACCAGAGCCCATGTGAGGGCTGACCTGCTCGGGCATCCCACAGTGGCCATCTGCATAGGCGGTTACTCCTGCAGGAACAGCCCTGACCTGCACTAGCCAGAGCTGCTCCCTGGATTCTGGACTCCTCAGCAGAACCAAGTGTGTGTCCCATAGCATCTCAGCCTCTTTAAGCACACGATGAAACTCACAAGCCTTGCTCCAAACCCCCTCCCACAACCTAACCCTCCTGCCTCCACCCTCACTCAGACCAGACTCAGCCCACATGCTCTTTGCAGTGCCAGCCCCACCTGCCCAGATACTGCTCTGCCTGGCCCCTCCAACAGATCCATCTCAGAGTCATGCAGTTTCCTGTGAAGTAGAAATAAAATCCTAAGCCCTTAGCTAACTGAAAAGAACCCTTTTGGCCAAGGCAACCCCAGAAACACCTTAAAACTATGTTCTCAGCGATGGCAGGGTGGAAGAGGCTGCACAGCAGTACCCATGTGACTTTCTGTTATGAACATTCACGACTCCTATGGTTTGTTGACTGTGTATACTTGATCAATGCTTGGTGTACCATCCTGTTCCTTTTCTCTTGGAAGCACCGGGGCTCAGCTTCCCAGCCTGCTGCCTTTTATGAGATATAAAGTGTCACTTCTCCAAAGCATAAAGCTCATTAATTGTCTTTTAGTTAACATCCCATGTCCACAGGTGTCTGGTACCTGGTTGACCCACTGCACCCACCTTGTGTGACCAGCACCCACTCTCCCGCCTACTTGGCTTGCCCTGCCTCCTACTTGTGCCCTTTGCTCTGATCTGCCAGACTCCCCTCCTTGCCTTCTGCACAACTTTGCTCAGATGCCTCCCTCCTGCTGAGGCCTGCCCTGACTTAGCAGACAGCAGCCCCCATTCCCTCCCCCGATCCCTCTCCTTATTGGGGAAAATGGAAAATGCTGCCCATGGCTCATTTTCCTCTCCCATGTGCTCCTGCTCTCACTGGATGTGAATGCACGTGGCCCACTCTATTCACTCCATAAATATTTGCTGAATGGTTGCATAGATGTGGAAGTATGTGGGGCCTCGATAGGCAAAGAGGAAGGAAGTACCTTTTAAGAACATTAATTTGTTTGAAGATAGAATGTGAGAACAGGACTTGTTCAAGAAACTATTAACACTGTTGCCAACAGAAGAAACAAGGAAGCATTTCTCAAGGAACCAGAAGGATTTGCTCTGCAACCTGTGATTCAAGGCAGTGTTTTGCATTTCTTAGTAGAAAGCAACTTTTGAAAGGCACAGAAATCTGATAACATTTTTTTCTAAATAAAAAGAAACACCAAAAGGATTCAATCTGGTCAGACCAAACCCCACTGATTCCATTTATGCCTCTAAAAGATAGTAAAGAAGCTTGGGAGATTTTTCCTTCATTCAAAATAGTTCTTGGCTTCATGGTTATAGTTTCTGAAAATTATTTCTTTTCCTTTTTTTTTGAAACAGAGCCTCACTATGTTGCCCTTGGTAGAGTGCGGTAGCATCACAGCTAACAGCAACCTCAAACTCTTAGGCTTAAGCGATTCTCTTGCCTCAGCCTCCCAAGTAGCTGGGACTATAGGCGCCCGCCACAACGCCTGGCTATTTTTTGTTGCAGTTGTCATTGTTGTTTAGCTGGCCCAGACTGGGTTCAAACTTACCAGACTTGGTATATGTGCCTTGCCTTACCACTGAGCTACAGGTACCACCCTGAAAATTATTTCTAATCTTTCCTGCTTGATTGAAACTAAGATAAATCGCTGAACCATGATTTGAAACCTGATGCTCTACTCAAGGTTTATGTGAGTTCACGGTCTAAGGAGCTGAATTTTCAGAACACGCTGGTTCAGGCCTTTCTACAGTGTACACAAAGCCGTCAGGGAGCCAGTGTCTCTGGGTGAAACACATTCATGTCCTTTTTCTTCACTTACTGAGCAGAAATAAAATGTGCAGAGACTGTGCCTGCCAGCCATCGGGGCTGCCCTAGAGAACCGCCCAGGTGGAATCCTGAGCCAGGCGCTGGCCCCACCAGCCAAGTCGAGTGAGTACGTTTATGTGGCCTTGTAAAGGAGTTTCCACCATGTCTTCTCAGGAGAGAAAGGAAGGCTACTTGCTGGGAAGTTACTTGTTGTCAGGATTCTGTGCTGTGGGTCCTGTTCCACTTGTCTTTCTTCTGACCCACCCTGCACCCGGGACCTGCAGTGAGTGGGGTCCAGGAGGCTCCTTCCTTTCCTAGCTGGGTTAAGGCAGCTCTGGGCCAGTAGTTACACAACCACCTCGAAAAACAACCAACGCAGAGCGTTTCCAGGATCCACTCAATTCATCTCCTCATTGAAATTCAGGAAACAGTCCTGCTCCTCCTGGCTTAAGCTTGAGTTTGCTGAGCTTTTGTTCCATCTGTGAATAGTTCTTGCTGGAACCCCCTCGCCCAGAGCTCCCAGCACCAGAAAGCAGCAGAGGTAAGCACCGACCAGAGCCGTTTTTCAGTCTCTGCATCAGTTACCACCGAAGCTGAACGTTACTGAGTCCACAGCATCCTGGGCTCATAGACGACGCTGCTGGTGAGCGGCTTTGTACCCACAGGACCAGATCAATGAAGCTGGATTTACAGACTAAAATTTTGCCCTGAACCCAGAACATTGAGGTTTGTTTTACAACGAAAGTGATTTTATTCACTTTTAGAATTAAGTGCTTATTTTCTCCCCCAGATCTGTGGGGCTTCAGTAAGAATACTGTATCTACGATAAGAAAGGACTTCTTGAAAATCACTCTTGGTATTTTAATTGAAGTTTTTTCAGAGTGGTCAAAGGCAATCATAATTCCATAAATAGCTGGTGACACTGTAATGATCATCCGTCCCCCAGAGCCATGACGCGGGAGGAGCCATTCAGGGAGGAGCTGGCCTATGACCGGATGCCCACACTGGAGCGGGGACGGCCGCACCCCACGGGCTACAGCACGAACTCGGAGCCTCACGACCTTCAGCTGCCGAAGAGAGTGCCCCCATGCCCCAGTGACAAAGCAGGGGTCTTCTCCGTGCTTATGGGGGTGAGTAGCCCAGCCTGGTCCCTCTCAGGGCCAGCCACGCAGCCCCCGAGGGTCCCCTGGCCTACACACCCTTCTAAGTGTGGCAGGAAGGGGTGCTGTCTAACCATCCCTGTTGCTGCAGAGCTCTGGATGCTGGCCTGTATACTTCTCATGTTCTCTGAATTGTTTTCCTCAATTCCTGAGTATCTGTGGCACCTGCCCCGAGCTGGCCTCCAGGCTGTGGCTGAGTCCCCTCAGGGAGGGACAGTCTAAGGGCCATGCTGAGTGCACAGGACTGTGTATCAGGTCAGGATAGCCTTCATGATCCTGATTCCTGCAAAAGGCCCACAGGGAGGGAGTGGATGGCAGGGCCAAGGGAGCAAGCCAGGTGGGCAAGCAGCCTGAGCATCTGGATGCCTTCCCTGGGGCCTTGGGACGTTTCCTGTCATACATGTGGATACCTACATAATTAAGAGTCATTTCTGCCCAAGTGTGCACAGAACACTTGCCAGGCGCTGCTAGGCCCTTCACCCATAGAAGCCATGGGCCTGTAGCGCCGACTTAAACAGTCCTTTTCCAGGTGCTGGCTTGGCTTACCTAGTCAGAGGCCACAGGCTACATGCTGGAAACTGGTGGGGGATCCTGAGGCACAGGAAATCGCACTGCTGGGGTGGGGTTTCCTGGAGAGAGGCAGGTGGGGTGTCTTCTGGGGAGAGGTCCTGTTTCTTGCTTTGACAGGCCCCTTCTCTCCCCCAAATAACAGGGTGGGACCCATGCTGTGACATGGGGGCAGGGGACACTGGTCCATTTCTAGGATGTATCCATCCTGCAAGAGGAGCCCAGTTCTGGCAGGATCTGGGTGCAGGGACAGTGATACTGGGGTGCTGGTCAGTCACTGGAGCCCAAGGGTTGGTTGTTCCCCTCGTATCTAAGACAGAGCTACATTATGACCTGAAATTGTGTTGCCTTTTTGCAGAGCTGCCTCCTGGTGACTTCGGGCTTCTCACTCTACCTGGGGAACGTGTTCCCTTCCGAGATGGATTACTTGCGCTGTGCAGCAGGCTCTGTAAGCAGTGGTCCCCAGCTGGTTGTCCGTGCCCAAGACCATTGATTTCTGTCACTTGTTCCTCATTCAAAATCTCTTTGTATGACTTTGGCTTCAAACAGGATTTATTGCTCTTGACAATTACTGATGAAGCAGGTCTGAGTCTTACCCCTTAGGATCCAGTGTAGGAAACAGCACTCACAGCCGAGTCCTGCTTCAGTGGGCCTGGGGGCTGGTGGAACCCTGCTGCAGGGTTGGGGCTGTATCCCACATCCTCCGGAGGCCCTATGCTGTGAGCACCTACAAAGGTCAGCTGTCTCTGCAGAGACAAAGAGAATGAGAGAAAAGGAAAGCAGAGACAGCTGACCTGTGCCCCTAGCCCTCCCTGCTTTCTGCCACCCAGGGGTCCAGCCAGCTTGAGTACAAAGCACTTGTCTCCTGGGGTCTTGTGTGTGTGTTGTCAGGGAGCTCCACTTCTGAGGATAGCATAGGCACAATGGCTCCAGCAAAGGCACAATGGCCTCCTCAGCCTTCCACTGCCATGGGCCTCTGGCCCCACCTCCAAGCCCATGGTTGATGGCTGTATACCCAAAGGTCTCAAAAACAAAACATATACAAGCTTTCCTTAACCCTGTGTCCCACCAGGTGTCCTGGGTCTCTGGGTCCCTGCCCAACTCTCAGAGACCTTCCCTTAAGGGCTTTTGTCTTCCCTGGAGCAGCACACCCAGCCTCCCAAGCCAGCCCTGCTTACCCTAGCCCAAGGCCCTCTTCTTTCACAACCTTGAGGGCCATGATCTCCACCCTCCCCAGTCATGCCCAGGCCATCCACCCAACACTGCCCTTCAGACAGCTCTAGCCACCAGCCTCAGGGGGTGGGGCCCACCACAGACTGGCTGGCCCTGCCTCTGCCTTGGGCCACAGGTGAGTCCTCAATGATAACACCCTGTTCATCAATTCCTCTTCCTTTGTGCAATTCTCAGCTGAGACCATCTGTGGTTGTGAGCATTCGTGACTTACATTCTGGACTCAGAAGTGTGTCTGGCTAGGATAGTATTCATTATCAAACATCTTTTTTAGCTCATCAGAAATGTTAAAACTTTTCTCAGAATAAATTCTTTTGGAGCATTCGGGGGGGGGGGCCTTTCTACGTTAAGTGAGCCCCCTGCCTTGAGTGGATGGGCAGCTCTTGTCTTGACAAAGTGATTCGAATCACTTGGGAAATATCTTGGTTGTGGTCTGTCTGCCTGCAGCCTCAGGGCTCTGATCTCTTTGCAGTGCATCCCCTCAGCACTTGTGAGCTTCGCAGCCTCCAGGAGGAAAGTCAACGCTGTGAGTGCAGCCTTCTCCATTCAGCTCCTGTACTCAGGGTGGTGGCCCCTCCACAGCCCACATCCAGGGGTGCCAGGGGTGCCCCATAGCCTATAGAGCTTCCTGCCCTGCCTTCCTGCCTGCAAGAGGGGGCGAGCAAGGCCACACTGATTCTTACCTATCACAAGCTTGAGGACTTTCAGTTAAGGACTAAAAGTTACTGTTTATTTCTTTAGTTATTCAAAGAAGCAAAATCCCTCCTGCCTTGTTTTTCAGATTCCCAACTTTCAGATACTATTTGTTTCCACGTTTGCTGTGACCACTACATGTCTGATATGGTTTGGATGCAAACTAGTCCTGAACCCATCAGCTGTAAACGTGAGTGGTTGTCCTGCAGACCTTGGTGGGTTCCCTACCTGTATCTTCCAGCTGACACCAGTTGTGGCTGGCCGCTCCACCCCCACCCCCATGCCTGTAAGTGTCGTTTGTCCAGTCAGAAGTGTGCAGTGAAGATTTATTTATCATAGCTCTCCAGTTTGACAGATTTGAGAGTTTTATTGATGCTACTGAAGAAAAGAATTGTCCTTATTGGACTCTTAATTGATTCTGGTGGGTAGATTTATTAATACACAATATTTTTAATATGTCTTCTGAAACGGTTCTTAAAAATTAGCAGTAACATAATGGTGTATTTCATCAAATATGTGATGCTACTGATTATATGGCATAGTCATCTTATGCACCTCTAAGAAAAATAGGAAAATGTTGTTACTTAAATGACACCAAAAGAGAAAAATTCCATATCAAACCAGGACCTGATCAGATGCCTCAGAAAAAGCCTCCTATTTTGTGTGAAACACTCAGCACACTTTCATCTTTTCTTTCCTTTCTTTACAGCTTTAGCCAAGATGCTGAACTGTGTCAAACAGTGCTGTGTTCAGGGTGTCCCTATCTTACTCCTAGTCTTCCTGAAATTTACGGAGTCTCCATTCACTTTTTGATATGTAACTTCAGTCACGTTAAAAATGTTTGGTTGAAGGTCTGGTTTTCTGTGAGTTTTTTATTTTAGAAACACAAATCACATGGACCTTTGGTATGGCAGCTGCTTTTGTGCATGCATGAGACAGTCTCCTCCTCTAGCTCATCTGCCAGGGGAGCCTGACGGATTGGATCCTTGCTGGGCTCTGTGTGGGCCACGCTGGGTCACAGTTCCACTCTCTGCTGCTGGGTAGCGCCAGCAGCACCGCACTCAGGGCCGTGCACTGAGGCCCGTGGGCGAAGGGGGCCTGCGTCTCCTCCGTCTGAGTTTGCTGTGGGTTTTTTCACTTTCCCCTGTGGTTCTGTTAGTTATTACTTATGTATTTTGAGGCTCTATTGTTAATTGGATTATCATTCTATGTTCTTTTTAAAATTTATTTCTAAGTTATCATATAGTTAAATTGACTTTTTAAAATATAGAGTTCTACAAATATTAAGCCATGTACAGATTTATGTAACTGCAGTACAGTCAAGATCCAGAAAATTTACATCACCCCCTTCCAACCCCAAAGAACTTGTGTTTTCAGTTTTTGGCAAGTATGCGTGGAACTCCATAGACATTTGTGTATAGGTTTTTGTGGGAACGAGAAAGTTCTAGATCAGGGATTGGCAGACTACAACCCTAGGGCCAAGTCCAGCCCCCAACCTATTTTTGTATAGGCTTTGAGCAAACAGTGGTTTAAAAAACCAAAGGAACCCAGCGATCCATGGGAGATAGAAATAGTGCGTGCCCCACAACACCTCTTATCTGGCCTTTGACAGAAAAAGTGGCTGAGCAGTCTCCGGCCTTACACAGACCAGTCTGTGAGAGCATCTGGCAGGAGCCGGGTGAGCAAGGTGGGGCTGAAGGGTGTATTTCTTCCTCAGATTAACTTCAACCTCATCCTGCTACTCCTGCTGGAGCTCTTCATGGCAGCCACTGTGATTGTCTCTGCTCGGTCCAGTGAGGAATTCTGCAAGAAAAAGAAGGTGGGTGTGGAGATGTCCCCCAAGGGATGTCACTGGCTCTCTGCAAAGCAGCCTCAAGGAGGCAAAGGCAAGATGCTTCACCACTCTTTCCCTAACTTGTCCTCAATAGCATCACCAGGAGAAATATCTGCTGATATATGTAAGGAAAACGTTTGTGTTTGAGCTTTTCTCTCAAGCCTGACATCCACTGACGACACCAAGATGGTTACATTTCAGAACAGGCAGGCCTGCCTCATCTGCTGCCCGTGACAGCTGGACATAAGCAGCAGAAGCTGGGCTGCTGTGTCCTGGGTGTCCTGGTGTGACGACGTTCTGTTTCTCCTCAGGGCTCCATCTCTAATAGCTCCAACATCTTGGAGGAAGTGAGGTTTCCAGCTCGGGTCCTAAAATCCTATTCAGTAAGGAAAATGCTCCTTTTCTTTATTTTTCTCTCTTCTCATTTTATCTTACTGAGGTGGGGGTTGAGGCTGGGTTATTTTTCGAGATGACTAAGGTATGGCCATGTGGACTGCACGTAGTGCTGTGGCTCATCTGTGAGGACTTCTCAGTCTATTTATCAGAACTGCTAATGACAAAACACCTTATCTTAAAAGGCACCAGTGTTCTTTAGTTTTTAGGGGTGAGGCTTGATACTGTGTAGATAGTCTCACATGAGGTGTCCCCAAGGAATCCATCTTCTCTTGTTCTCAGTGTCCCAATCTGAGGACAGATTACGTGGCCACTCTCTTGGCAATTGTGTCCTTTCTATTCTGCCCTTTGTTTTTGGCCTTCTTGTTCTATTAGTGAACATGCTGTTAAAACCTCTTGATCTGAGTGTAGCCTTATTGATTTCCCCTGGTAATCCTGTAACTTCCCGGCACAGGTTTCTGGAGCCTGTGTGTTGACTCACACACAGTCAGAGCTGCAGCCTCCTTACCTTTAGTCACACCCTCTCTGTGAAATGTGTATTCATAGGTTGAGGGACACCAGGGAGCCTCCAGTTCATGTTTGCCTGATATGCCTTTCTCTCTCTTCCCTTCAACTTTTCTTGTTCTCATGTGTTGGTATGTTTCCTACAAACAGCTTATAACTGCTTTTTGTTTTTTTATCTAATCTGCCATTCTCTCTCTTTAGCCATTTGAATTTTAGTCTGTTTACGTGGAGAGCGATCACTGACCTTTTATATTTATTTTTGCCATTTTTATTGTTTTCTTTTTTCCCCTGGCGATTTTTTTCTATGCTTCCACCCACACCTGCCCTTCTTTTGAACCGGTCAAAGCTTCTTCCTTCCTTTTCCCTCTAATTTCAATATTTTTTAAGAGTTTGTCCTTAATGTTATAACCTGCCTGCTGACAAGCTGAGTGACATCTTCACAGGGCAGTCCTTGCCCCTGTCCCTGGCTTGCCCCCTGTCACTGGGCTGCACCCCCCTGCCCCATTCTTGGCCTGCCCCCATCCCTGGCCTGCCACCTGCTTGTGAGGTTTAGGCCATTCCATTTCTTGACTCCCAAATCAGACAACTTCCTGTTTGCTTCACTCAGGTGATTTTTTTTTTTTTTTTTTTTTTTGAGACAGAGCCTCAAGCTGTCGCCCTGGGTGGAGTGGCATCACAGCTCACAGCAACCTCCAACTCCTGGGCTCAAGCGAGTCTCCTGCCTCCACCTCCCAAGTAGCTGGGACTACAGGCGCCCACCACAACGCCCGGCTATTTTTTGGTGGCAGCCGTCATTGTTGTTTGGTGGGCCCGGGCTGGATTCGAACCCACCACCTTAGGTGTATGTGGCTGGTGCTTTAGCCACTTGAGCCACAGGCGCTGAGCCCACCAGGTGATTTTTGTTCCCAACACTTTCCCTCCTGTTTCTTTTGCATTTTAATTCTTTCCTTTAGACATTTTTTGAGAGAGTGTAGTTTTGATAGGCTTCTTAAGTGATAACTTTGCCTGGAAGAGGATTCCAGGTTCCAGTCTCCCCTGAGCATTAACAGCCCCCTACCTGCTCTGGCCTAGTCACTGTCCTTTGTGGTGGCTTCCAATTCTGGGGTTTTCTGTTCTGTGATCATGGTCCCTTAGGTGGGAATTCAGTTGCATCTGTCCATCTGGAGTCCGTCCTGGGTATCCCAAATGCACAAATGTTCCAGCCCCGACACCGGCCCCCAGCCCTAGGGTGCCAGGCTTGGGGCATTTGCTTCTTTTCCAATCTCTTGTGGGGGCAGGGCTGGGGCTTCAGGTCTGCCCACCTGTCAGACAAGTGCCTTCAAGTCTGTAGAGAAGGCCCCTCGAAAGAGATCCCTGCTTAGGAGGCTGTGCTTGAGCAACACCTCACCTGGAAGCTACTGCTGCCCTCTGCTGCTGCCCTTGAGCTGGGGATGCCCCCAGCTCACCCTGCCCCAGGGAGCTCCGTGGCTGCGTGCTGTGCCCCAAGGCATCTGGGGGCACCCTCACTTCCTGGGAGGGGCGTAGACTCTCAATTTACCACTGAGGAAATGCCATCCCTTGTTATCCTCCAGGTCGTTGAGGTGATTGCAGGTGTCTCTGCCATCCTTGGGGGGATCATTGCTTTGAACCTGGATGACACGGTCTCGGGCCCCCACCTCTCAGTGACATTCTTTTGGATCTTAGTGGCTGTGAGTACACCCCAGTTGCCTTCCTGGTCCGTCTGGCCAGGTCTGGGGCCAGTGGCCTCAGATCCGGCAGGGCAGGTCAGGGAGCCCAGTTTGGTGCATTTGGACTGAAGCACCAGGAGAGGTTCCTCACTGCCCAGGCTGAGAGACAGCCAAAGAGGCCAAGGACCTGGATTATGGAAACGAGGCAGGGTCCATGACCTGAAGCTGACCCGTCCTCTGCTCACTGCCTGGGCCAGTCCCTGCCTGGTGCCTTCATTCTGACCACCTCGCAGGCTCAGCCCTCCTCGCGGGCAGGGCCCAGGCCTGTTACCACTGCCCAGGGTGCAGCAGTCCCTTCTGTGGGTGTGGATGGGTGAAATCATCACTGGGAGACACAATGGGTCATGAGGTCATGGAGCTGCTCGGCTGGGTGGGGACGGCCATCTGCCCTGGCAAGTGGCACCTCAGCCTCCGAAGCTCCTAGGGCCCAACCCCAAAGCGGCAGCTCCCACCCAGCAGATGGGCCTGTGCTCGGAAATGTCCCTTCATGGGAGTGGCAGGGGCCAAGGTGACTGGTGTGCCCTGGGGCTCAGCCCATGCTCAGGGTCCAGGTATAGAGCCAGAGGTCAGCATTCAGTGCCCATTGCACTATTCTCATAGTGTTTCTACAGGTCTGAAAATTTACATAGATGGCCAAAGAGAAGCACACAGAACCTCTGTTAATTAAGATAGGTAACCAGTGTGTGCTTTGGGAAAGAGCTTTATTTCTCAGAGGGCAAGAGCCTACAGGCTGCTGTTCCAGCAGGCTGGGATCCAAGCCCAGGAAGAGCCAGGCGTATGTGTTAAAGAAGAGACGGAGGGATAGGACATTATGCCAAGTGGCAGCACATACGTGTACTCAGGGGCTCGAGCACATAGGAGCCCTGTGTGTTCATGAAGGGAAGTCACATGTGTATAGTTGTGCCATCTCCCTCCCATCCCATCACAGCCGGGAACTTAGTTTTAGGGTGTTTTAGGGGCCCCCTTGGCTGATAGAGGTCTGTTCAGTTAGTAGAGGGCTCAACATTTATTACTGGCCCATACCTTCAAGAGGACACCTCTGCTTCCCAGCAGCCCCATCCCTCAGGACTACCTCAGATATGGGGGAGCATTCATTTGGAGCTGGACTTCTTGGACCTTGACTTCTAAAATGTTTCCTTTTTCTTTTCTCTTAGTGTTTTCCAAGTGCCATTGCTAGTCATGTGACAGCAGAGTGTCCCAGCAGGTGTCTGGTAGGTGAGCTTCTGTCCCATGGGTACCAGGGACCCACTGGGTTGCCCCCTCCATGGCCCATGTTGTCAGCTCCTGTGGGAACCAGGCAGCAGGAGCTGGGAGGAGGGCCCTGGCTAAGGCTGGCACCCACCACCCAGTGGCAGGACTGTCCAAGGGTTCCACTGACCACATGCTGCCCTGTCTGTGAAAAAAAAAAGCAGGGATGAACATTTTGTGTGATAATTAGAGCTCCTTGTGACCAAGCAAAGGAGAGAGGGGACAGTCCCAAGAGTGACACATTGTTTCTTTACAACAGCCACTAAGCCGGGCCCCAGTGCTCCGCAAATCAAGTGTGGCCCAGACACCTGGGCCTGTTCAGCTTGTTTCTGAGGCTTGACAGGGCCATTGCTCCATAATCCAGGAAGATTTCAGGGAGGTCAGAGCATTGGACAGGGGTCCACGGAAGTGCTGTTTTTCAAGAAAGGAGAATTGTGCATACATTTAAAAAAACTTATGAGCTGCTCTGCTGTGACTTAACGGGGAGAGTTTCAGCAGAGCCACACACGGAACCCAGCACCATGTGACTCCAGCCTTAGGCAGGTGTGGCTGAGCCCTCCTCCTTGCAGTGGCTCCAAGATGCAGGTCAGGGCTGGCAACACCTGTACTCTGCTCTCTGACCAGGTGGAGGTGCTGATCGCTGTGACCAGTCTCACAGCCCCGCTGCTGTCCACAGCCTCTGGGTACTTGTCCTTCAGCGTGATGAGGATCATAGAGACTTTCACAGATTACCCACCAGCCATAAAAGTATGTATTTTATTTTAAAACTCTCTAGAAACACTGGACCACTGTGTTGTCAGCATACATCTTGGGAAGGGTCTCCTAGGGAACATGGGCTGCACTGTAGGCAGTGGCCAGGCCAGGTGGGCTCTGGTCTATGAGGTCAACTTTTGCCCCATCTGCTCTTGGTGGAGCTGGACTTAGTGGAGCTGGAGGTTGGATCTCACCTGCTCACCTTGCATGGGTGGTAAAGTGACTACCCTGTCCCTGGCCAGCCTGTTCGACCCCACTACTTGTTTTGCCCCACTGCCCAGGTCTCCACTAGCTGCCCCTGTTTTTCTGCCATTTCCACAGCTTGGATCTCAGGTTTCTCTCTCCCTTGGCACCATACACTTTTCAGATTCTGTCAAGTTTTATGAGATGCCCTGTTGGAATTTCTCCTGGAATTGCATTGCTTTTTTTTGAGACAGAGTCTCACTATGTTGCCCTCGATAAAGTGCTGTGGCATCACAGCTCACAATAACCTCAAACTCTTGGGCTCAAGCAATTCTCTTGCCTCAGCCTCTCAAGTAGCTGGGACTACAAGCATCCACCGTAACACCCAGCTATTTTTCTTTCTGTTGTTGTTGTGTTGCAGTTGCTGTTGCATAGCTGGCCCAGGACAGGTTCGAACCTGCCAGCCTCAGTTCACATGGCCAGCACCGTACCCACTATGCTATGGGCGCTGAGCCTGGAATTGTATTACATTTACAGATAAATCTGAAAAGACTTGTAACTGTGACTTTGAGCCTTTCCAAGTTTGAATATGTTTCTAAATAGGTCTTCTCTAGAGTCTCAATAGCATCGCAATATTTTCTCCATAAGGCTTGGGCATCTTAGGGTTTTTATGGGATGTTTGAATGTATAAAACTGCAGAGGCTGCTCTTACGGGCACCGTACTAGCATTATTTTCCTTCCTTTTTCACAAGATGGGCTGCACACTATAATCACTGTTCTGTGCTCTGCTTTTTAAAAAACTTGGTAATTTATCCAAGGGTTTCCTCAGTATGCATGGCTCAGAGCTCTTCTGTGTTTTTTCATTGCTTCTGCTTGGTGGCCTAGCAGCCCAGCAGCTCAGCCCATCCTGGGGATGGGAGCTGTATCGCCCAGCCTGTTCTGGTGATGGGAGCTGTGTTATTCCCAGCATCTGCTGTTGGTAATGACGCCTCAATGAGCCGACAGTGTGCACACTTGATTGTGAGCGTGTGGGTAGGGAGAGGGACTGTAGGCCAGATGCATTTAGTTTGTATAACATCAGCATATTGAAAACACCCCATTTCCCCTCCTGCCAGTGGCGAGAGCACTCCTTCCCTCTGTTTCCCAAGAGGGGATCTCCTGGAGCTTTTGTGACACAGTGAGAGCACATCTGACCTGAGGGTGCTGAAGATCTCTTACTATGCTTCAAACCATTCACATTTCTTTTCCAGCAAACTCTGCTGTCTTTGGCACATTTTCTCCAGGGCTTTTGGGAGCTCTGCTAGCATCTGGGAGAACAGCCCCACCTCCTGCAATGGGATGTGCAAATAGTGGCCTGAGCCTGCCAGTTTTTCTTACGTTTGTCATGATTTTTGTCATGTGAGAGCTGTTTTGTTTTTACACAGCCAAATTGATCAATCTTGTCCTTAATTGCTACTGGATTTTAAGCAATTGTTAGAAAGGCTGGTACATTTGTTTCCAGTTTGGGTCATACACACTTCTGCTTTGTTTGGGTCTATCTCTGTACTTCCTGTGGTTGTCTGTCCCTCATGCTGGCCACCTGCCCAGGTCCAACCCTGTCCTATTGATACAGGTTTTACAACTTGATTTAATATTATCCCAACAGGATGAAGTGCCACATTGTTAATTGCTTTTCTTTTCAGAATTTGCTCAGCTTATATTTTTTGTATGAATTTAATTAATTAATTTATTTATTTATTTTGCAGTTTTTGGCTAGGGCTGGGTTTGAACCCACCGACTCCAGCATATGAGCCACAGGCACCACCCAATTTTTTGTATGAATTTTAGAATCAACATGTGTGCTCTAGAGAGTGGCAAGGTTGTTTTTATTGGGACCACCTTGATGCTGGATGGGTGCTGGGTTCTTTTTTGTGTCAACATTTAGTCGTTTTGTATTCTTAGGCCAACACTGGCGAGATTCTCCTGTGGTGCATGGAGGGCTGGGTGCCTCAAGGATGCTCTGAACCCTGGGTCTCTGGCCACAGAGAACCTCTCGGTTCTTCCATCCTCCCAGCAGGGCACCTGCACCTGCTCCTGCCCTCTCTGGTGCTCCCTCTGGCCCATGTGCTCCTCAGCCCCTTCCTCTCCAGCAGCTGGTGCTCGGTGGGTCTGCTAGTGGCCTGAGCCCCACTGCCTGGGACTCCTACTCCCTTCTCCATCTGCTCAGGGTCCTCCAGAGCTGACTATCGGCCTCCCAGCATGTTTACCACTGACACAGAGCTGGAAAGTTTAGTCCCTCTGCCTCATATGCCCACCCTTGCACAGCCACAGGTGGCTTTGCTGGTTCCCTTACTGACCCTTGTCGTTGCTGGGGCAGGAGTGGGTGGGGAGATGTGGACACCAGCATCTAGAGCTGGCCACAGGGCTCGCAGCCTGGGGTCACTCCTGGGCCCCAGCTCACGGCCTGCTCTGCCCACAGCAGTCCTATGACCTGCTGCTGCTACTGTTGATGCTGCTGCTGCTGCTGCAGGCGAGTCTCAACACTGGCACTGCCATCCAGTGTGTGAGCTTCAAGATCAGCGCCAGGCTGCAGGGCGCATGCTGGGATGCCCAGACTGGCCCACAGGAGCACCTAGCTGGGGAGGTGAGTAGCCACAAGCCCTGCTCCCTGGAGCCTTCCCTGAGAAGCCATGGAGCATGGCTGCCTTGCTGGCACCCTTCAGGACTTGTAACACCACTGTGGGCTTTCTAAACCCCACAAAAAAATCTTGAAGTAAAATTTGCTTTTAATCTGTTTCCTAAGAAGACAACCACACAAACCCAAACTCATTTCTAGAAAACACTTTGGACTTAATGCTTTCAGTTTTGCTCTTACAAACATAGGACTTGGGGGTTCCCCCATCACCAAAGCTGCCTCCCTGGCCTCTGGTAAGGATGCCAAGCTATGTAGGGGAGGGAGCACCCCCCAGCCTGCAACATGGGTTCCCCAGGGTATCAGTGACCACTGGCCAGCAGGCTCTGGGGCACATGCTGCCCTTTTGTCTGGGGGCGTCTGGTCACCTCTGCCTTACTCTCCTCTTCCTAATCAGTACCTGCTCCCCTTGGGCATGGGGTGAGTGAGGACCAGGCTCCCCTCTGCAGAGGGCCATCTGAGGGACCTGTATGAGGGTATGGGTGACTTGACAATGAGCAGGCCTTTGTCTCTTTTCCCGGAGGTCCAGGGTGTCAAAAAAAACTTCTAAACTAGGAGAATGCCCATTGCTGCCAGTGGCTGGGCAGTGTGTATGTGGCCTGGTGAAACAATAGCTTTCTTGTCTTGGTCACAGGTAGCCAGAGGCCCCCTGAAGGAGTTTGACAAGGAGAAAGCCTGGAGAGCCGTGGTGGTGCAGATGGCCCAGTGACTGCAGCACAGGGAAACTGAGTCGCAGCGTGGGCCTGGTCCAGTGGGTCACAGTGCATAGACGTTAGCTGCCCTTGGGCTGCTCCTTTCTAACACAATTGCTGCACGGGCAGATGGGGCTATGTGGTGGTGCCCTCATGTCTTATATAGTTTAGAACACACAGCTGATTCTGTGCCCAGCCTGGTCAGGTCAGCGCTTCCCAGGTGGACCAGGACTCCCAGGGCTCCTGGGGCTGAGGAAGGGCATCGGTCCTGCCTGCCAGAGCCCACACCTGCATGCCCTAACACGGTTCCCTGCCCCTCTCATGGCTTGGCTTGGGTCAGAGTCAGATATTTGGGTAGATGGGAGACCTCTGAGCCTCCTGTGTCAGCTTTCCCTGTGCCCGCTGTTGTGTCAGCCAACTTGGATCCCCACCATTCCAGACTCTTCCCTGAGATGAGCCCAGGGCAGAGGTTGGCCTGTCAAGTTCGGCCTCCTGACATGGGGGGTATGCAGCTGTGTACTTCTCTCCTATGGGGGGTATCACAGGGCCTGTCCTCCCCACTCAGCTTGCTACCACTGCTCTTCTTATGTAAAATCTACATCCTGAGTCTCTGCTCTATCTTTCTGCTGGAATCCTTGTCCATGTCCCCAGATGTGGTCATATCCAATGTGGAGCTTCACTTGGCCACGGTCAGTTCAGAGTTCTTTGGAGCATGGCCAGGTCCAAGGCTTTGGAAACTGGCTTGACTGTGTCACTCTCACTGAGTCATGCTGGCCCAGGTGTCTAGACGAGGCTGAGCCCCTCCTCCCATAGTTACTCCCCTTACTCAAAATGCAAGATGACCCTGGTCAGAACTTGGAGTCCTCATGGGGTCATCGCTGTATATCTCTGCCCATGTCACTTCCCAATAGGTGCCATGGCTTGCCCCTCACTCACCTGAGGTCTGGTCTGGCCCAGGGACATTCTCCATCACTGCAGCTTTGGGGTTTTAGGGGCATTTACAGGCTCTTTGCTCAGCCTGAGTGGTCACTGCCCACCTGCTGGACTGCAAGGACAGCTTGGGTGCGAGAATAACCTTGACTTCGATTGAAATCATGGCCAAGAGGGGGTTAGTATCCCATCACCTCATTCCCCAGGGATGTCCAGATTCTCCCAGTTGGCACAGACACCAGTAAAGCCACAGAGAGTCGGGGGCACTTATAAAACTGTAACTGTTGTTAATGGTTTTACTGATGATTTTCTGACCCATCTTGCCAGTCCTTTCAGGCACAAGGCTCATGATACAAAGTGTGGTTTTGTATCTTTTCTTCTGGTATGAGGGTATAAACAGCAGCATTGAGGGAGAGGCTTTTTGCTTTTTCCTAAGTTGGGGTGTACTAACTGTTTCCCCAGGGGCCAATGGGGATGCCCTTTGTTGCCTGAGGCTGCTAGGGTTAAAGACCTAGAAGTCTCAGCCCCAGAGACCAAGGCTGGATGGGGGCAGGTGGGTCTGCCCAGGAGCTTCCCAGCTATCTCATCTCTTAGCAGGACTGACTCTGGATGCCTCTGGGCTTCTCGGCATCAAACTTGAGGAATGAGGAACACAGCAAGACATCTGGAGATGGGGCCTGCCCTCCAGGGAAGCTCTAGGAGTCAGGACAAAGCCAGAGGCCAGCCAGGCAAATATTTTGTCCACATCCCCAAAAAGGAACATCACGCTCACCCACACAAGTGCAGGCTCTTTGTCCTTCCCCAGCTGCTGGGCAGGAGTGGAGTACAGGGACTGCTGGGGGGCTGACAGTGTTCTGGGGGTGGGGGGTGGGAAAAGAGAGTTCAAGTTCTACAGCCAGAATCAGGCACCTGGGCCGTTAATCCTGGCTCGTACTTTCTTATTTTACAGAGTTTAAAAAATCGTCTCTTTCAATTTATGCTTCTGTTTAATGCAGTTTAATACCCTGAACAATAAACACTAACATGTAAATGCGGCCCATGGCCTGTTCAATGCTGGGTCTCAAGATGGGCGTGAAAGCTAGGTGCAATGGCTCACACTTGTAATCCTAGCACTCCAGTAGGTCAAGATGGGCAGACTGCTTGAGCTCAAGAGTTCAAGACCAGCTTGAGCAAGACTTCATCTCTAAAAATAGCCAGGTGTTGTGGCTGATGCCTGTGGTCCCAGCTACTTGGGAGGCTGAGACCAGACAATCACTTTAGCTGAGGAGTTTGAGGTTGCTATGAGCAATGACACCATGGCACTCTACTGAGAAACACAGTGAGAGTCTGTCTCAAAAAAAAGAAAGTCATAACAAAAGGGAAGTAGAACATGGTGGGGGGACCACTGCCACCCTTGTATTTGTTCATCATTTATGTAGCCCCAGGGGTAGCGTGGGGGTGCAGGCAAGAGTCCCATAGCTTTCCTGGGTGAAGGCAGGAAAGACACCACACGGGGTTGGGGGCGGGGATATCTTGGGAAGGTAAATGGAAAATAATAAAATTTGGATTTTAAACCAAATAAGATAAGGTTTTGGAAAGTTAATAATAAGGTTTTAGAAAGTTACCATGAGTGAAGGCCCAGAATGGAGAGGGTGTCTTTCTGGAGCAGTGCAGGTGCCAGACCAGAGGCGGGACAACTGTTGCAAACAGTCCAGTTCTGGGAGTTGGGCAACACTGATCACGTCCATGTGGTGGTGGGCTTAGAACACCCAACCCCGGAGGGGACGCCAGGCATGGCCCCCAGCCCCAGCCCCATCCCTGTCTTCACCTGCAGCCAGGAAGGAGGGGCGGAGCTGGGGACGACGGGGCGGGCGTGACCTGCAC
>NW_003852402.1:717778-731827 GCF_000181295.1 Otolemur garnettii
CGCTGCCTGGGACTCTCCCCCGAACCCTGGCCCAGACCGAGCGCCATCGACTGCCGCCAGTCCCGGCCCGCGCCCCCCGCGCGCCGCCCGCGTCTCCCCCGCCGCCGCAGCAGCTCTGGCCGCTCCCGGCGCCCCAGGCCAGCGCCTGCGCGCCCACGAAGCCCCACGCCCCGGGCGGGCCGCCTTGCCGCGCGCCCCCAGCCCCGCTGCCCGCTCCCGGGGGATGCACAATGCATCGTGCCACCCAGGCCCGTTGTCCCGGGCAACCGCAGGACGCCAGGTGGCGCGACGGGCCACGAGGGCGCCGCGCCAACCACCGGGCGGGTCCCGGGTGAGCACTGCCCCGCCCAGCGCTCGGAACCCAGGCCCGTCCAGATCCCAGACACGATCCCCTCCCCCACCCGCGCCCTCAGAACCCCGGACCTGCCTCGCTCAGAACTGCCCCTTCTCCTCTCCCCACACCTGCCCTCGCCTCTCCTTGGCACTCTAGAGCTGCCCATTTCCCTGCGCCTCAGAACCCCAGACCTCTCCTCTGTAACCCCAGATCGATCCCTCAGCTGCAACCTCCCCCATCCCAGACCTGTCCCTTAACTCCTGACCTGCCCCCAACCCCGATCTACCCCCCAGCGCAAACCGGTTCCCCAATTCAAGCCTGTTCCCCGGACCCAGACCTACCTCCCAATCAGGACTTCAGACTCCCATCCTGCTCCCTGGCTTTCCTCCTAACCTGTTCTCTCCTTTAGGGCCCAGAGGCAAGAAGGCTGAGCTGCTAGAAGCCAGCATGGAGCCAGGCAGGAAGAGGCTCTCCTCTGCTTCATCAGATGGAGACAGGAGAGAAGAAAACAGTCTGTATCACCCACTTACTGTCCACTGGCTTAGCGTTCAGATGGGCTGTTCTAAGTTGGTCAGCTGTAACTAGACACGTGCAGGGGGCGAGTCTTCAGAATGCGGGTGCCCTGTGCAGGGCCCTCCAGGGCTACATCCAGGGCCATGTCTCGGGCTGCACAGGGTGTGAGGAGGCCCTGTGGGCTCTGTGGAGGCGGGGGGCTACCGCTGCTCTTGCACCCTGCTGAGAATGTGGACAACTCAGCATGCTGCTGTGGGGGGCTCCTGGTGGTACTGTGGAGCGCCCCACACACTCCAGTCTTCAAAAATCCCCCTCCTTGTCCTTGGTCAGGCACAGAGTGTAAAATTGCTGAGGCATATTTAACTCTAGAAGATTCCACCAGGCAGTTTACTGGTTGGGTCTAGAGTTGGAGTTCCTCCTGGTCTGCCCCAGAAACTGGTCTGAGCACCTGGGGGTGTCTGTGGGCATCTCACTCTGGTTTCAATTTGCACTTCCTTGACAGCTGGTGCTGGGCCCTTTGCACACACACAGACCAGTCACAGCTGCTCATCTGTGGAGGCCTGTTCCTCATCTGAAGGCCATTGGTAAATTGGGTTGTAGGTCTTGCTGACCTGAGGGACTGCCTACATGTGCTAGTACCAGTGTTTTATTGGGTAGATGTATCTTAAATACCGGTCAGCATGTCAGTACTCAGTGATTCCTTTTGATAATCACAACCTCTTAACTTTAGGGAAGTCTAATTGTCCATCTTTTCTTCTGTATCTAGTATATTTTGTATCTCTTTTAAGAAAACTTCATCTGTTCCATTGTCCAGAAGATAACATCCTGTTTTCTTTTAGAAGCTTTGCAAGTTCAATTTCACATTTAGGTCCACAACCTGCTGGAAATGATTGTTGTGTATGGAGTGAGATAGGGGTCAGTGTTCCTCTCCCCCCACCCCCATGAATATCCAGTTGATTCAGCAGCCTCCACCTGGCAGTGTCACCTTTGTGGACAGTCAGGTATAGTCTGGTTCTGGGCTCCATTCCGTTCTGCTGATCCTTCTCCCAACCCTCATTGCTGCACTGCCCTGCTTGAACTGCAGTAGTTTATGTCCTTTGCCGAGTTGTAGAAGCCTTCTGACCTTGCTCTTCTTCAAGATTGTATAGGTTTGCTTTGACTTTTGCACTGTCATACAAATTTTAGAGTCAAATTGTTAATTTACACACATGTGTAAATCCTGCTGGATTTTAATTGTGGTCACATTGAATCTCTAGATCAAGTGGGGAAGAATTAACATCTTGAATCTCCTCACCTCTGAGATGTACTTCTTTACTTCTTAACAATGTTTTGTAGTTTTCGGTATGTAAGTATTCTGGCCTTCTTTTGTTAGATTTAGTCCTAGATATCTGATGGTTTTTAATGTTGTAGATGACATTCTTGAGTTTTATTTTGTAATTCTTTCTTGTATATAGAAATACAGTTTCTGTTTATATACTGTCTTGGTATTGGGCGACCTTACTAAACACATTTACTAATTCTAAGGAGCTTGTAGATGTATTTACATTTTCTGTGTGCACAGTCATTATCTACAAAGTTTTCAAGCTTTGTATCTTTTATTCCCCTGTCTTGAGTTATTGCATTGGCCATTACTCTCAGTGTCACTTCACACAGAAATGGTATGTACATCTTTGTTTTGTTTCTGAATTCAAGGGGAAAATGTTTAATATTTCACCATGAAGTAGAGTGTGGCTCCAGGCTTTAAAAGTTCTTTTTTGGCTTGGTGCCTGTAACTCTGTAGCTAGGGCGCCAGCTACATACACTGGAGCTGGCAGGTTCGAACCCAGCCCAGGTCTGCCAAACAATAATGACAACTACAACCAAAAAATAGCTGGGCATTGTGTTGGGCGCCTGTAGTCCCAGCTACTCAGGAGGCTGAGGCAAAAGAATCACTTAAGCCCAAGAGTTTGAGGTTGCTGTGAGCTGTGATACCACAGCTCTCTATAGAGGGTGACAAAGTGAGACTCTGTCTAAAACAAAAAAGATCTTTGTGTCTATTTTTATGAAAGAGATTGACCTGCACTATTCCTTTCTTGTTGAAATATTTTGGTTTTTGATTTATGGCATCATAAAAAGAGTTGGACGAGTTTCCTGTTTTCCTATTAATGAAAGCATATACATAAGGTGTTTGTTCCCTTAAGTGTTTGGAAAGATTGGCTTGTGATGCCATCTACACCTAGAGTTTTCATCTTGGGTAACATTTTAATTATGGAGTTAATTTCTTTAACAGAAATAGGCCTGTCCAGATTTTCTGTTTCTTTTATGTCTATTTTGATAAGCTTTGTTTTTCAAGGAAAATGTCCATTCATATGAATGGTCAAATTGTTGGCATGTAGATATTCATAATGTCCTCTTAGTACCGATACAATCATTAGGGATATCCCTTATTTCATTCTTGATATTTGCAATTCATGCTTTTTCTTTTTCTTCTTGACCAGAGGTTGGAATTAGAGATTTCTCAATTTAAAAAATTGTTTCAAAGATCCAATTTTTGGTTTCATTAGTTTTCTCTATACTACATTTGTTTTTTATTTAATTGCATTCTGCTCTCACCTTTATTATTTTCTGTCTTCTACTTTCCTTGACTGTAATTTTTCTCTTTCTAGCCTCTTGGGATTGTAGCTTAGAAATTTCAATTTGTTTTCTGTTCTAAAGAATGTGCTTAAAGTTATATATTCCTTCTAATCACTACTTTAGTTGCCCTGTAATGCTTTGATATGTCATATTTTTACCTCATTTAATTAAAATCATTTAAAATCTCCATTTGCTTTCTCCTTTGATCCATGTTTTACTTTAAAACTGTACTGTTTATCCTGAACATTTGCGAAACTTTCTTGTTATTTTCTTGTCATTACTTTCCAGCTTGATTCAACCAACTATTGTCAGAACACTTGATGGGTATCATTTCAGTTCTCTGAACTTTGTTGAGGTTCTACAGCTCTGCCCATGATCTGTGCTAGAACACGTTCTTTGTGTGAAGAGAATGTACCTGTATTTAACTGGATAATGTACACTTTTTGCCCCAAATTTTTGAGGGAAAAAAAGGATGTGCATTATACATGGGTAGTATGGCTCAGGAGTGGGGAAACCCTGTGGGCTTCCCAGGCTGCCCCACTTTCCCACCTAGGCACACGGGGTTCCAGTCCTGGAGGATCCAGGATCCAGTGGGAGTGGCCAGAGCAACCTCTGCCAAGCACCATAATCAGGGGAGGGGGTGGTGGCAGGGATGGTGGGGTGGGCCAGGCTATGCAGGGCAAGGGCTAAAGCCTGAGCAACCATGCAGAGGGTACTGGAAGCTATCTGCAGGTTTCAGGGACCTGCCTGGTTGCCCAGGGGCTGAGCAGCCTCAGATACTCCCAGAATGACTATCTCAGCCACTGCCAGACATATGGGGCAGAAAGAGCTCGGGAGATAAGAAAGGGGCAGCCTTCACAGAGCTGGCAGCTGTGGGAGAGCAGTGCCATCTGCACGTTTACCAGGGGAGCCTCAGGCCTCCCCAGATGTGTCTCTCCTGGCCAGGAGCCAGTCACTTTCTTGAGGATTGTTTTCCTGGAAGTTTGAGCCAAAAATTTGGGTGCCCGTTATACACAGAAGCACTTTACTCAACAGCATACAGAACACAAGCAGCTGTTGGGTGTGGTGTCTGTGCATGTCATTGGTGTGTGCTTGTGGGAGTTCTGGCATCCAGGGTCAGAGAGGGCCAGCTGGGGCATTGGTGGTGGGGAGAACATCAGAGGTAAGGTGGGCACCAGGTTGGAGCAGGCTGTGGATCCCGGTGAGGACTGTAGGTCCCTGAGGCTAGTGCAGCCAGGGCATGGGCAGGCAGGGGACAGATGGTGAGGCATAGGTGGGAGGGTGGGGAGGAAGGGTTGGTCCACCTGCTTCTGGTGTCCAGGGGACCAGGTGTGTGAGGGTGGGGAGTGCAAGTGTCTCGGGGTGATGGGGCCTTTGCAGTGGGCATCTCTGTGGTCTGGCACTAGAAGTGTTGCTGGCTCACAGCGAGCGCTTTGGTGCTCTGGTCCTTGCTTTGATGTCCTGTTCCTCTTTTGCAGAATTAAAACGAGGAATGTCCCAAGATTTGGCTTCGTCTCCCAAATTGGACAGATATAAAATAGCAAGACAATTAACAGAAAAAGCAATCAAGGTGAATCCTTGTTTGGACTCTATGGGGAGGAGGGCACTTTTTAAAAATGGAAATTTAGTGGCAGTGCCTGTGGCTTAAGGAGTAGGGTGCTGGCTCCATATGCCGAGGGTGGCAGGTTCAAACCCAGCCCTGACCAAAAATCTGCCAAAAAAAAAAAAAAAGGAAATTTATTTTGGCATTTGGGGTCTGCTGACTTGGTCCTGACACACTCACGGCAGGGCTACCAGCAAGGCCCAGCCTCCCCTGGTGAGGAGGTTTATGTTTGTAAATAACAGAGTTAGCTTGAAAACATCTGGCAATGTGCCTTTTACTGAAAGCACCTACATGTGTGACCGAGGCTATGTGGTCAGTGCTGTGCCCTGCTTCACTCCCTGGGTGTTCTGCCTGTCCAGTTTCCTTCCTTCCCTTCTTGTGCCTTCCTTGGGCTGACTACATTTTTCATTTCATGTCTCCTTCTCATATATGTAACAAGTCTTATGCTTTGCTTTTGTTAGTTCCACAATTCCCTTGGGAATTGTATTCTGCTAACTTAGTAAAATTAGCTTTTCCAAAGTTATTCCTTTGACCACCACTAAGTGGGATGTCAGGTGGCAGGAGGTATCTCCTGCCAGCTGCCTAGCTCCCTAAGAAGCTCCTGCTGGTGACTAGGCCCTCACGTGCACGGCCACCTTGAGGGGCAGGCTGTGCACCAGTGTCCTGTAAGGCAGTCCAGGGAAGGCCCTTGACCTGCTGGATCTCTCACATGGGCAGGAACTTACCCCAGAGTGTCTGGCCACCTGCTCTGCCTGGTCTGCACTCCTAGGTATGGCCTGCATCTTCCTGTAGGGACCTGAGTTGTCTATGCTGCCTAATAGATCTCCACAGACTTAGCCACATGAAATGGCAGGTATCTGTTCCTGTGTGGTCCCTGTGGGCACAGGTCCCTATGGACAGGGAGGCTCTGGATTAGGCTGGGTGTGCGTTCCCTGCTGGGGCAGAGGCTCACATCCTCACATCCCACTGGGCTGCTGCTCTCCTGGAGTTGGGTGGGAGGGTCGGCTTACCCTGCACAGGTTGCAGCTGAGTCCACTTCCTTGTGGGGTCTTAAGCCCCCCATGTACATCTCCAACACCAAGGAAGACCTAGACCTACAGCCAAGGACCTGTCAGGTCAGGGCCACCCCGGGAAATCTGTCTTTTCATTGCACTGAAATCAGCTGATTTGGGGCCTTGATGCTATCTGCAAACTCCTAATACATTCACCAAATAATGTCAGTGATCATGGGGGACATCCCATCTCTGCCTATTTCAACACCCCATTGGTTAGAAGCGGGTCATGGGCTGGATCCACTGCACCAAGGGGAGGGACAATGCAGGCTCTTCAAGGGAGGGCAGCACAGGCCTCTGGGTTAACCGTTTCCCATCCTGTCCTGACCCCTGATTTCATTACCTGTCACTGGCCCTGCAGCTGCTGGTGTCCAGGCTGAGTCCTCTGCCTTTGTTCACAGCCTGAGTCAGGGCTCCAACTGAGGAGCCCAAGGCAAGTGCGGGTCTGTATACACCCTGATGGCCCTCTGCCTGCCACAGCCCCCACAGCGGTGCAGTTCCCCAGGTGCAGGGTCCCAGCCGCTCCCACTAGCCTGTGCTGCCACCCTGCTGCCCTCAGGCCCTTCTGGCTCCTCCAGAGCCTCAAAACTTGAGGACCCACATTCCCCCAAACACAAGGAATGGTTACCCTTGTACAGAAGAAGCTCTGTAGGACATGGCCCCACCTGTCCTCAGATGTGCAGTCCATATGGCCTCCCCTGTGTTAGACTCGCTTCCAGCCTCAGCTCAGAGAGCTTCCCTAACTAGCTGTAGCCCTTGGGCTGCTATGTGGGAGAGTAAAGTGAGTGTGTGAACGTCCCAGTGTGCAGGGGTGGTCACGTGTGGGTGTGGCATGTAAGGGTGCGTGGTGCGTGACCATGTGCTGTGTATGAGAATATGAGGGAGTGAGCACCTCTGGACTAGACCCCCACGAGGAAGGGACGCCAGTGGAACAGGACTGACCCTCATGCCCTTGGGGGCGTGTCCAGAGCCTGCACCTGCACCCCCCGAGCACTAAGCAGTCTCTGTGCTTTGGGTGTGTCCAGGGTCCTTCTCTGGCAGAATCTCCCCCCACTAACTAGAGCACGGCCCATCTTAGTCTGCTTTGAAAGTGCCTTTTACGGGGAAATAGTCAACTTATTGTTCAGTCTTTTTAATTTAAAACATGCTTTTTTTCTTTTTTGAGAGTACCATGGCATCATCATAGCTCAAGCAACCTCAAATTCCTGAGCTCAAGGGATCCTCCTGCCTCAGCCTCCCAGAGTACCAGGATTACAGGTGTGAGCCACCAAGCCCATCCTTAAAACGTGCTGTTGCCATTTCAGGAAAAGAAGATCTTCTCTATCTACGGGCACTACCCTGTGATCCGGGCGGCTCTGCGCAGGAAGGGCTGGGTAGAGAAGAAGTTCTACTTTCTGCCCAAGGTCGTCCAGAATGCCGAGGACATGGGGGAAGGGGCTGCTGGTAGAGTATCTCCCCATGGGTGTCATGTCTGCCAGTGTGCGGACCAGTACCGTTGAGCAAGGAATCCTCCACAGGTCCCTTGCATGTGTTGGGAGGTCTGATCCTACCTCTTCACAGCCCCCCTGGCCTTCCCCATGTTGGGAAGTCTGATTCCACCTCACCACAGCCCCCCTGCCTTCTCCGTGTTGGAAGGTCTGACCCCACTCTTCTCCGTGTTGGAAGGTCTGACCCCACTCTCCACAGCTCCCCCCTCCACCTTCCCTGTGTTGGGAGGTCTGATCCCACCTCTCCACAGTCCCCCCCACCCCCAGTCTCCCACCCCGGTGTCCATGTCATTGCTCAGGTTTTCTGTGTCAGCCCCAGGCTGGGCCTCCTCCCATCTAGAGGGGTTTCTCACTATCCTCCCCAGCCCAGCCCAAGTTGTCCCTCCACTGGCTCTGGCTCCCATGGTGCTGGCTGTACCTCTCGATCCTGCCACAGCAGTGTCTGTGTCCTCTGGGCCCTGTTGAGGCCAAGGCCTGATGTCCCCTCCCATGGCCCCTACTCCCCAGTCCTGGGTTCCCGAGTTCTGAGCCTGTCCATACACCTGTGCCCTGGGCTGCCCCCTACGCCAGGGAGACATGCAGGGGAGGCTCCCCGATGGACACACAGGGCCCTACTGGGGGTGCCTTATGTGGAGAAAGGTTCCAAGGGACAAACAGGTGCCATTCTGCCCATAGCAGGGATACCGGGCCATTGTGGGTCTGGCAGTGCCCAGGTGTCCAGGCCTTTCTTTGTGTTTTGTTTGTAGCAAATAAATGTGCTGAAGTCAAAGAAAATCAAGAAATGGCTTTGGAGAAAATAGACAACATCCATGATGTGATGGTACGTTCCCATGTGCGCTAGGGTGCACCGTGGCCTCACCAAGGGGGACTTATGTGCTCTGGGGTGAGCTGCGGCCTCCTGCCGTCACCTGCCTTGGTTCCCACAGGGCCTGTGTCGGGGGGGCAGGGACAGTAGCTGGTGAGTGACAGAGCTAAAGAGGCACCAGGCCTCTAGGCGGGGGCACAGGGCCTACTGGCCCCAGGGCGAGACAGACAAGCTACTGTACCAGAGGGTGGGGCTTGGTATGCCCAGGTCCCCATACCCCCTGCAGCCCCTCAGGGCTGCATAGACTTACCTGCTGCAACAGTGTGGGCCCCCAAGGGGCTCTGAGTGGCCTGATCAATGTAATGCTGGGGGCCTGGCCAGGGGTGGGATGGGGTCTCCAGGGACACAGTCACACCTCCACCTCCTCAGGCCCATCCTGGCCCCCTGGCTCCTCTGGACTCTGCTCCCCATAAAGAGTCAGAAAAATCAACTGGCTGTGTGTGTCACGTGGCCCAGAGCACATGAGGCTCACAGATGGTAACAGAAGCAGAAACAGGAAAATGGGCACCGCCTGTCCAGGCACTCACAGTGGCCAGTGCACGGGAGACCTGCCTGGATTTATTCCATTGCTATGGAGCAGGGATGTGTCCTGTAGAGAAAACACACAGAGGGGAGCAGGGCTGCTGTGTGGCTCGGCCACTGTGGGCACCTGTCCTAGGCCTACCAAACAGAATAGGCTGGGCTCTGGGGGCTCCCTGCTTCCTAGGTGTCTGAGTGCTGTCCTTATGGGGTGGGGAGGGGCAAGGTCTTTCTGGGCCTCTTCAGTGAGGGCACTGCTCCCATATTCAAGGGCCCACCCTAGTGACTTGACTCCGTCACCTGGGAGCTGGGGTCTGGACAGATGCACTTGGGTGGGGAGAGACGTCCTGTCTGCTGCTTGAGAGGGAGAGATAAAGCAGTGAGCTGGGGGACCTGGAGAGAGGCCACAGTTCTGTGGAGGACTCTGCCCTACCCCAGTGCAGCAGCTACTGCCCTGCTCTGTGCTTTTATATTCCCAAGAGAATTCAATTCACAGCATTCTCTGCAAAACAAGACTTCTGTCTGAAAGCACCAGCTCTAGGGGCAGAAAAAGAAGGTCAGACCATGTGAAAAAGAGCAAAGTGCTTAGAAATCAGCCAGTGTCCCTACGGGATGGTATCCCTGTGGGGCCCCATCCCCTCCTGGTCCTCTGCACAGGGCGAGCCCTGTGCCAACCAGGGAATCACAGTAGAAGGATCCGTGTCTCAGTGTGTTTCGTATGGAGCTGTACAGGTCCCTGTGTGTGTCATGTCTATACGTCTACAATGTTGTCTGCAGAGACTGACCTACAAGGTGTTGGGTCAGGAGTTATGCCTGGGGGGTAGGATTTCAGAGAATGTTCTGTCCTAGCATCTCTTCGTATAGTTAGGATTTTTGGCATGCCATTACTGTAAATAGAAAAGCAACAGCAGCAGGACCCCACCTCACCCTGCACCAGGCTGCAGCTCCACCCAGGCCCCTTCCCCTGCTTTGCACTCCACTGTGGGGAAAGAGGTCACTCTTCAGTCTGCAGCCTGCCTGGAGCTGCTCCTTTGGGCTTGGCTCTCAAGTCAGGAAGCATCTTATTACCCTGCTCAGGCAAGCAGTGTGTCTCCAGCCCCACAAAGACACCCAGAGGAGGGCTGAGACTCCATGTGCACCCCACATCTGGGACACCATGGGCCCTCAAGGAATGTGCATTTCCTGTAGCCAAGGGAAGAGCAAAGGGAATTTTGGCAGGTACTCCCAGATACTCCACCCTCCAGCGCCTTGCCCTGCACTTCCTCTTTCGTGTCCTTCCTGGCATCTTCTAAACCAGGAAATGTGTTTGGAATTCTGACAACATGGTAAATGTCAACAGCAACTTGATCAAGATTTGAGGCAATATCGAAGAAGTAGAAGAAACTGGTGAAATAACAAGAGTCAGAGTGCATCCTCGGGGAAGGACTTGATGGCCAATCAGAGTGGGAGCTACCTCAGGCAAGTGAATGCCATCAAAAGCTCCCAAGTTAAATGTGTACCAGTGGGAGCCAGACTCTATGCAGATGGCCATGACCTTGGAGGAAGTGTGCTGTTCTCCTTAGCCTCCATTTGATCAGCAATTCGAGATTATTAATGCGAGTTATAAACCTACAGAAGAATGAGATTGGGAGCCAGATGAAGAAGATGAAATTTCAGAGGAGCCAAAAGAAAAGGGTGCGGCTGAAGATGAGGAAAAAGATACAGGAGAGGAGACCTGTGGGAATCCTGACTGTCCGGTGGCTGCTTTTAGGAATGTTGATGCGCTCAGTGTTGTCCAGACTCAGGACAAGTCTGTTCCAGACTTTGGAAGACATTAAAGTGAACTCCTCAGGCACCTACTTCCTATAGAGGGTGAGCTGCACCCTCTGATACCTGCCTCCCCTAGGGCCTACTTCAAGCCTTCTGTTGTTCTTGGTTGCTTTTTTTTTTTTCCTCAGCCTAAAAGTGAAATGTCAAATTCAATATTTTGTTCCTTAGTTGCAGGCCTGCTAGTCTTGAAGACAATCCTTGAATGCTGGGTATTGATAAAGACTTTTTTCTTGCCAGTCTAGGTTGGTAAAAAATGAAATGCCGTACTTCCTCTGGACCATCAAGAGGGACGTGGTTGACTACCACAGCCTGGCCGGTGACCAGATGCTGAACCACTACGGAAAGACAGCGGCCTTCACCACTAAGGTGTGGGCAGGGTGTGAGGTATAGGGTGGGGCTGGTCGCCTCCCTGGCACCTCCTGCTGACCGCTGGGCACCTGCATCTCCTGTCTGCCCCCCCACGCGGGGCCTCTTGCCTGGCCCCTGGTGGGTGCTGTCTCTGCAGATTGGGCTGTGCGTGAACATGCGGAGTCTGCCCTGGTACGTCCAGGCAAACCCTGACTCCTTCTTCCCACGCTGCTACAGCCTCTGCACCGAGACCGAGACACAGGAGTTCCTGGGTAAGTGACTCCAGCTGGGGTCAGGGCCAGGACCACCTAGCAAGGGCCAGTCCAAAAGCCTCCAGGGGCAACATCGTGAAGGGGAGGCTGGGGGTTATGGAGTGAAGTCTATGGGTTCCCAGATGGCAAGGAGCCTCCCTGGCATGGGCCAGCTCCAGCAGCTCTGCCCTGTCCCTCGTGGACCACATGTGGCCCTTGCTGCCTAGAGCCAGGCCGAGGCTAGAGCCTGGTGCCGCCTTCTGAGATGATGGCACCCACAGAGGGCCCTGGTGCTGTCAGCCAGAGGAGCTTCTGAAAAGATCCCTGCAGAGCAGTACAGAGGCAGATTGATGGGGCAGACACCTGAGGACAGAGGACCGGGCAGAGGACTGCCCTGGCTGTGGTCATGAGGGTGCACAGGGATGGTGGTCCTGGGGAGGGAGCATGTGGTTCTGCCCCCAGCCCCTGGACAGGGCAATGAGCAGCTGGGTAGAGGCCAGTTCTGTGTTGGGTGCTCAGGGTGTAGCCAGACTCAGTCTGTAGAAAAGCAGGGGCAGGACAGGTGGGGGGTCGGGGGGACATGTGGACTAGGGTTGCTGGGGAGCTTCTGCAGGCCTGGCCCCAAGTTGGGCAGAAGGAGCGGGACTGTGGTGTCCTTTCAGATGACTTCCGGCGCACTATGGCATCCAGCATCCTCAAGTGGGTGGTCAGCCACCAGAACTGCAACAGGAGCAAGCCCAAGAGCAAGAAGGCAGAGGCCGGGAGCAGTGACCCCAGCAACAAGAAAGGTTTGTCCGGCCAGGCTGATGGGAGGCCTCCACCTGGGGCCTTAGCTTGGCTACAGACTTAGTGACAGTTTTTGGTGTTTTTGTTTCTTTGTTTGTTTGTTGGGGGTTGGGTTTTTGCTTTTTTTTTAGAGACAGAGTCTCACTTTGTCGCCCTTGGTAGGGTGCTATGATGTCACAGCTCACAACAGCAACCTCCAACTCCTGGGCCTAGGTGATTCTCTTGCCTCAGCCTCCAGAGTAGCTGGGACCACAGGCACCCACCACAACACCGGGCTATTTTTTGTTACAGTTTGGCTGGGGCCAGGTTTGAACCTGCTGCCCTCAGTATATGGGGCCGGCGCCCTACTCACTGAGCCACTTTTTTTGGTGTTCTAAAAAAACAGATTTTTGTTTCATTGATTTTTCTGTATTGATTTGTTTCTCAATTTCATTGATTTCTACCCTAATTTTGATTCTTTCTTTTCTTCTTCCTACTTTGGACTTAATTTGCTTTTTTAGTTTTTTAAGGTGGAAGCTTAGATCACTATTTCAGAACTTTTTTTCTTTTCTTTTCTTCTCTTTTTTGAGTCTCAACCTGGTGCCCTGGGTAGTGTGCTGTGGCATTATAGCTCATGGCAATCTCCAACCCTTAGGCTCAAGCGATCCTCTTGTCTCAGTTTTTCTATTTTTATTTATTTATGTATGTATTTATTTTTGAGACAGAGTCTCACTATGTTGCCCTCAGTAGAGTGCTGTAGCATCACAGCTCACAGCAAACCTCAAACTCTTGGGCTTAAGTGATTCTCTTGCCTCAGCCTCCCAAGTAGCTGGGACTACAGGCGCCCACCACAATGTCTGGCTATTTTTTGGTTGTAGTTGTCATTGTTTGGATGGCCCAGGCTGGGTTCAAAACTGCCACCTCTGGTGTATGTGTCTGGCGCCCCAGCTGCTGAGCTACAGGCGCTGAGCCAGAACTTTTTTTTTTAATATATGCACTTAATGCTGTAAATTTTCCACTAAGCTTTGCTTTTGCTACATCCCACTTTTCTTTTTCTTTTTTATTTCCTTTTTCCTTTTCCTTTTCTTTTCTTTCTTTCTTTCTTTTTTTTTTTTGACACAAGGTCTCACTCTGTCACCCCAGCTAGAGCCCAGTAACATCATCATACCTCACTACAACCTCAAACTCCTGGGTCAAGTGATCCTCCTGCCTCATCCTCCCAAAGTGCTAGGATTATAGGTATGAATCACCTCACCCTGCCCCACAAGTTTCAATGTTATGTTTTCATTTTTACTTGTTCAAAATATTTTTTAATTTCTCTTGATGTCATCTTTTGACATATGTGTTATATAGAAGTATGTTGTTTAATCTACAAATACTTTAGGATTTTTCAGTTGTCCTTTTCTTATTCATTTCTTGTTTAATTCTGTTGTGGTCCATGAGCATAAATATTGCAATTTCTATTACTTTAAATTTGTTAACGTGTGTTTTATGGCCCAGAATGTGATCTATCTTGGTAAACATTTCATGTGAACCTGAGAATATGTGTGTTGAAAGATGAGGTATTGTACAGCAGTCAGTTATACCCCATGGGTTGATGGTGCTGTGGAGTTTGCCTAGGTCCTCCTGATTTTCTGCCAGCCAGATCCATCCATTGCTGATACAGGGGTGCTGAAGTCTGTAAATATAGTCGTGAATTCATTTCTATTTGTCCTTGAAATTGTCAGTTTTCGGCTCGGTGCCTGTGGCTCAAGTGGCTAAGGCGCCAGCCACATACGCCTAAGGTGGCGGGTTCAAATCCAGCCCGGGCCCGCCAAACAACAATGATGGCTGCAACCAAAAAATAGCCGGGCGTTGTGGCGGGCGCCTGTGGTCCCAGCTGCTTGGGAG
>NW_003852402.1:731847-738063 GCF_000181295.1 Otolemur garnettii
GAGGTGGAGGTTGCTGTGAGAAGTGAAGCCATGGCACTCTACCCAGGGGGACAGCTTGAGGCTCTGTCTCAAAAAAAAAGAAAGAAATTGTCAGTTTTCGCCTCACATATTTTGAAGCTCTGGTGTTAGGCACATACATTTTAAGGATTGTTAATCCTTGTTTCTGGGGAATTGAACCCTTTTTCATTATATAATATTCTTTTGTTTCTTTCTTTCTTTCTCTCTCTTGCTTGCCTGCCTGCCTGCCTTCCTTCCTTCCTTCCTTCCTTCCTTCCTTCCTTCCTTCCTTCCTTCCTTCCTTCCTTCCTTTCTTCCTTTTTTTTTTATGTTTTTGAGACAGAGTCTCAAGTTGTTGCCCTGGGTAGAGTGCTGTAGCATCATAACTCACAGCAACCTTTAACTCTCGGGCTCAAGTGATCCTTTTGCCTCATTTTTTTCTATTTTTAGTAGAGATGGGGTCTTTCTTTTGCTCAGCCTGGTCTCACACCTGTGAGCTCAAGCAATCCACCTGCCTCCTTGAGTGCTAGGATTATAGGCATGAGCCACCATGCCTGGCATATAATATTCTTTTTATCCCTGATAATTTTTCTTGCTCTGAAGTCTTCTCTGAATGAAGTTGGTGTAGCTATTCCAAGCTTCTTTGTTTAATGTTAGCATGGTGTGTCTTGCCTCACCCCTTTGCTTTTAATCTATGTATATCTTTAAATTTAAAGGATTTCTTCCAGGAAGCATGTAGTTAGGCCTTGTTTAATCCACTCTGATAGTCTCTGTCTTTTAATTCGTATATTCATTTATTTTCTTTCTTTCTTCTTCTTCTTCTTCTTCTTCTTTTTTTTTTTTTTTTGTTGAAACACATCTCACCCTATGCCCCAAGCAGAGTGCAATGGCATCATAGCTCACTGCAACCTCAGACTCAGGCTATGGGCATCCCGCTGCCTCAGCCTTTAAAAGCCACTGGGATTACAGGCACTTTATGCGGCACCTGGCTGGGTTTTTCATTTTTTTAGGAGTCGGGGATCTCACTTTTACTCAGGCAAGTCTTTAACTCCTGAGCTCAAGCAATTCTCCTTCCTCAGCCTCCCACAGTGCTGGGATTATAGGCGTGAGCCACTTCATTATTTTTTGAATTGGTATATGTAGACCATTAACATTTAAAGTGATTTTGATGTGGGTGGATTCTTATCTACCATGTTTGCTATTGGGTTTTAGTTGTTATCCTTGCTTTTTGTTCCTGTTTTTTCTTTTATCTTCTTCCGATGGTTTTCTGCCTTTCATGGGATGACCTCCAGCAAGTCACCAGTTACGTTCAGGGCTCCACCCAGCACCTGTTGGTGTGGTGTTTCTGCCTCAGTGAGTATGGTTCTTTGCGCTCACCTTCCCATCTTTCCAATTTGGAGCAGTAGGTTTGCTTTTGACCTCACTTGTCTGATAGGTCTAAGAAGAGTTGTTGACTTTTCAGTTTGTTCAGCTTTTCACTTGTTTTTAGGATGGAGTAGGGACTTCCACGCTCCTTACATGTTGGACCAGAAATGAGACATGAGATCATTCACTTTAAAATGGTTAATTAATTTTGTGTTCTGTGGATTTCACCTCAGTAAAAAAAGATTAATGCCTGTTGTAATTTCTGCGGCTATGACATAAACTTGGGTGCTTTCTCTTGCTCCATTGTGGCCACCCCGGTGCAGTACCCCAGCCAGAACAGCACCTGACCCCTGGTGTGTGGTTTTGATTTCACATTTTAGCCCCATAGCTAGGGGATGGTGACTGTTCTCATCCCATTGCTCACATTCCTGAGGCCATCTGAGATCCTTTTTTATCCTTTGCTCCCTAAAACCTGACAGAGATCTTGAGTTGTGTATTCCAAAAGGAAGGTGAGAGTCCACGTGAGGGTCAGGTGCACAAAGCTTGAGAAGGGCTTCGGTCACAGGGACTGTGCTCACCAGCAACCCACAGGCCCTGGGCGTCTACGCAGTGCAGGGTTATTGACAGAGTGTTCATTGAGTGCCTAATGTGTGCTCAGAAAAGGATAGTTTAGGGAAGTTTATAAGACGTACTGGCTGGGTGCAGTGGCTCGTGCCTGCTTTGGGAGGCCGAGGCAGTAGGATTTATTGAGCCCAGGAGTTTGAGACCAACCAAGGCAACAGAGTGAGACACCATCTCTACAAAAAAATTTTAAAATCAGCCAGGTGTAGTGGTACCCACCTATAGTACCAGCTACCAGAGGGAGACTGTGTCTCTAAAAAAAAAAAGAAACAAGAAGTACTAGCTCGACTTGGTGCCTGTAGCTCAAGTGGCTAAGGCACCAGCCACATACAGCAGAGCTGGCGAGTTCAAATCCACCCTGGGCTTGCCAAACAACAATGACAACTACAACCAAAAAATAGCTGGGCCCTGTGGCAGGCACCCATAGTCCCAGCTACTTGGGAGGCTGAGGCAAGAGAATCGCTTAAGCCTTTAAGCCCAGGAGTTGGAGGTTGCTGTGAGCTGTGATGCCAGAGCACTCTATCCAGGGTGACAGCTTGAGGCTCTGTCTCAAAAAAAAAAAAAAGAAAAGAAGTATCTCTTTGCTTTGCTATTGTGAGGAGCTCAGAGTTGAGCTGCAGTGTGGGCGAGGAGGCAGCATACAAGCTGTCCGAGGATAGGGCTGCTCTGGACAGGAGAGGCCAGCCCCCTGCCCAGATGTAGGTGCATCATTCAGGGTGGCCACAAGAAGCCTTGCAGCCTGGAGAGGTAGGCAGCCCTTGTGTTGGCTTCTGGTGCTAGTCCTCACCCTGTGTGCCTGTGCTTGGGTTTCAGACCCCGAGAACGTCGACACAAAGCTCAGGGGCCTCTCAGGGCAGCTTGTGGACATAGCGTGCAAGGTGTGCCTGTCCTACCTGGGACAGCTGGAGCACGAGGACATCGACAGGCCAGAGAACACCACTGAGGCCCTCACTGAGGATGAGTGGAAGGACCTGACCCAGCAGTACTACTCTCTCGTTCAGTAAGACACCTGCCGCATGCAGGGCCCTCAGGGGCACGCTGGACACCAGTGGGCAGTGTGGGCACTGAGGCTCATGTCATTGCCTCATGTGGGGGCTTCTGAAGCTGCCTGGCAGTGTAACCTCTGGGCTTAGTGGGAATCAGGACACCTTTCTGGGTATGAGGCCACTGTCAGGTGTTGGGGCAGGTGTCTGGAGGTCTGGAGATGGTTTTAGGGAGCCCTGGTGCCTGTCTGGCTATTGAAGTGCCTGTGTGGGTGTTGGGGATCCCAGGCCCTCTGTTGCTGTTGAGAGGATGACACTTTCTCTCAACAAAAGCACCATGGGGTGCTTTTGTCCATGCCATCATCTCATGCTCCTGTCTGACCTCTTTGTATCTTGATCTCATTGAACCCCACAAATAGCCTGAGACAGGCAGGGAAGGCTGGGTTTTTTAACTTCAGTTCAGCTTAAGTTTTAAGTATTGAATTATAATTTGAATACCACAAAACTCACTTATCATAAATGTACAAGTCAGTGATATTAGCACATTCATGGAGTGGCACAACCATCACCACGGTCCAGTTTTATAGCATTTCTGTTGCCCATAAAGTCCCTTCACACCTTTCTTAAATCCCTTACTCAGAACCCCAGCCCCATGCAAACACTCATCTTTTTCTGGTTTTTAGTAACACTGAGTCTTCTAATCCATGCACATAGACTGCTTATTCCTCTATTTAGATCTTATAAAATTTATCTCAACAGTGTCTTGTAGTTTTCAATGCCCAAATCTTGGCACTTCTCTTGTTCAGTGTATTCCTATGTATTTTATTGTTTTTATACTATTATGAATGGAATTATTTTCTTAATTTTTTGGGTATCATATAGAAATATAATAATTTTTGTATATTGTTCTCGTATCTGTGACTTTGCTAAATTCATTTATTAGATCTAATAGTTTGTAGCGTGTGTATGTGTGTTCTTTAGGATTTTCTAAATACAGGATCATGTTATCTATGAAGGAACACAATTTTATCTCTTAATTCCCAGTCTGAATTATATGTCACAGTATATATAGTATTAATTATATGTCACATATAACAATGACTCACATATATGTGTTTGTATACTCAAAATGGCTATATGATTCTTAGATGTGTGGTGAAAATCAGGAATATATGTTGTTGGCTCAGCACCAGTGGCTCAAGTGGCCAAGGTGCCAGCCACACACACCTGAGCTGGCAGGTTCGAATTCAGCCCAGGCTCGCCAAACAACGATGGCTGCAACCAAAAAATAGCCGGGTGTTGTGGTGGGTGCCTATAGTCCCAGCTACTTGGGAGGCGGAGGCCGGAGAATCATTTGAGCCCAGGAGTTGGAGGTTGCTGTGAGCTGTGATGCCACGGCACTCTACCCAGGGTGACAGCTTGAGGCTCTGTCTCAAAAAAAAAAAAAAATAGCTGGGTGTTGTGGTGGGAGCCTGTCCTCTTAGCTACTTGGGAGGCTGAGGCAAGAGAATCACTTGAGCCCAAGAGTTTGAAGTTGCTGTGAGCTATGAGGCCACAGCACTCTACCAAGGGTGACAAAGTGAGACTCTGTCTCAAAAATAAAAAAAATCCCCCTATGAGTATTCTATATTTCTTCAAGTATCCTGGCAAAAGAATCAAATCATATCCAAGGGAGAAAGGCTGAACTCAGAACTTTTCAACTACAACATTCAAGGACTAGGACCCAATTGAGCAACCAGTTGAAAGCTGCGAAAGAATTGGTGTCTGTGGTAGGGTGAAAAAATTGAATGTAGAGTGTTATCTCTAGAGTGACCACCGAAAACTAACAACAATCACAGCTAACACCTACTACAGGAGGAAAATTAAACAGCACACAATACCAGACAAATCCAAGAAAATAAAGGAGAGGAAGAATGAACAGCAAAAAGACAAGACAAGTGAACACCCTTCGTGACATGACAATTTTAAACTCAACTGTATCCATACTAATACAATTAGCATACTAATTAAATGAAGCAAACACTTTAATTAAGGGTGAAGCTTTTCAGAATAATATTCTTTTAAAAAGACTTGACTGTTTATGAGACACCTTTTAATTAATTAATTAATTTTTAAAGACAGAGTCTCGCTTTATCCCCTTGGGTAGAGTGCCGTGGTATCATAGCTCACAACAACCTCAAACGCTTGGGCTCAAGTGGTCGATTCTCTTGCCTCCTGAGTAACTGGGACTACAGGCACCCACCACATGCCCAGCTGTTTTAAGAGACAAGGTCTTGCTCTGGTTTAGGCTGGTCTTGAACTCTTAAGTTCAGGTAGTCCACCCGCCTCAGCCTCCCACAGTGCTAGGATTACAGGCATGAGCCACCACACCCGGCCGAGACAGCTTTTAAATATGATTAAATAGGTACACTGAAAGTTACAGAAGAGAAAAAAATATGGGAAACAATAGCAGAAAGGAAGTTGGTGTGATATATTAATATGAGACAAAGCAAGAAATGTGACTAGATACATAGACATTTCACAATAATGAAAATGCCTGCTCAGAAGGACGTAATTCTGAATTTATAAGTAACTAATAAAATAGCTTCAATATATATGAAGAGCATAGTCACAGAACTAAAAGAAATAGACAAGTCTACACTCATAGTTAGGATTTTAATACACTTTCCTCAGTTCCTAATGGAAAAAGCTGGTTAAGAAAAACATCAGTAAAGATACAGCAGCTTTGAGTAACACTACCAACTAACTAACTGGACCTCACAGAGGCTTTTAGAATACTTGACCCAGTAACTAAGCAATATTTATTTTTTCAAGGGCACATGGTAAACCATAGAGTGTTGAACTTCAGAGGATTGAAATCATGGAAAACATGAGTACTGACAAAAATGGAATTAAGCTAGAAATCAACAGCAGAAAGACGATGGGGGATTCTATAAGATCCCTAAATGCAAATTAAGCAACACATTTAAAAATAACTCATGGGTCAGAGAGGATGTGATAATGGAAATTAGAAAAAAAATATTGAATGAAAACTAATATTGAATGAAAAAAATATATATATATATTTTTTTTTTGAGACAGAGCCTCAAGCTGAGCCCCTGGGTAGAGTGCCCTGGCTTCACTACTCACAGCAACCTCCAACTCCTGGGCTCAAGTGAATCTCCTGCCTCAGCCTCCCAAGTAGCTCGGATTACAGGCGCCCACCACAATGCCCAGCTATTTTTTGGTTGCAGCCATTATTGTTGTTTGG
>NW_003852402.1:739930-755752 GCF_000181295.1 Otolemur garnettii
CTACCCAGGGGGACAGCTTGAGGCTCTGTCTCAAAAAAAAAAAAAAAAGAAAAAGAAAGAAAAAAAGAAGAAAGAAAAGAATATTGCAAACAAACAGATGAAACTTAATACTTACCTGGTTTAATTTTTTTTTTTTGATAAATCAGGAAATGAAGAAAAAATCTTTTTAATTTGATAAAGTTTATCTGTAAGAGTCCTACATCAGCTGGGCACAGTGGTTCATGCCTGTAATCCTAGCACTCTGGGAGGCTGAGGCAGGTGGATTGCCTGAGCTCATGGATTTGAGCCCAGTTTGAGCTAGAGCGAGACTCAGTTTCTGAAAACAGCCGGGTGTTGTGGCAGGTGCCTGTAGTCCCAGCTGCTGGGGAGGCAGAGGCAAGAGAATTGCTTAAGCCAAAGAGTTTGAGGTTACTGTGAACTATGACACCACAGCACTCGACCCAGGGCAACAAAGTGAGACTCTATCTCAAAATAAATAAATAAATAAAAAGAATCATACATCTAATATAGCAGAATCTCCATAGTTGAGTACCTCTCTACATTGACCACCATCTTAAGTTGACCCAATTTTCATAGACCAGACATGAACCACATGTACTCAATGGAAGACTGACATCTGTATCTTGACCACTTCTGTAAGCTATATCTTGACCACTTGGACTGTGACACAAAACATACAATATTAATTTTACTCTCTACGACTGGGCCAGTTAAGTCTACTCCACATGAAGGGTAGAAGGTGTGGGCTTTGCCCTCTAGTTGTATTATTTTTTTCTTTAGTCTAAGTTCTTTTCTGTGTGTTTTATTATCACCACATGTTGGATAAAGCCTAATGTCCTGTTGTTTATCATGTGTTGTGGAAGAATTTTCAACATGAAGAACTAGTCTGAATTGTAGGTACACCCTACAATTACTGAAAAAATTTACAGTTAACCAAGACTTTATGTCCCAAAGGAAAGAACACAAAGAGCTGACATTGAAGGAAAAGGTTGATCTTCTACATCTGGAAAGCAGCAGCCGAAGAAAGATGGCAGAACGTTTGGTGTTAGCAAGATGATAGCAACATCCAAAAACATAAACAGGAGTACTTGAAGAGAGACAGTGAGAAAGTGGAGACCTACAGAGGAGACAGAGAAAAGCTTCCCTCGATGAAGTTGGTGAAGCCACATCAAGCTGGTTCACACTAATGAGGGCAGTAAGGGCCCCAAAGTATGGGGTAATTAGCCAAAAAGCTGTTAAAGAATTCACATAGGAATTCAAGGTGGCAGATTTCTAAGCATCAAGTGGTTGCTCAAGAAATTAAACTGTGGCTTGGCACCCATAGCTCAGCAGTTAGGGTGCCAGCCACGTACACCAGGGCCAGTGGGTTTGAACTTGGCCAGCACCAGCTAAACAACAATGACATCTGCAACAAAAAAATAGCTGGGCATTGCAACAGGCACCTATAGTCCCAGCTACTTGGGAGGCTGAGGCAAGAGAACTGCTTAAGCCCAAGAGTTTGAGGTTGCTGTGAGCTGTGACACTACGACACTCTACTGAGGGTGACGGAGTGAGACTCTGCCTCAAAGATAGAAAAAAAATTTAGACTGTGACATGAAATCTCTCAGAAAGTCTTATGTGATGAATCCAATGAAGGCCCAGCACATGCTGGGGAAGAGTCCATCAAAAAGTTCCCAGGCCAGGCACAGTGGCTCACATCTGTAATCCCAGCACTCTGGGAGGCCCAGGCAGGCAGACTGCCTGAACTCAGGAGTTCAAGACCAGCCTGAGCAAGAGTGAGACCCAACTCTACCAAAAAAATAAAATTTTAAAAAGAGAAAGAAACAGAAAAACTGAGGTAAGAGGATCTCTTGAGCCCAAGAGTGTGAGGTTGCTGTGAGTGGACAGAGTGAAACTCTGTCTCCAAAAAAAAAAAAAAAAGTTCCCAGAGTTCCCCAGAGGCTTCAGAGACGATGACATCTTTAACATTGACAAGTGCCAACTCTCTTTCAAGTCAATGTCTGACAGGAACCTTGACAAGAAGGGTGACAAATATAAGAACTAAAAACTTTCCAAATAATGTTTTATGGTTCTGCTGTGTGCTAACTCAACTGGAGAGAAACTAAAGCCCTTGATTTCTCTCTGGTTGAGTCAATCACATTCAAGAATCTGAGGCCCAAAGGACCCCCTCCCCACTTAAATGCTCATGATGACTGGTACCCTATTAGAGGAGTGGGTAAAGGGTATTGATGAGAAATGAAGAAATGGTTTGTTCTGACAATAAACAATTGTTCTGTCCCTTGCAAGTGAATCATCCACTGAAATTTCTGTCTCCAAACACAACCTCAAATATCCACCCTCTTGACCAAGCCATCACCAAAGCATTTAAAATGCACTACCAAGCCCAGTCCCTGCAAGGGGGTCATCACTAAAACTCACACCTATGGTCACCTGAGGAAGCAACTTCATCTGCTGCATGAGTGAACACACTGGATGCTTTCCTGTGGGTCAGTTCTGCTTGGAATAAAGTTCAACCAGGAATGATATGGAAGTGTTTCAGTGAAGTTGGATTTGTTACAACCCAAGAGCATGATGTTTTGGCCCCATCAGATAGTCCATCTCTCATGGTTCAATTCAAAGGAGTAGATTTTGAAGGTTTTTTTGCAATGGATAATGAGGCAGCCTGTAATGAACCTGAGAAGCAATGTTCCAAGTGATGTTGACCAAAGTACAGACCAGCATAGAAGTGCATGAAGCATCTGATGAAGTGGAAAGAGCAAGTGAGGATGACAAAGAAATGCAGAGACCCCAAAAGAAGAGGATGTTAGGCATCTGATAATGCAGTTGGAGTCACTCACTGTGGAAAAATGCCCAGGTGTGCTGAGTGGTGTGGCCAGCATTGAGAGTGCTTTCTCCACTTACATTTGTAATAAGAGTAAGAAAAGAGGCTCGGTGCCTGTAGCTCAAGCGGCTAAGGCGCCAGCCACATATACCTGAGCTGGCAGGTTCGAATCCAGCCTGGGCCTACCAAACAACAATGACGGCTGCAACCAAATAATAGCTGGGTGTTGTGGTGGGCTCCTGTAGTCCCAGCTACTTGGGAGGCAGAGGCAGGAGACTCACTTGAGCCCAGGAGTTGGAGGTTGCTGTGAGCTATGATGCCAGGGCACTATACCCAGGGTGACAGCTTGAGGCTCTGTCTCAAAAAAAAAAGAATAAGAAAAGATCAGCAGGGACTCTTTTTTCAGAAAGAGTGATCAAACATGAGAAAACAGTTAATGTATTGATTTTGTATGACACTGTATATGTGATTTTCCTGTGTTTTGATTATAATATTCTCTTATAAAAGCAGTATAGGTAAGTAGAGTCCATGTATGTGTCAGTACAGCAGGCCTGGTTCTTTAGGTGACCACCTCTGTATGTTGACCAGCTTGTTACAGTCCCTTGGGTGGTCAACTTTCAGAGGTCCTACTGTATTTTTTTGTGGTTTCTGATGCTCACCATCAGAATTCTGCACAGCACTATCTGGTTTAGTAGTACCAGGAGAAGAAAGACAAGACAGATCAGAAAAGAGGGTAAGACTCTTTATTTGCAGATGACACGATTATGCCCATAGAAAATTTTAAAGCGTTATACGGTTTAGGGGCAGAGCAAGATGGCAGACCAAAAAGATCGTTCAGTGAGCTCTCCCAGAATGACTGGGGGAAAAGAGAGAACCCAGCCATATCTGGCATGGGGTCCTCACCCAGAGTCATTGCTCAGGAAGCACAGCAAGGAGGTGGTGAGCTGAATACAGCGTATGATCAGGAGTGTGGAAATCTGATGAATCAGGCAAGTGATTGTGACAGCTGGGATCGGCTGGCCCCTCTCCTTGAATGTATGTCTAGAGTTTTCAGTTGTTGGGGGAAGCTGCCTGTTGAGTGGAAATCTTGGAAGAGTGGGCAGACTTGAACAGTATAAAGCAACCAGAACTGAATACTAGTTGGAGTGGATTTGCCATAGGTTTGGTGGTTGGAGAGGCAGCCATATGAGAAGGCCTTGGTGCCAGGGGGTCACCATTGTGGGGAGATCTTGAGAAGGATTTAGCAGGGGCCTAAAGCATGGCCATCTTAATTCTGCCTGCCAGGATCAAAGCTCCACTCTTGGGACAGGCTGAGGGACTCCCGCACCCCATGGGAACTGGAGTCAGGGGCTAGTGTGAGATCTGCCCCTAATGGATTCCTGTGAGACTTGAGATCCCAACCCAGCAGGGTCTGAATGTTGAGGAAAGCAATCACCAAAGACAACTAAGTTTGTAGTAAGGACCATAGAGGTTGCTGGCTGTGCTCTCTGTTTTGAAAAAACCACAGTGCCACCTGGTGTTCTGGCAACATATTGCACTATACTGTCATCAAGAGCAAGGACTTCTGTTTAAAGCAAAGGAGGCAGTGAGAAGGAAAAAGGAGAGAAGTGAGGTGAACAAGAGGAAAGAACACATGAAGAGGAATCAACAGAAAAATTCGGGCAACACAAAAAATCAAACCAGAGGAACTCCCCTAAGGGATCATGAGGCAGCTACTGCAGAAGACTCCACCTATAAAGAATTAATGAACTCGACAGAAAAAGAATTTAAAATATGGATGATAAAGACAATAAAAGGAATGGATGAGAAAATGGAAAGACAGAATGAAAATTCAGATGAGAGATATGTAGACTATAGAAAGGATATGGCAGAGCTTAAGGAAATGAAGGAGACAATCAGGGAAACTCCATGAAGCATTCAAACATAGGAATAATAGGGGTTCCTGAAGGGGAAGAAGACTGTCTCAAAATAATAGAAGACCTACTGGAGACTATCATAAATGAAAACTTCCCACTTTTACTAAAGACCCCACACACTCTTCAGATGGATATTGGACCCTGAATCATCTCACTTCTAACAGAGCTTCTCCAAGACACATTGTAATGAACCAAAGTCTAGATGAAAGAAAAAATTCTTCAAGTATCCAGGAGTGAGTGCCAACTGACCTACAGAGGCAGAGCCATTAGGATGACAGTAGGCTTTTCAACTGAAACCTTCCAAGCCAAAAGAACATGATCATCCACCTTCAACATTCTTTTTTTGTAGACACAGAGTCTCACTTTATCGCCCTACATAGAGTGGGGTGACATCACACAGCTCACAGCAACCTCCAACTCCTGGGCTTAGGCGATTTTCTTGCCTCAGTCTCCCAAGTAGCTGGGACTACAGGTGCCTACCACAATGCCCAGCTATTTTTTTGTTGTAGTTTGGCCAGGGCTGGGTTTGAACCTGCCACCCTCACTATATGGGGCCAGCGCCCTACCCACTGAGCCACAGGCGCTGCCCCACCTTCAACATTCTTTTTTTTTTTGCAGATTTTGGCCAGGGCTAGGTTTGAACCCACCACCTCCAGCATATGGGGCCAGCATCTTATTCTTTTGAGCCACAGGTGCTGCCCACCTTCAACATTCTTAAACAAAACAATTTCCAGCCCAGAATTCAGTATGCTGCTAAACTAAGCTTCAAAACTGATGGAGAAATCAAATTTGGAGATATACAAATGGAAGAAATTCACCACAACAAGACCAGCTCTATAGGAAATACTTAGACCTATTCTCAACACTGACCACCACAATGGACCACCAGCAGAGTAAACACCCAGAAGCTAAAGGTCAAAACTTAGCTTCCACAATGGCACAAAGGATAAAAGTACACAAGGGACTATCACAAAATAAGATGAATATAACTCCACCACATTTACCAATCCTCTCAATAAATGTCAAAGGACTAAATTCACCACTAAAGAGGCACAGGCTGGCTGATTGGATAAAAAAGCACAAGCCATCCATATGCTGTCTCCAGGAGACACATCTAGCCTTGAAAGACAAATCAAGACTCAGGGTTAAGGGATTGAAAACAGTATTTCAAGCAAATGGAAATAGGAAGAAAGGAGGGGTTTCAATCTGATTTTCAGATACAAGCAGATTTAAAGCAACTAAAGTTAAGAAAGACAAAGATGGTCTCTTTATACTGGTCAAAGGAACAATACAACAAGAAGACATTTCAATTTTAAATATTTATGAACCCAAATTAAATGCTCCCAGATTTATGAAACAGTCCATCATGGGTCTGAGAAACATGATATCCCCTAACACCATAATAGTAGGAGATTTTAACACTCTTCTGACAGAACTGGACAGATCCTTTAAACAGAAACTAAACAAAGATACCAAGGACTTAAATGTGACCCTAGAACAAATGAGATTAATAGACACATATAGAACACACCATCCCAAAGCTAAAGAATATACATTTTTCTCATTAGCCCATGGTATGTACTCCAAAATTGACCATATCCTAGGATACGAATCAAACCTCAGCAAAATTTAAAGAGCAGAAATTATGCCTTGTATCTTCTCATACCACAAAGCAATAAAGGTGGAACTCAGCTCCAACAAAAACAATCATCCCCAAATAAAGACTTGAAAATTAAACAACCTTATGCTGAATGATAGCTGTGTTCAAAAAGAGATAAAAGAGTAAATCATTAAATTCCTCAAACATTACAACAATGAAGACACAAGTTACCAAAACCTGTGAGAAACAACAAAAGCAGTATTAACAGAGAAATTTATTGCATTAGATACCTACTTTTGAAAAACAGAATGCATCAACAAACTCATGAACCATCTTATGGAATTGGAAAAAAAACAATCTAGTCCCAAACCCAGCAGAAGAAAAGAAATACCAAATTAAATCAGAAATTAATGAAATTGAAAACAAAGGAATCATTAAGAAAATTAATAAAACAAAAAGTTAGTTTTTTGAAAAAATAAAATCAATAAACTTTTGGCCAGATTAACTAGAAACAGAAAAGTAAAATCTGTAATAACCTCAACCAGAAATGATAAAAGGGAAATAACAGATGCCACATAGATACAAGAGATCAACTCTGAGTACTACAAGAAACTGTATGCCCAGATATTTGACAATGTGGAGAAAATGGATCAATATCTGAAATCATACCCTCTCCCTAGACTTAATCAAGAAGAAATAGATTTCTTGAACAGATTGATTCTAAGGACTGACATCAAAGAAACAATAAAAAAATCTCCCAACAACAAAAAAAATGCCCTGGTCCAGATGGCTTCACACCAGAATTGTATCAAACTTTCAAAGAAGAGCTTATACCCATTCTACAGAAACTATTCCAAAAATTTGAGAAGGAAGCAATCTTCCCCAACACGTTCTATGAAGCAAACATCATCCTGATAACCCAAACCAGGAAAAGACCCAACTATCAAGGAAAACTTCAGACCAATTTCACTAAGGAATATAGATGCAAAAATTCTTAATAAAATCCTAACCAATAATTACAGCTACTCATTAAAAAACAATCACTCATCACAATCCAGTTGGTTTCATCCCAGGGATGCAAGGCTGGTTTAACATACACAAGTCCATAAATGTAGTTCACCATATCAACAGAAGCAAAAACAAAGACCATATGATCCTCTCAATAGATGCAGGAAAAGCATTCAATAAAATTCAGGATACTTTTCTAATTAGAACACTTAAGAATATAGGCATAGGAGGCACTTTTTTTTTTTTAGACAGAGCCTCAAGCTGTTGCCTTGGGTAGAGTGCCGTGGCATCACAGCTCACAACAACCTCCAATTCCTGGGCTCAAGTGAAGTGATTCTTCTGCCTCTGCCTCCCAAGTAGCTGGGACTACAGGTGCCTGCTACAATGCCTGGACATTTTTTTTCTTTTTTGGTTGCAGCCATCATTGTTGTTTGGTGGGCCCAGGCTGGATTCGAACCTCCCAGCTCAGGTGTATGTGGCTGGCACCTTAGCCGTTTGAGCCACAGGCGCTGAGCCAGGAGGCACATTTCTTAATCTGATTAAAGCCATCTACAATAAACCCACAGCTAATATTATACTGACTAGAGTAAAACTGAGAGCTTTCCACTTAGAACTGGAACCAGACAAGGCTGTCCTCTCTCACCACTACTATTCAACATAGTGCTGGAAGTTCCAGCCAATACAATCAGGCAAGAGAATGAAATAAAGGGCATCCAAATGGGAGCAGAGGAGCTCAAACTCTTGCTCTTTGCTAACGATCTGATCTTATACTTAGAGAACCCCAAAGACTCAACCACAAGACTCCTGGAAATGATCAAAAAATACAGCAATGTCTCAGAATATAAAACCAATGTCCACAAATTAGTACCCTTTGTATATGCCAATAATAGCCAAGATGAGAAGCTAATCAAGGATATAATTCCCTTCACAGTAGCTTAAAAAAATGAAATACCCAGGAATATACATAACAAAAGAGGTGCAGGACCTCTGCAAAAAAAAAAAAAAATACAAAACCCTAAGAAAAGAAATAGCAGAGGATATTAACAAATGGAAGAATATACCATGCTCATAGCTTGGAAGAATCAACATTGTGAAAATGTCTATACTGCCCAAAGCAATCTGTAGATTCAATGCAATCCCCATTAAAATACCATCATCATACTTTCAAGAATTGGAAAAAACAATTTTTTGTTTTGTATGGAACAAGAAGAAACTCTGTATAGCTAAGGGAATTCTTAATAATAAAAACAAAACCAGAGGTATCACCCTACCAGACTTTTAGCTATAGTACAAGGCCATAGTGATCAAACAGCATGGTATTGACACAAAAATAGAGACATTGACATTTGGAACCAAATTGAAACTGTGCCGTGAGCAACCTCAAGAAACTAACCTCTGACAGCTTCCTGATCTTTGATAAACCAAACTAGAACATACACCAGGGAAAAGAATCCCTATTTAATAAATGGTATTGGGAGAACTGGATAACAACATGTAATAGATTGAAATTGGACCTGCACCTCTCATCACTTACAAAAGTTGATTCAAGATGGATAAAAGATTTAAATCTAAGGCATGAAACAATAAAAATCCTCAAAGAAAGTATGAGGAAAACACTTGAAGATATCGGCCTGGGGAAAGATTTTATGAAGAAGACTTCCGGGACAATTGCAACAACAACAAAAATAAACAAATGGGACTTAATTAAACTGAAAAGCTTCTGTAAGGCTGAGTAAACAACAACGAAAGCAAATAGAAAACCTTCCAAATGGAAAAAGATATTTGCATGTCATGAATTGGACAAAAGCTTGATAACTAGGATCTAGAGAGAACTCAAAATAATCTACAAGAAAAGACCTGACAATCCCACAGACCACTGGCAAGAGAGATGAATAGAACCTTCTCTAAAGAAGACAGACCAATGTAACAACATGTGAAAAAATGTTCATTGTCCCTGATCATCAGAGAAATACAAATCAAAACCACCCTGAGATATCACCTAACCCCAGTGAGAATGGCCCACATCATAAAGTCCCACAACTGCAGATGCTGGCATGGATATAGAGGGAAGGGAACACTTTTACACTGCTGGTGGGACTACAAAATAATACACCCTTTTTTGGGAAGGAAGTATGGAGAATACTCAAAGAACTCAAACTAGACCTTTCATTTGATCCTTCAATCCCATTACTAGGAATCTACCCAGAATCCTTTTATCATAAGGACATTTGCACTAGACTGTGTATCACAGTTCAATTTACAATTGCCAAAATGTGGAAATAGCCTAAATACCCACCAACCTAGGTATGGATTAATAAACTGTGGTATACGTTTACCATGGAGTACTATTCAGCCACTAAAAATGATGGAGACATTACATCATTTGTATTAACCTGGATGGAGGTGGAAGGAGCACATTCTTCTTCTTTTTTTTTTTTTGAGACAGAGTCTCACTATGTCACCCTTGGTAGAGTGCCATAGCATCACAGCTCACAGCAACCTCAAACTCTTGGGCTTAAGCGATTCTCTTCCCTCAACCTCCCAAATGGCTGGGACTATAGGCGCCTACCACAACCCCTGGCTATTTTTTTGTTGCGGTTGTCAATATTGTTTGGCAAGCCCAGGCTGGGTTCTAACCCACCTACCTCAGTGTATATGGCCAGCGCCTTAGTAAAGCATCACAAGAACATAGAAGCAAGAATCGAATGTACTCAATTTTAACATGAGGGCAGTTGATGAGCTAAAACAAACTGGGGGAGGTAGAGGAATGAGCAAGTAGAGAGAGGGGAGAAGAGAGGGGAATGGGGGTCACGGTGTAAAAAAATAAGTATATAAACAAACAACAACAACAAAAAGACCAGCCTGAGTAAGAGCGAGACCCCATCTCTAAAAATAGCTGGGCTGGCAGTGTGGCACCTGTAGCCCCAGCTACACGGGAGGGTGAGGCAAGAGGATCACTTGAGCCCAAGTGTTTGAGGTTGCTGTGAGCTATGATGCCATTGCACTCTACCAAGGGCATCAAAGTGAGACTCCATCTCAAAAAAAAAAAAAGCATTAATAATACTGAATTTTAAGACTTAGTACATGATGGCTCAGCGCCTGTAGCTCAGTGGTTAGAGCACTGGCCACATACACCAGGGCTGGTGGGTTTGAATCAGGCCTGGGGCCTGCTAAACAACAATAACAACTACAACTACAACAACAAAAAATAGCCAGGTGTTGTGGTGGTTGCCTGTAGTCCTAGCTACTTGGGAGTCTGAGGCAAGAGAATTTCTTAAGCCCAAGAGTTTGAAGTTGCTATGAGCTGTGATGCCACAGCATTCTACTGAGGGCAACATAGTGAGACTCTGTCTCAAAAACTAACAAACAAACAAAAACTCAGTACGTGAAAAAGAATGTAAAATATTTCATTAATAATATTTATACTGATTATAGTTGAAAAATAATATTTTTAATATATTGGATTTAAAAACCTACTATTAAAAAAATTTTTTAAAAGAATAATATGGTTTAGAATTAAGTGAACTTAGCAGGGTAAGTACTACAAGATTAATATATAAAAGCCTGTTGTATTTCTATGTGCTAGCAACAATTATAAAATGAAATTCTAAAAATACAATATTCAATAACATAAAATAAGAACAGATATCTAGAAATAAATCTAGCAAAACACATTCAAGACCCTAAACTAAAAATTATAAAGAGATATTAAATACCAAATGTGTGTATGTGTGTGTTTATGTAAATACATAACAAATATGTTCATGAATTAGAAGACTCAATAGTGTAGAGATGTTTATCTTTCCCAGACTAATCCATCGATACAGTGTGATTCCAAACAAATTCCTTGCAGAGATTTTTGTGTGGGGGCAAGAGGAATCAACAAGCTTATTTATACAGATATTTGAATGATTTAAGAAAAACCAAGACAAGCTTGATCAAGAAAAACAAAACTAGAGGACTCATGCTCCACATTTCAAGACTTACTCTAAATCTACAAAAATTAAGACAATGTGATGCTGGGATGATGAGTGTAACACAACAGTCTGGAAAAGAGCCTCACACACACGACATGACTGGTTGAATTCAGATCCTCTTTGCTGGTCTTTTCTCTAAATAATGCTTGAGCAATGGGCATTCTATGAAAAAATGTGCCTTGAATCCTGCTTCATAAATATACAAAAATTAATTTGAAACATATCATATGATATGTGAAAGTTAAAAAACTGAGAAAGCATTGAGTATATTTTCATAACCAGGCAAGTATTTCTTAAACAGATCACTGAAAGCACTAATCATAATTTTTAAAAAGACAATAAATGGGACTTTATTAAGAACTCTGTTTAGGCTTGGCGCCTGTAGCTCAGTGGCTAGGGTGCCATACACTGGAGCTGGAGGGTTCAAATTTGGCCCACGCCTGCCAAACAACGACAACTACAACCAAAAAATAGCTGGGCATTGTGGCGGGCGCCTGTAATCCCAGCTACTCAGGAGACTGAGGCAAGAGAATCGCTTAAGCCCAAGAGTTTGAGGTTGCTGTGAGTTGTGATGCCATAGCACTCTACTGAGGGTGACACAGTGAGACTCTGTCTCAAAAACAAAAAACAAAAAACTCTGTTTATCAAAAAATGCTATAAAGAAGATGAAAAAAGCCACAAAACTGGGAGAATGCATTTACAACATGTCTCATATCTAGAAGGTAAAAAGAATACCTGCAAATCAGTAAGAAGAGAGAAAGGATCCGATTGAAAAGACAAAGCACTCGGAAGACCACGTGCACATGGCTGACAGGCACAAGGACAGGTGCTCACCAGCTTCTGCACCAGAGATGTGAAAACTCAAACCACAGTGCGATTGCACTTCACACAAACCTGTGGCTAAAATTAAAGGCAGACACCAAATGTCAGCCCATGTGTGGGGCCTCAAGAAATCCCACATGTGGAGTGAGAACCAGCACGTTCCCTTCAAAGAAGTCTGTGACAGTGCCCTGTGCACATAGGTGTCCTCAGCGCCCTGTGCCCAGGTTCTTGTTGAAGAGAAACGAACACGTCCTCCCAGAGTGCCACTTGTAATGGCCCAGACCTGGAAACCGCTGGCCTGGCTGACTCGGTATTGGGCTGAGAGTGGCCAGACGCCCTCAAAGCAGGACGTGCTGTCGCAGTGATGGAAGTCAGGGTGGGGGGACCTGGAGGAGCCAGACGGACTTAGCTCTGCTGCGGGTGGCCCCACACCAGAGTGTGTCCCTGAAGTCGTGCAGCTGCTCCTCAGACCTGGTGCTATGCACGTTACTGCATTTTCCCAGGATTTACCACCAGGTGGCAGCCTCAGCTCCCACACAATCCTTGAGGCTGGCACATCCTGGACCTGGCAAGTCTCCCTCAGAGGCCCAGTGCAGGGACCCTGTGTTCTCACTCACTGCAGCTCTAGGCTCTTGGCTATCGAGATGGCAACACCCCCTCACAATCAGCCGGTGTGGGATGCACAGTTCCAGGGCAGCTCTCACGTCCTCCCAGGGGTCCCCAGCTGAAGTGTAGGTGACATAAGTTTACACCAGGATGACCTCGGACTTGCAGTCAAGGGTGGTCCTGCCCAAATGCCAACCTCAGCAGCATGTGGGTTGCTCCAGGTTGGGGCCTGTCCTGTCCACACAGCTGCCAGGGCATCCTTCCCACAGGGTGGCAAGTCCTTTCTGAGCCCCTGAGTCAGCAGGAGCCTGCTGGTCTCCTGGGAGCTCTGGCCATGACCAGCACACCTTGACTTGTGTGCACCACGATGGTCTGGGGCCAGTCTATGCCAGATAGGGATGTCACAGGGAACCATGTCTGGGGGCATTATGTCTTGGTCAGGCCAGACTGAACTGTTACCATCCTGGGCTCAGATATGGCATGACACCTACTACAGAGGGGTGCATGCCAGTCCAGTGGGACCCCAGGGAGCGTGGCCTTGCCTGCTGCATGGCATGCTACCTGGTCACCTGCACCCAGGGAGAAGCCTGTCACCATGGAGCCATGCCCCTCTAGTTCCCACTGCAGCACCACACAGTGGGGCCTCTTACACTGTCAGGGACACCCCAGCCTCATTTTTATCTTCTCGTTGTCCCTGCCACAGGAGTGAATGGAACACAAATGTCCCAGGTCCCTGAGGGCTCTGCTCCTCCACCCCCAGCCTGAGCCATAATGTGACTGTGCCACCCACCCTTTGCTGCAGCTGCCTCATTAGGAGGCTGGGGCCCCTACGCCCATACCTGCTCCCACAGCTCTGGATCTGCCCACATATGGAAGGTCCGATGGGCCTGGGGTGGCTGCCATTTCAGGGTGGGCTTTCCTCCCCCAGGCAGCAGTAATGTGCCCTGAGCTCTGGAAGCCACTGGAACAGTTTTACAAAGCCCCTCCTGTTGTTCCCTTACATCACAGTGACTTCTTGAGTCAGGCCCATGACTGCTATAACTGCAAAGCCACCAACGGGTCCTGGGGTCACACTGACTGCCCAGCTTGCATTGATGAAGACATAGATGGGGACACAAGCAGGCTTGCCTGGGCCAGGCAGCTTCCTAACAGGATCATCCTGTTGGGTAGCAGCACCGAGGTCCTGGGCCTGCCCCAGCCCTGTCCCACCAGATGGGACCTAGACTGCCCCACAGCCGAAGCACCTGCTTACTCAGTGAGGCCGGGCTCTGTGTCTCAGAGTCTCATGTACCTTCTGGATCTTGCTTTGTAGCGGCGATGCTTTCATCTCCAATTCAAGAAATTACTTTTCGCAGTGCCAGGCTTTACTGAACAAAATCACGTCTGTGAAGCCTCAGACGGAGATTGACGGGCTGCGGAACATCTGGATCATAAAGCCTGCGGCCAAGTCCCGGGGCCGAGGTGAGTCCCTTGCAGTGGGTGCTGCCTGTGCACCAGTTCACTACCCTGAGGCCACCAGCTTGGCACCAGCCCCCACAGGCAAGGCTCAGCTTGGGCTCCCGGGCTCTATGGCAAGGGAACAGGGTGCAGAATGCCAAAGTCAATAGGCTCAGGACTGGTGAGTGCCCAAGTGGACCTGGAGGAAGAGGTGTCTTTTTTTTTTTTGAGACAGAGCCTCAGGCTGTTGCCCTGGGTAGAGTGCCGTGATGTCTCAGCTCACAGCAACCTCCAACTCCTAGGCTTAAGCAATTCTCTTGCCTCAGCCTCCGGAGTAGCTGGGACTACAGGCGCCTGTCACAGCGTCCAGCTATTTTTTTGGTTGTAGTTGTCACTGTTGTTTGGCAGACCTAGGCTGGATTGGAACCCACCAGGTCTGGTCCATGTGGCTGGTGCCTTAGCTGCTTGAGCTACGGGCACTGAGCTGGAAGAGGTGTCTTAACAGCTTATGTTCTGATCACAAAGCTCATTAATTGGGGTTTCCTCATTTGTATTCATAAGTTAAACTGGTCTATGGTTTTCTTTGTTGTATTGTCTTAGATCTTGGCAACAGGCTTTGGTAGCCTGTAAACAGGTGGAGGACTTTCATCTCAGATAACAGTGGAATTCCTATCCCTTGGATTTATTATACAACTCACCTGTAAATACTAGGGTCTCTCTCAGAGGTAGAGCCTTAACACCTTTTAAATTTTGTCTGTAGTTTTCTACCTCATCTTCTTGAATTAGAGCTATAATTGTATTCTCTTTTTTATTCCTAGTAGTGAGTACTGTGTGTCCTAATTTAAATAGACAAACCAAAAATAACACCCCCAGGAAAAACCCCAGAACTTCAAGGTGGTTTTCTGATCTTATTCATATTTCCAAAAGACAAAACTTTTGGTTGTATTTTTTAATTTTCCTCAGTGATTTTTTTTCTTCTTATCTCTGACTTAAATGCTAAGCTTTTTGGGGAGCTTGAGACAGAGTTTCACTACGTTGCCCTCAGTAGAGGACTGTAGCATCACAGTTCACAGCAACCTCAAACTCTTGGGCTTAAGCAATTCTCTTGCCTCAGCCTCCGAAGTAGCTGGGACTATAGGCGCCTGCCACAACACCCAGCTATTTTTAGAGAGAAGATCTAGGTCTGGCTCAGGCAGGTCTTGAACTCATGAGCTCAGGCAATCTATCTGCCTCGGCCTCCCAGAGTGCTAGGATTACAGGCGTGACCCTCTACGCCAAGCCTGAAATTTTCTCTTGATATGGCTTTAAGCTGCTTCATCTTGTTTCTGTTACTTAATATTGTCATTTTCCTTTAGCATCTAATAGGTTTTTACTTTAGTTTGGATTTTGTTTGCCTCTTAAGTTATTTTGAAGAGTTTTGTTCATTTAAAAGAAATTCATAAGTGGGATTTTTATGTGATTAAAAAAACTATTAAAAAATTATTGCATTCAGCCCTAAACAACTGTCCTGAAACACTGTTTTCTGAGATGGCTCGGCACCTGTGGCTCAAGCGGCTAAGGCGCCAGCCACATACACCTAAGGTGGTGGGTTCAAATCCCCAGCCCGGCCCGCCAAACAACAATGATGGCTGCAAC
>NW_003852402.1:755811-767852 GCF_000181295.1 Otolemur garnettii
GAGGCAGGAGACTCGCTTGAGCCCAGGAGTTGGAGGTTGCTGTGAGCTTGATGCCATGGCACTCTACCCAGGGGGATAGCTTGAGGCTGCGTCTCAAAAAAAAAAACAACACTGTTTTCTGAGCATGTCCAGCCCACATCCTGGGGGTCCTGCAGACTGTCAGGGCTTGTGCCTGCTCTCCCAGCAGTGTGTAGTGGGCTCTTCCCTGGGCTCTGTCCTGAACCCACTCCTCTTCCCAGGCAGCATTTGTCTGCTTCCATCCATCTGTCCAGAACTTCCTCCCTCTGCAGATACCTGCATTCTCCAGGCCTACTCCATGAACACTTCAAAACCAAATGCACCTTCCTGCCCAGTCACTGTGCCCGTTCCAGCTCTTGTGTTAGGCTAGGGTAACTACAGTGGTTTGCTGCTGGGTCCTAAGCTTTTGTTCCCAGATGGCAAGGTCTTAATTTACTATAACTGAAGAAACAAAAGTCTGGTATTTTTGAACCAGATTGTAGACCAGAGGTGTCCAACATTTTTTTTCTCTGCCACACATTGGATGAAGAGGAGTTGTCATGAGCCCCATTAAATACACAAACACTAAGGAAAGCTGATTAGCAAGAAAAGGTCTGTGCATATTTTCCATGATATCCCCCACAGATAAGCAAAAAATGTTTTCACAAATCAGTATGTGGTGTAAAGGTGTAAATTGGACACCCCTGCTATAGACAGTGCCCTCCACCTTTGTACATGTATCAGAACAGACCAGTGCTTCCACATAACAAACAGCACTAAAAATCTCAGTGGCTCTCAGCAAAAGCAGCTTCTCTGTGATATGCTTATCATCCTTTGTGGGCCAATCCCAGCCCTTGAGGTTCAGGGCTGTCACAGCAGAAAAAGAGTGGCTGGCACTCAATGCTGCAGCTCAAGAGTGATGTGAGGCACTCGTTCTCAGGTCACTGGCCTCCACTACTCAGGCCAGCTTTGGGTTTGAGGTTGGGGAATTGTAAATCCCAGTGCACCAGCCCAGGAGAACCAGGTGGGATGAAGGCCTATGTCCCCTGCCCTGCCTCTCTCAGCTCCTCCTGGGGACCCTGTAATGTTAGAGTCCCCTGAATGTGTGGTCCCTCACAGCCCTCAGAAGACCCCTGGCATGTACCCCAAGTGGAGTGGCCCCTACTCCTTTGTTCACACTACACTGTGGAGCACAGCCAAGGCCTAGTTCTCTGGCGGCCTCTGTCCTGGTTCCTGCTCCTTCACTGACCTTTGTCTCCCTCTGGTGTCCTGGGCTGACATGGTGGGAGAATGGGGGAGTCTCTACTGAGCATAGCCTTCCCTGTGCAGTCTTGCCACACTGTCCCTGGGTCTGGCCCAGAGCCAGCATGGATAGCTATGCTCTAGGACTGACTGGGAGTGTTTTGCAGACATAGTGTGCATGGATCGTGTTGAGGAGATTCTGGATCTGGTGGCCACAGACCAGCCTCCTACCAAGGACAAGTGGGTGGTGCAGAAGTACATCGAGACGCCAATGCTCATCTATGACACCAAGTTTGATATCAGGCAGTGGTTCCTCATCACAGACTGGAACCCGTTGACCATCTGGTTCTACAAGGAGAGCTACCTACGGTTCTCCACACAGCGTTTCTCCCTGGACAACCTGGACAGGTCAGTGGAGTGGGCCCCTCCCTGTCAGCCACGACCCCAAGAGGCACAGATGGGGAAACCAAGGCTCAGAGAGCTTAATGGCCTCCCCAAGAGACATGCTTAGCCCACAGGCCTGCAAAGCCAGTGCCCTACATCCCCCGATGTGTGTATCTTCTCCAGAAAATCTCAGAAGATACCACTTGCCCACACACCTGTGTGTGCAGATAGTGTGTCTGCACCTGGGCCTGAGTGCAGGGCAAGCAACTCGTGGAGGGGACAGGGACAGATGTAGGGTGACCAGATTTTAACATTGGTAAAGTGGGACAACATGGGGGGGGGGGTGGAGCGGGGGCCAGGGCAGGGCCTGACAACAATGCAAACTTTGATAAGCAGTTCTTGATAATCACTTCTCAACAATTATTTGTTATTATTACAGTTTAACATTATAAAATTAACAAAAATAATATAAAACTCATATCCTGGAGAAATAGCCACATGGCAGCCAAAAACTATATATTCCCTTCCTGTTCTCCCACCTGTTTGTGCATTCTTTCTAAAAATCGGGATTTTTTAAAAACGCCATGGGACACGGGACAAATTGTTTAAAAGCAGGACTGTCCTGCCAAAAGCGGGACGTCTGGTCACCCTAGACAGATGCCCACCTCTCCAGGGACCTCGAGTGGGCAGGATGGTGGGAGCCCAGCTGTGAACCTCAGGGACCTGCCATTCAAGCAGCAGAAAATCTCCACTGGCCTCTGTGGGCGGGGCTTCCTGTGCAGGGTTTATGAGCAACACTTGGCCCTCCTTGACCTGCAGGATCTAGATGCCTGGAGGGAGGGGCTTTGCAAGGGCATCCGTCAGAATCCAGGAAGGGCTGGAGGAGTGAACTCTGCCCCTCAAGGCTACAATGGTGAAGCGTGAAGGGTCACACCCAGGGCGACTGGGGAAGAGTTGGCAGGAGCTTCAGCCCTCCCCTGCCTGCTGCCTCTGTCCCAGCAGCCTGGAGGGGAGTGCAGGGAGGCCCCTGTGCAAAAGGAGCACCTGCCAGTGAGGAGTCGGGTCCCCTCCAGCCTCACCCTCAGCCCTGCCCAGCCAGGAGTTGAGAGGACCCGAAAATCTCATTCCCTCTCTGAACCCTGTCTCTCCATCTGGGACCATAAACGCTCATCTTGGGGACTGTAAGTCCTAGAAATGGCCTCTGAATAGGAGTAGCCCAGGGGCATGTAGTGACAAATTAAATAGTAAAATGTTAGCAGTAGGTCCATGACACTGAACCCACTATTTTTATTCTCACCTACCTTCTAATGGAAGTAAAACTTACACACAGACCCAGAGTCAAGTCTCATCCCCTGAACAAGACCAAGAATTCCCAGCTCCACAGCACCTGCCAGGCATGTCTTCAATTTAAATGAAAATGCCCTGACCATGTCCCTGGCATTTAATAATCTCCCCAAAGATGTTAGTTTTGTTAAATCCTATTTAGAATAATGAAAGAGTGTAAATAAATTAGCTGAAAATTTTAGCTGGGTGACTTTCTTACCTTGTCTCATTAGATCAGCCCTTCTGGGACCAGCATCCCTATCACCACAGCAGATGGGGGACCAGGGCTTGGGGAGATTGTCACCTCCTAGAGGCCCCTAGTTGGTGGCCCTTGGGTGTAATATAGTCCCTGGCATGGCCAGGCTGGACCAAGTGCTGTCCTGAGGCTGCTTCTGGGTGGGGGAGCCATTGGAGCCCTGCCTCCCCACCCTGTGGCCACCATGCCTGGGGTTCTTGGGGGCTTGCCTCATGTGCCCATCTCTTCTCAGTGCCATCCATCTGTGCAACAACTCCATCCAGAAGCACCTCAAGAACGACAAGGCGCGCAGCCCGCTGCTGCCGGGCCACAACATGTGGACAAGCTCGTGCTTCCAGGAGTACTTGCAGAAGAGGGGCCGTGGGGCCATGTGGGGCAGCGTCATCTACCCGGCCATGAAGAGGGCCATCACCCATGCCATGCGCGTGGCCCAGGACCATGTGGAGGCCCGCAAGAACAGCTTCGAGCTCTACGGAGCCGACTTCATCCTTGGCAGGGACTTCAAGCCCTGGCTGATAGAGATCAACTCCAGCCCCACCATGCACCCCTCCACGCCAGTCACCGCGCAGCTGTGTGCCCAGGTGCAGGAGGACACCATCAAGGTGGTGGTGGACCGCAAGCTGGACCGCAACTGTGACACTGGAAACTTCGAGCTCCTGTGGAGACAGGTGAGTGCAGTGCCTGCCCAGCCTGGGTAGTGAGTGGCCCCCTCTCCTGGTGAGTGATGGGTTTGGCCAAGTGCTGCAGACATGTGTACTTTGTGATCACTGGAAATAGCACACAGGTGCTGGTGTGGAGAACACTGATCCTGTTCCAGGAGTCGTCAGAACTTGGTCTTGGCTGTTGGGAGGCATGGGGGGCCAAGCGCCCAGCTTGCTCTCCCCCTGGCAGAGCCAGCGGCGGGGGTGGGGGTGGGGGTGGGGTTGTTTGGTCCAGATACCCTGCGAGCTGGGGAGCTATGCTCAGTCCCAAGGGTCTGGGGGTCCAGCCTTCCTCTCCTCCTTCCAGCCCCTTCCTCCTGACCAGAGTGAAGTCAAACCCCTCTTGAGATCTGTCCTGGCCTCCTCCCCACAGGAATTCCCTGGGGGGCTGGGTGGTGGCTTTGTTTCCATCACTGGCCTGTAGGTCCAGTCCCAGCCTGGAGACAGGCCAGGCCTCCTATCACCCGTCTTTGAGGCTGCGGGAGGCTGGCAGAACTCGGGAAGGGCCCATGGGTCCTGGGCTCGTCTTTGAGCCAAGCCGGGTGTCTGGCCCTGGCCTCTCGCGCGGACTGCTCCGTCCCCACCACCCGCGACCCCACGCCCCTCCTCTGCCCAGCCTGCCGTGGAGCTGCCACCGTTTAGCGGGTCTGACCTCTGCGTGGAAGGCGTGGGCGTGAGGAGGGCCAGGCGGCCGGTGCTGCCCGTCTCCAACTTCAGTTTCTCGGCGCCATTCTCGGACACACGGACAGCGCAGAGCGCCTTTGCCACACTGGACGCCGCTCGAGGACCCCAGCGAGCGGTTCCCCTGCAAGACTTGAGGCTGAAGGACCAAAAGGTCCCTCCCTGCGCCTTGCCTGCACCCTTGCAGAGGCCAGTGCCGCCGAGGAGCCGCGTGGCGAAGACAGGCAAGGTTGGGCCTGCCGGGTCGGCAGAGCCCGCCACTACTGACTGTCAGCGCGTAGCCTCTGAGGCTCCGAAAGTCGTTCTTACAAAAGTCCCCGCCACTCACCTGGACCCTCCTATGCCGAGCACACAACCCCCAACGTCGGGGGTGCAGAGCACAGCGGTCACGCATGGGGTCCCGCTGCAGCAACTGCCAGCCTCAGGTAATCACAATACCTCTGCGCCTTTACCTGGGGCCACCTGTCTGTTCCAGCCCCCCACCCCAGGAGGCCTGGGGAGGGCTTGGATCTAGGGACTAGGGCCCCATTCTGGGCCCTGGGTCTCCAGGGAGTGCCGGAAAAGGTGGACCAGCCCTGGGAGTGGGAATGGTGGGTCCTGCATAGGCCCTGGTGGGCGACACTTTTGTCTCAGTGCCTCTCTGGGTGTGGTGCAGATGGAGAATTTGACACTGTCAGAGCATTCCACAGCCCTGGGGACCTGGATAAGCCAGGTGCCAACAACTGGTGGGCTTTGCAAGGTTCTGAGGGAGCTGACCCATGCGTGGCACAGGGAGGTGGCACTATATGCACTTGGAGCTCCCCAGCCACTTGGCCCAAGGTGCATGATCTTGATGAGATGTCACAAGTGGACCCAGCCCGACTTGTTCTTGTTCTGCCCAGGTGCACTCACCCCTGACCTGGGAGAGCTCTGTCTGTGTTTCTCTGTCTCTGTCTCTGTCTCTTCCACTCCAGGCAGGGGCTCCTTCTGTCTTTTCCACTGCATCTGTAATACAGATGGGGGGGACTGTGCCTGGTACACAGCAGGTGTTTAATATTTGAGGGCTCAATATGTCAGGGCTGGGCAGTGCCCATGGAGGGCTAACCCTGTCCACCTGTCAGCCTCCTGTGTGGGCACCAGCCAGGTTCTCTTGCTGTGGACAGTGTCTCTGGACCACAGTGTGGCTTTCTGGAGCCCCTTCCTGGGAGCCCAAGGTTGGCAGGCACACACGGCCGCAGCGTAACTACGTGTATTCGCTACCCTAACATCATACCACAAATGGGGGGACTTCCAACTGTAGAAATTTCTCCTGTACAACTCTGGGGGCCAGAAGTCCAAAATCCAGGTTTTGGCAGGACCGTGCTTCTGAGGGCTGTCAGACAAGGCCTCTTCCAACCCTGAAGGCTGCTCCCACGCCCAGATTCTTTGGCTTGTGGCCACATCCCTCCAGCCTCCGCCTGCATCTTTATGCAGGCATCTTCCAAGTATCTCTACGTCTGGCTCTTTCTTTTTATGAGGAGGGCAGTCTTTGGATGGGACCTCCCAGCACAGTGTCACCACTGATTACATGTACAGAGACCTTGTCTCCAAGTAAGGTCACATGGAGATCACTGAACCTCCAACTCACAGGTTCTGGATGGACATGAATTTGGGGGACACCCTGAACCCAGGACATCAGCTATTGCAAGTATGGCCAGAGGGACATGCTGACTTGCACTTTGCATCATGGGAGTGGCCATTGTCCTGCTGTCGCCAGCATGCTGTGTCGACAGGGGCTCCACTGTTTGTTTTTTGTTTTGTTTGTTTTTTTTTTTAGAGACAGAGTCTCACTTGGTGGAGTGCTGTGGAGTCACAGCTAACAGCTGACCTCCAACTCCTGGGTTTAGGTGATTCTCTTGCCTCAGCCTCCCAAGTAGCTGGGACTACAGGCGCCCGCCACAGGTGCTGCACTGTTTGAACAATGCTTCTTTGCATTCCCCATTTACTAAGGAAATGGCCTATTTTCAGACACCTATTGGCCATTTGAGTCCTCTCTCCTGAAAGTACGGCTCTGGTGTTTTGTCAGTTGTCCATAGAATTGCCGGTCTCTTCCTTCTCTGTTTGCAGGAGTACTTGTCCTGGACCTGCCTTTCAGCTGATCTGTGCTGCACTTTGTGACTTTTCTGTTCCTTCTGTCATGGAGTCTTTGATGTACTGCCATCTTAACTTTCACAAAGTCAAAGGGATGCACTTTCTTCTCTGTGGCTGGTGATTTTTGCAGACTGCTTATGGGTGTCCTTACTCTGTGGTCATGGGGGTAACCCTCAGTGGTGTCTTCCGAAGCACCATTGCTGCTCTCCACACTCACATGTACACACAGGTCTCTTAGAACTGACTTGTGTGGGTCACATAGTATGACTGTTCACGTGGGTACCCGACAGGCCCCTGGAAAGTGCCTCCCCACCTTTCTGCAGGGCCCCTGCTGCTGCCCACGCAGGATGTGTCAGGACTCCTGGTCAGCAAGTCGGGCCCCTGCCCCAGTGTCCTCACTGCGTTAGCCCAATAGGACTTTCCAGGCCTCTCAAGGCAAATTCCACACTCTTGTTTTTTTCTTTGGAAATGTCTTGGCTATTTTGACGCCCCTCCATCCTTCTCTATAAATTATAGAACCATGCTGTCAGGATCCACCAAAAAATTGCCAAAACAAGAAATAAAACTGTTGGAATTTTTATTAAGTTAAAGTTCCATACCACTGACTTCTTTACAATATCAAGTCTTCCAATATATGAACATGGTATACCTCTCTTTGTTTATCCTTTAATGTTTCTCAATAATCTCTTGTAATTTTCTTTGTAACAATCTCACACTTTTCTGTTAGTTACTCTTATGTGTATTTATTTTCTTCTATTACAAATAATATCTTTTCATCAAAATTTTATTATTTCTATAAATTATGGCTGGCTTATAGAGATGGAATTAAATTTCTAATCCAGTCATCTGACTAAATTTTTTTTTCTTTTGCAGTTTTTGGCCGGGGCTGGGTTTGAACCCGCTACCTCTGGCATATGGGGCCAGCGCCCTACTCCTTTGATCCACAGGCTCCACCCCTGCCTAAATATTTTTTATCAATTCTGTTAATTTATTTGAAGATTCATTCAGTTTTTCCCACAGTTATATGATCTAATAAATTTTCTTTTTGTTTAGAATCATTACACCTTTCATTTCTTTTTCTCAGTTTATTGCACCATCTAGGACCTTACTTCATTCATTCACTCATTCATTGTTGTCATTCCTTTGGGTTTCAGCTGCACACAATCTGGTTAATCATAATTCTTTGCTCATGACATAGTTTCATTGTTTATCCTTGAGGGGCCCACTTTTATTTAGACTGTTTAGTAGTTTCATAAGAACCTGAAAACCATGCCTTGTACCCCCAAACCACCATTCTTAATGCCCATAGACACCATACCTTTGCTTTTTAATTAGTTTTATTATATTTATATATTTAAGAGATTTAAAAAACTTCAGCTGTTTTTACTTTTTAAACATTTCTTTTATTTTTAAGATTGACACATCAGTGTCCTGTGTTTTTACTTTTTGTTTTTTTTGAGACAGAGTCTCACTTTGTCACCCTTGGTAGAGTGCTGTGGCATCATAGCTCACAGCAACCTCAAACTCTTGGGCTTAAGCAATCCTCTTGCCTCAGCCTCTGGAGTAGCTGGGACTACAGGTGCCCACCACAACACCTGGCTATTTTTTTGATACAGGGTCTCACTGTTGCTCAGGCTGGTCTTGAACCCATGAGCTTAAGCAATCCACCTGCCTCGGCCTCCCAAGTGCTAGGATTACAGGTGTGAACAACCTCGCCTGGCATGTGTTTTTACTTTTTGAGGAGGGCATTGTCCTGTGTATTTTACTTGGGGACTTACATTTTCACTAAATGTCATATTGCTTCCTTTGTGTGACTGTATCATAATTTGTTCTTCCGTTTTTCTGTGGTTGTACACGTAGTCTCCAGGTTCTGCTCTCAGGAATGGTGCAGACATTATTCTCTGCCTTTTGTTTTACATTTGCAATACTTGCTTGTGAGTAAACATGCAGGCAGGAATTGGTAGTCCAGGGGATAGATGAATGTTCAGTTCAGGGGGGATAACAACAAACTGTTTTCTATAATGCTTGGAACAATTTCTTCTCTCAGAATCTGTAAGAGACTTTATGGATTTGTAGAATCACCAATACCTGAAGTCCTTGGGCTTCCTCATTTTCCCTAGTCATACGGATTTAAAAATACCTTTCTGCAGCCTTTATTTCCCTGGTTAATAGAGTAAGAACCCCACTGACTGGTGGCGCTGGACATCCCAGCGTGTGCTTGTTGGTTGTGTGGATTTCCTCTTTGTGAAATATTTGTTCATATATTTTGCCCATTTTTCTATGGGGTGATTTGTGATCAGAGCGTCTATTGTGAGTATCTGCTCCCAGTTTGTAACTTATGTTTTTGGTTTTTCAAAGTTGCCATGGAGTCTAGAGATGGAGTCTGTGTTTGCCTGTCCAGTGTCATCCACTGGGGAGGCCCACCTGAGCACCACTTCCGTCCCTGCTGAGTCCCTAACAAGGGCTGAGGGCAATGGCTGCACCTTGGTCACTCACCCAAGGCCAGCCTTTAACTAAAGCACTTCTCAGTTTTATCTTTTACCGGTTTGAGATGAGGACATGTTTAATGCGCCCATCTGAGCTCACTTCTTTCTTGCATAGTCATGTTCTGCAGACCTCATCAGGCTCTTCTGAAGCCTCAGCTAAACCAGACTCTTAAGACTGCCATAGGCCGCTGAGAGGGATGTAGGACAGGGATAGGGCTGGCCAGCAGGGGAGCATCGGGCATTCTTTATTGGGGGTGGGGGGAGTCCTTACAACAGTGTGAGCAGCTGTGCTCACTGTCTTCAGATGCTGTCACCTCCCAGATGCCCACACAGGTCCAGGGTGGTGGGACTCTCCCTGCCCAGACATCTCTTGCCCCATTGAAGTTAACGACCCTTCTGCAATAATCTGTAGGCAGGGCTGGCAGAGCACACACCCAGTCACAAGGGTCACTCCGGAAGGCCAGCGATGTGTCTGCCCACTGGGCATCTGTGGTTCTTCCAGTCCCTATGTGTCCTACCTACCAGGCATCATTTTTGCTATAAGCACTGTTGCCCACCAAAGTAGTTTCTGTATCCAGGTTACCATGAGAGAGCTAGAGAATAAGCCTAATGGTAAATTCTCACACTGGGAAAGGTTCTGCTAACCTTTTACCCAAATGTTCCAGCTGTGCTGCTGCCCTCCTGCCTCATAGCCTGTCGCCCTACACCTCATCAGTTCTGAGTCCCCACAAACCACAGTCTTACCTAGCGTTTTGCCTCCACCTTGAATAGGTTTCCCTGTTTTTGGAGCTGCATAGCATTTCCTCACCATGAACTGGCTGGTTCCAAGGCTGAGCCGGGAACCTGAGGCTTGTGTGCTGCCAGGTTTTGCAGCATTTACCTTGCCCGGAGGATAACTCAGGCTCTGAACTTAAAACACATCTCAGTCACCTGAACTCCAGCTGGGCATGCTTCCTGGCCCTCAGGTGGGTCAGGCCAGTGCCACGTGACCCTCACCCTTAGGGGCTGCCCGGGCACGTTTGTTCCCTGAGACCCAGCCAGCCATGACTCATAACCTTTGCTGCAAAGTGCCAGCAGGTGACAGTGGGTCACCTGGCCACGGTGGCCAGAGGACAAGGACCACACTCTGTTTCAGCAGTTCCCCAGCCCTCAGTTTTTCCATGTGCCTTTCAGAGAGTCAGCTTGTCTGATCAAAAACCCAAACTTCTGGGATTCTGATTGGGATCACCTGGAATCTACAGAGTGCCTTGGGGAGAACTGACATCTTTTTTTATATTAAGTTTCTCTAACTGGGGTCACGATCCACTCTGCTAATCTACTAATCAGGTCTCCATTTTCTTTCCTCAATCGTGTGTTGTGGTTTTCCAGGGCAGAGGTCTGACACCTCTTTCATTAGATTTTTTTCCTTGTTATTTGCTGGGTTTTAATAGCCAGTAAATAGTATCTCTTTTTATGTTGTATTATGAAGGTATGGCCTACAGGCGGCAAGGACGGATCTTAGGTGGACACCACTACTGGATTTGGGGTGTGTTGGACCTGCACAGACCATGTGTGGGACACTCTCACCCCAGAAGTCCCCTTATACCCTTCCTGGTCTATACTGCACTCCAAAGAGATAATCACTGTCTCACTTAAGTCAACATAGATTTCTTTCAATTATTGTACTTCTTTTTTTTTTTTAAGACAGAGTCTCACTTTATTGCCCTTGGTAGAGTGCTATGGTGTCATAGCTCACAGCAATCTCCAACTCCTGGGGTTAGGTGATTCTCTTTCCTCAGCCTCCCAAGTAGCTGGGACCACAGGTGCCCACCACAGCACCCAGCTATTTTTTTGTTGCAGTTTGGCCAGGGCCGGGTTTGAACCCACCACCCTTGGTATGTGGGGCCAGCGCTCTACTCACTGAGCCACAGGCGCTGCCCAATTATTCTGCTTCTCATGAGAGGAATCACGAGGCAAGTTTTTCTGTGTCTGAGACAAGGGCTATCTTGAGTACCGGTTCCGTGCTCTCTTCCTGATGGAGCCGTGTTCTGTGCCTGGGTAGCTGACCTGGAAAGTGGCCTTACTCTCAGCCAGAGCTGTTATAAAGTTGCTCTGATCACCCTTGTACAACTCTTTGTGTGGACGTACCTAGAAGTGGCATTACTCGGTGGTGACAGGCCCTGAGGTTCCACTTTGGTAGAGGCAGTTCCCAAAGCAGTTATGCATTTTGTGCTTCCACCAGCAGTGTGAGTTCTGGTTGATCCACGCTCTGGCCAACACCAGTTAGATGGTTCAGCCTTCTGGTAAGTGTGGGGGCATCTCTTCATGGTTTTAATTAGTGTTTCCCTGATGTCTAGGCACACTGGGTGCTTTTTCAAATGTTTTTTAGCTGTTTAGGTAAGTCTTTCTCCCCTTTTAAAGTTAGGCTGTATTTTGGTCATTTATTTGTAGTGGTTTTATGTATTTGGTATGTTTGTTTGTCCGATATCCATATTGGGAATATTTCCTCCCAGTCTGTGTTTCATTTTGCCTTTTTGCTTTCTTAGTGAAATTCAGTTTACCAATTTTCTCTTTGCTACCTGGTACTATTGGTATCTTGTCTGAAATAACTTTGCCTACTCTGAGGTCACAAATACACTCTTCTATGTCTTCTTCTAGAAGCTTTATAGTTTTGACTTTTCCATTTTGGTCTAGGAGGCATCTTGAATGAATTATTATGAGTGTTGTTGTAAAAGTTACACAAAGTGGGTTGTACCCAACCAAATCAGAGTTGAGGGGCTGGGGAAAGAACACTCAGAGCACATTGCATCTGCTTCAAAAATTTAATTCTCTACAAGCCCAGGTAGTAAAACAGCCTACTATAATCTTAAATTTTTTTTTTTT
>NW_003852402.1:768273-792921 GCF_000181295.1 Otolemur garnettii
TTTTTTGGTTGCAGCCATCATTGTTGTTTGGTGGGCCCGGGCTGGATTCGAACCCACCACCTTAGGTGTATGTGGCTGGCGCCTTAGCCACTTGAGCCACAGGCGCTGAGCCCAGCCTACTATAGTCTTAAGACCAATGGCTGCTGAAGTTACCTGCTATGGTTCTAAAACTGGTTTGCCACTGTCACTTGCCAATCAGAACTTGACAGCACCCCAAGACCTTACTAGTGTCAGTGAAATTTATTTCCAAACCGTATGTAGCATTTCTCTTACTGTTGATAGCAAACTCTCAACTTTCTCTTTATTCTTCCACCATACTGAAGACCACCTCACCTGGTCTGTTTGTGTGCCCCAAATTGCAATTCATGCTTCCCAAGTAAAACATTAGATTTAAAGGTTTGTCTCTATATTTTAAGTTAGTGTGAAGAGGTCAGGGTCCACTTCATTTTCCTGTGGATGTACAGTTGTTCCAACACCATTACCAAAAAGATCATCCTTCCTTCCACTGAATTGCTTTGGCATCTGTGTCAGAAATACACTCTATCAAATCAATTCTGATTGCCTGTACTGTCACCAATCTGTTTACCTGTACTCATGCCGTACTACAGTCCTAATTATTATAGTGTTGAAATAAGGTTTGTCAATTTCTACCAAAAAAAGCCAACCTTGTAGGATTTTTATTTGGATTGCATCACATAAATATCTTAGGGAGTCTCAGCGCAGGTAGCTCAGTGGTTGGGGCGCTGGCCACATATACTGGGGTTGGCAGGTTCAAACCTGGCCCGGGCCTATTAAATAATGACAACTACAACAACAAAAATAGTGGAGCGTTGTTGTGGGCTCGTGTAGTCCCAGCTACTTGGGAGGTTGAGGCAAGAGAATCACTTACGCCCAAGAGTTTGAGGTTGCTGTGAGCTATGATTCCACAGCACTCTACTGAGGGTGACATAGTGAGATTCTGTCTTAAAAAATAATAGTAATAAATAAATATTGTAGGGAGAATTGACATTGAAGCTTCTAATGTCTGCAGATGATGTATGTCAACAATTATGTATCTTTTAGTTTCTCTAAGCAGTGTTTTCTGCATAGATAAATTTCTTTTTTTTAATGTATTTTATTTTCAGTATTTTTTTTTTTTTTTTGAGACAGAGTCTCACTATATCGCCCTTGGTAGAGTGCAGAGGTATCACAGCTCACAGCAACCTCAAACTCCTGGGCTCAAGCGATTCTCTTGCTTCACCCTTCCAAGCAGCTGGGACTACAGGTGCCCACCACAATGCCCATCTACTTTTGGGGTGCAATTGTCATGGTTGTTTAGCAGGCCCGGGCTAAGCTCCAACCCGCCAGCTTCAGGGTATGTGGCCGGCACCCTACTCACTGAGCTATGGGTGCTGAACCTGCATAGATAATTTTTGTTGAATTTATTCCTATAGGTTAGGTGCAGTGGCTCACACTTGTAATCCTAGTACTCTGGGAGGCCAAGGTGGGTGGATTACTTGAGCTCAGTAGTTTGAGACTTAGCTTGAGCAAGAGGATCACTTGAACCCAAGAGTTGGAGGTTGCTGTGAGATATGCTGATCATAGCACTCTACCCAGGATAACAGCTTGAGATTGTCTCAAAAAAAAAAAAAAAAAAACAACTTATTCCTAGGCATTTGGTATTTTTTTGATACTTTTATAAATGGTATTTGAAATTTTGTTTTCCAGTTGTTTGTGGCTAAAATATAGAAAGTGCAATGGTTTTTGCACATTGACACTGTGTCCCAAAGTGTGGGCAAATCCTGGTTCTGGTAGTTGGCAGATGCCTTGGTATTTTCTACATAACCACTTCACCTGCAGATAGACTCCCTGTTCCTTCCTCCTCCGTGCTCTTCCTGGTTTGTGCTCTCATGCCTCACTGCAATTTCCAGGGCCTCCTGTGGAAAGTGGGCAGGGATCCACAGACACCTTGTCAGATGGAGGACCTTCTCTGCTGTCCTAATTTGCTAAGAGTTATCTTTCACGTTTTGTTTTTAATCATGAATGACAATGAATTTTTGGAGTGTTTTCCCTGCATTTGTTGAGATGGTCCTTTGGGGTCTTCCTCTATTCCCTTAGCGCGGTAAGTGGCGCTGAGCTGCGGATGTGGAGTCAACCCTTCATCCCTTCTTAATCTTTGCAGTCTCTGCGGTATGTGAGCCAATGTCTGTATTTTTACCTCTAATACTTATTATTTGTGCCTTTCTCCCCATCTTGATCAGTCTTATAGGAGGCGGGGGTGGAGGACGTGATCTCGGGGGCTGGAGGCACGCCCGGGTGGGCAGTGGGGGTGATCTGGAGGACAGAGGGGCCGGGAAGCACGGCCCAGGTGGGCAGCGGGGGTGGTCTGCAGGACAGTGGGGCCTGGGGTCGCGGCCCGAGTGGGCAGCTGGGCCGAGGGGGCGGTCCGCAGTGCGCTAGACCAAGGGCGCGGGCGGAGCCAGGGCGCGGTCTCAGGGCCCCTCTCTTCGCAGGGCTGCCGAGGCCCCGCCGAGCGCCGTGCCTGGTGTGCCACAGCTCGCTGCCACTGGTCGGGCCCTGCAAGCGCTGCCGCTCCTTCTGCGTTGCGGTCCTGCACGGCGCCTCCTTCGTGCCACTTGGCAGCGGACAGGGCAGCAGCCCGTGGACCCCCTGACGTGAGGACCCGCGTGGGACAAGGACGAGGACCCGGACGAGGCGTGCCTAGGCCCCTGCGGCCTTCGGGCCTGGCTTGTTTGGAGACCTGCACATAGATGAGGGACCTTGTATACAGAGCTATTTTAGAGAAATTGTGCAATCTTCACCATGGTATTTCTTACCGAGCCCCGCCCTCTCTTGGTGCCTGCATGCCATGTACCCCAGCCCAACCCCATGCCCCGCATTCCCCCAACCCCTGCCCTGGCCACAGGACGGGAGAGGATGAGACCTGGTGTGTAGGACGGTCCCTCCCCAGGGTAAGGTGCCCCTCTGTGTCACTCATCATTTATTCACTCATTTATTCAACAAAAGTCTCACTGTGCTGCTCCAGTTCTCTGCACCCATGTGGTTCCTTCCAACCTGGTGCTGTGTGGTGGGAGTGAGTGGGTGTCCACCCCAGGTTGTGCCCTTTGGATTCGATTGAAGTCGGACTTCTGGGCCCCTTGGTGGTCAGTAGGCCATGTGGGAGACCCAAGCGTGGAGAGATACCTGAAGACCTCCTTGTGCTCAGGCTGGGGTGCTCCCAGTTGCTGGAGCCTGCACAGGACAAGGAGAGCTGCCAAGGAGTCCCCAGGGCCAGGGCCAGGTCTTTGTGGACATTGAGAGGGTTCAAATCCTCCAGCCCTCAAAGACAGCTAGGATCCCCCTTGGCCTCAGACTAGACAGGGTGGCAAGGGGCAGGAGTGAGGGGCCCAGCTCCACCATCTTTCCCTGGGCCGGAGACCAGCACCAGCCCCTCTCCCCTGGGTGGTTCCTGTGGCCACTTCATTGTGGTACTGGCATAGCACATTTGAGGTGACAGGTATGTCACCTGGTAGGTGGGCCTGATTTGGAAAGGCCACAAAGAGGGGCTCAGAGTGTGAGTGGGCCCACTGGGCATCTGTTCTCACCACTCCTGTGGGCCATGCCCATGAAAATCATTTTGGAGATCTCTGCCACAGACACAGCACTCCCCATTTGCCATTTGTCAATAGGAAGGTACTTTTGCGGCACTTGCCAGAGGCCTCAAGTTCAGGCTGGTGGAGTGAGGTGGAGGTGCCTATCTCAGGGCCTGGGCCAGCCTGGGACCATGGGAGGGCCAGAGCCTGCCTTCCTGGGCCACCCTCAGGCATCCCAGCCTGCTGTACTGTTTGGTGTAGAGGCTGGCATTGGGTGCTTGGTCTCCAGGGCCCTGGGGCCATAAGTACACTACTCACTGACAGGGTAGGGTACACAGGGCCCAGTAGTGACCACAGGCATCCCAGCCCCAAAGCACTCTAGACCAGGTGGGGCAGGCTGGAGGTGCTGGCCCAGGTGGGAGGGAGGCTGGGCAGCTGCTCCTGCATCTAGGTGGGGTGGAGTATGGGTCCACAGTCATGGGCAAGCAGTGAGTTCCTGCTTTGTTTCATGCCCTGGGGCTGATGCCTCATCCACATGCTTCCGAGGCCTATGTCCTCCCCCACCTAGGAGTAATGCTGCCCTGAACACTTGGGATGCACTGTGGGGGTTCCCTGCCCAGGCCCAGCACACCCCGTGGGCCCTTGCTCTCCAGCCAGACATCCCATTTCCTGCCCCCTGGCATGGAAGTGGGCAGGTGCAGGGAGCCCGTGCACTGCTCAGCTGCAGCGGGGTGAGGACTGGACATGAGACTCCGGGCCTGTCCTGGAGGGGAGGATCTGAGGCACCCCCCAAGCACAACCTGGCTCTTTCCTGCTGCCCTGCATGAAGCTGGCAGAGGCAGGAGGCAAACAGTGCTGCATGAGAAGCTTCAGGTAAGAAAAGGAGCACGGAACGATTCCCTGAGCAGCAGTTAGGCCCACGTTAACCCATGGGCACTGCAGGACTGGGAAGGGAGCCCTGAGGACTTGAGGTGGAGCCTCAAGTCCCAGGAAGGAGCTGTCCCTCAGGGGTTGGGGTGAAGCCATCAGGTGCAGGTGCCCACCACATTTCCTCTCCTCTCTGTGAGCCCAGTCAGGCTCAACAGGGCAATTGGCTACTGTCTCCCGTTGTCAGGACACATACCTGAGAGATGGGGGCGTACACAAGTGGCTCCTTACCCCACAGGCCCAGAGCCAGCCCTGTCCTACCAGCCAGCCCCACAGGGAGCCCTCTTACCTGGGATCATTATGGCCTCAAGGGCTCAGGACACTTCTCATAGCAGCCTAGAACTCCATGGGGTCTGGCTGGAGTCTTCAAGCCCTGGCGAGTGGGCACGTCTGGGGGCTGCCCTCTGCCGGTTCACTTAGGCCATGTCTCACAGGAGGCGGAGTGTACCTTGCTGTGGAGCTGAAGCCACTCCTCAGCTCTCTCTTGTCTATCTCTGGGGCTGAAGCTGCAGTCAGTCTGGATACTCCTCTCTCCTCTGCTCCACAGCCAGATGCCAGCCGGGCCAGCACTTGCCTTTCTCTGCCTGGTCTGGGGCACTTACCGAGGCCTGGCCATCCCCCGCATCTCGGAATGTGGCCTCTCCTGTTCTCAGGTGAGGCCCTGGTTTCTCCACAGCTGGGCACCAGCTGGACACTCCACACAGATGGAGGATGGGGTGGGGGGCATTGCTGAGGCAGGGGTGGCCATAGGAGGCTGCAAGTAAAAGTCCCTTGGGGCAGGATGAGCTGGCTCCCAACTCTCCTGTGGGCTGTCCACCTCAGACGTCTCTCTAGAAGAGCAGCCTGCAAGCCCTTCTGGGTGTCTGTGGAAGCGTATTGCACCTGCAGGGTACTGGGCTCCATGTTGGCATTTGGGCTTGAGTGGACACTGCTGAGGGAATGCTGGCAAGAAGCCATCCTTAGTCTGGAGGGAGCCGCAGGGGAGGACACAAGGCTGTGAATGGCACCCGGGACTTGCTTCAGGGTGGGTGACTCAGCCTTATGAGAGAAGCCCTTCAGCACCTGCTGCAAGACTGTACCTGGCACATCCCAGGAGCCCCCAGGGCCCAAGCCTGGCCCAGGCACAGTGGGGACACAGGCATGGAAAGAACACAGAAGGTGTCACAGGGCTGGGGGCTGCTTACTGAGCACCTGCTGTGTGCACTGTTCCAGTGTGGGGGATAGCAAGGAGTAAGATGTGCCTTGCAGAGGCAATGGCTTGGCCACCCTGGGGATACTTAGGGGACACCCAGGCAGCTCCACAGGCCTGGGAAGAGTGTCTGGCAAAGGACTGAGTGAGTGGATGGAATAGTCAGGTTCAGGGCAGGGTGCAGGGCTAGGGGGCAAGAGTGAGGGTCAAGGAAGGGGGAGACTAGAAGAGGCTCCCTTTAAATGGTAGGGGGAACCAGTGGAAGTGGAGCAGATGGCAGGTTCAGGTGGGCAGGGTGGTGGCCTGGGCCCACCCTGCAGTGGACATGAGAGAATGGGAGGGGCAGAACTGAGGATCCTGGGTGGCAGAGACTGAAGGTAAGACCTCAGAGTGTCATGCCCTTCTACCCTGATGGAGATGTTTCATGAGTTGGGGAACCTGGAGGCGGGTTTGGAGAGAAGCTTCAGAAGAAGATGTGTGCCCGCAGCATATGTGACAGGGTCTGCGCCTACAGGAGGACCAAGGGGCTAGAGGCTGAGCCCTCAACTCTCAGAGAAAAGAGAGTGAGGGCAGGAGAGGGATCCAAGATGAAGGGGAAAGGGAGCCTGGAGGAAGTTACTGGAAAGGGCCCCCAGGGCTGCCCCTGCCAAGGATGGAGGGCTGCCTCTGGTCCTGCCCAGGACACTGGAGTGGGGAGGGCAAAGGAGGGGGGAGAGGCGGGGCTGCGCTGAGGGGGTCAGGGCGAGTGGGAGGGGTGGAGCCTGGGAGGAGGTGGTCGTTCGGCAAAGGGGTGGGGCAAGCCGATGGAGGTAGCCCTGAGCCAGGAACCTACCTCGGGACGTGCTGACCTACCTGGCGCACGAGCAGGAGGGCAGGCGTGGGTGGGGCAGCGGGCAACATGGATCCCCCTGTGGGGCGGTCGTGGGTGGCAGGTGGCGCCGCCCGGGGCGTGGGGTCGGGGCTCTGGTTGATGCTGCCCCATTCCCTGGCCAGCGCCTTGGGTGCCCCACCCCGACAGACTCTACCCTTGCGCCCCGCCGCTGGGAAGCCCCAAGAAGCCCAACAGAAATCCCCGCCGGTGGGGAGGGGCAGCCGCTCCTCTGTCCCCACCTGCCCAAAGGTACTCTCTGGCCTGGGGCCTTTGCGAGTCCCTCTTCCGGCGTCCCCGGGGGGAGTACCAGGGGCAGAAGAGACCCAGGGCACTGAAGGACCCCATGGAGGCCTCTCCTGCACCCCAGACCCACGGGGCCACAGCACCACCTGTGTGGGCTTCAGTGCTGAGTGCCCAGCTCTAGGTGCCCAGTGGGCTGGACAGTGTCCGCCCTTCACATACCCAGCCCACCCTTCTGTCTTCCACTTGCCCTCCAGGGGCTCGCTCTTTCCCCTAAGCTGGTGGGTGTCCAGCAGGCAGAGGGTTCCACAGGTTGTGCTGGGCATCTGGGGCTGATGGGAGGGAGTGAGGGTGGCCAGGGAATCACACCACTGCCCCCTTCTGTTACCCAGGCCAAGCCCCGTCCTCTGTGGGCCAGGTAGGGTCTCCTCCCATTGGGCAGGTGGGGTTGGGGGCTGCTCAGACCTGCCCACTTCCCACCCTGGCCTCTAATCAGACCAGATGGACAGAGGACCTAAGATGGGCTCAGCCTCTTCTGCTGGTCAGAACTCCTGGGCCACATCAGGTCAGTGATGGCCTGCTCCTCAGTGGGGGCTGAGCACAGGGCTGCAAGGACCAGGAGGCCTGATCCAGTCTGTGCTCCTATGACTCTGAGAAGGGGTACATGTCAGCAATCTCTGGGGAGGTGTTAGGGTGCTTAGAAAGTCCCATGGGTCAGGACAGGAAGACTACATGCAGCATGGGGCCAGGACTGGATCCAGCAAAGAAGACAGACGTTGGTGGGAACAGCATGAGTCCACATGGAAGTTTCAGCCTAAGATATTAACATTAGGGAAGACAGGGTAAACTCTCTATAAATCTAAAATTATTCCAAAATTAAAAGTTTATTTAGAAAGAGGAGTAGAGGAAGGACTGAGACTCAAGGGATAGAGATGGACCTGTCCGCTATTTCCTCATGTCTCTACGTGGCTGATCAGAGGTCCAGGATCCCCATCTGCCATCTCCCCCTTAACAGCCTGAGCTGCCTGTGTCCAGAGCAGGTCAGTTCTCTCCCAGGAATGGGGCGACTGATGTTGCCACATGGAATCTGTGCTGACACCAGGAGGTCAGTGCCCAGAGCTGTGACCACACGGGGAGGCCTAGATTCCTATGGCCCACCAGGGACCCTCCTTGGCTCCAAGAGTGCTCAGCTAGGTAGCCACAGCCCCACCTAGTCACGCTGGGTCCCTGTATCCTGCACCCTCAGTTGCCCAGGAGCAGCCACTCCCCATAGACCCTTCTGCCCAGTTGGAGCCTGGTCACAAATCCAAGTCCCTCCATCCTCATGCCTGGTCCCCCTCTTTGGACATTACCTCAGGCAGGCAAGAGTTGAAGTGGGAATAAGAATAAACTGAGGGACAGGTGAGGTGCTCATGCCTTTAATCCAGGCACTTTGGTAGACTGAGGTGGGAGGATCGCTTGGGCTAGGAGTTTGAGGCTGCAGTGAGCATGATAATGTCACTGTACTCTAGTCTGGGTGATAGAGACACTGTCAGGAAAGAAAGAAAGAAAGAGAGAAAGAAAGAAAGGAGAAAGAAAAGAAAGGAAGGAAGGAAAGAAAGGAAAGGAAGAAAAGAAAAAGAAAAGAAAAAACCAAGAGCTGTTTGGAACTAGGCAGGCTTCGCACAGGCTCGGTCAAGATCTGCTGAGTGAGTGAACAAGAGTGTGGGGTCAGCCTGAGGTGGGGCCCCAGGGTCATTCACTGACTGCCAGCCATATGCTGGCCCTGTTGGGTTCTTCCAGGCCACCCCCCACCCCATGCTGAGCAGGAGCCAGGGGCTGAAGGCAACTGGGGAGTGGGGGCAGGGCTGGCACAGAATGGGGGTGCAACCCATGGCTGGGTAGAGATGGGAGAAGAGGTCATCCCACTGAGCTCACCCCTCCCTATTCTCTCTCCAGGGCGTTGCCTGCAGGAGCCACATGAACCGTGAGTACATTCAGCCTCTTGGGGTAGGGGTTGGCTCAGGTTCTGGACACTCAAGTGCTGCCCTCCAAGTCTTGGGCCCACGCAGCTCTGAGGCCTACCCAGCCTCCAGTTCACTTTGTCCATTGGGAAGGCAGGTGTGCCCTGAGCCACCCTGGGCAGCCAGGGTCCCCTCCTAAGCAGGGTGAGCCATGGGTCTATTGGCAGTTCCCAAATCTCCTCACAGAGCCCAGGCAGCACTGTCCAGGCCTGGCACAAGGACAAGGGCACCCTGGCTCCTGGCTGGGAGAGGGCTTGTGGGAGTTTGGAGTTCTGTTTGTTGGACAGTGCAGTGCTTTCCAGAGTGGCTGCACCACCTTATGTGACCCAGCAGTGGTGGAAATCCCCGTTTCCTCTTAAGAAACTTTTCCCCCTAATGTAAATGATACCCCAGTGGACTTTTTAAAATCATGTTATTGTCTTTGTAAACATTGTATAAATTTATGCTGAGACCATAATGAGAAAGTTAAAGCATACTCCAAAGCCCCCGTGTAGAATCTCTTACACAGCTCTCACAATTTTTAAGGAATGTTTTTTATCTGTATGTTTTTTCTGCAGAATAATCAGTTGTTTTCACCTGGTCTACCATAGTGCCGGAAACATAACTCCCAGCTTATTTTTAAACACAGTTTGTTTCCAGCCCCCTCCTCTGTCGGTGCTGATTCGGCTCACGGCCTCACGTCCCCAGTTCCCATGATTGCATTCCTCTCCGTAGCCCACTTCTTCCCTTGGAGTCTCTGTTTCTCCTTGAGACACGTTTGCTGGGCTTTCTTACAGTAAGACTCTGTGGGTGTCTATTGTGTGCCTTATTTTGAGTAAGGCAAAATATATTAATTTCTAAGCCTTCGTGATGAATTTTAGGATCATGGTTATTTCCACATACTTGTGCCCCAGAGAATTCTTGTGTTTCTGCCTCACTTGACCTGCACATTCTCCTCTCTCCCTCGACTTTCTGCATACCCTCCTCCCCATTTTGTTAGCTTAATTTGGGACAAGAGCCTATTCTTGTTTTTATACAATTTATTTTATGATAAGCCACTTTTCCTTCTGGCCCTTTTCACTAGCTCTGTGTATCTTGTCAGTTCCATGCTCGTCATGAAGCCTGCTGCTCTGTAGCCTTGCCTTTTTTTATATTCTCTTTTTGACCCTTTTCTTGGTTGCCTAGAATTGGACTAGGTCTTTGTCTTTTTTTCCAGAAAAGGGCAAAAGATGCAGATTTCTTATCTCTTACATAAAGAGGGTAGTCTTTTTGTTGCCCTCACACATATGAGTGACAACTTAGATGAAGAAAGAATTCTAAAGCACAGTCACTCCTCTTCAGGTCACTGTACACCAAGCTCTGTGGCCGACCCTCCCAGGAGAGGAGATACAGGTTTGGAGACAAAGTCCCCCACTGCTGGCTTGGTGCCTGTGGTTCAAGCGGCTAAGGCGCCAGCCACATACACTAAGGTGGTGGGTTCCAATCCAGCCCAGGCCCACCAAAACAACAAAGATGGCTGCAACCAAAAAATAGCCGGGCGTTGTGGTGGGCACCTGTGGTCCCAGCTACTTGGGAGGCTGAGGCAGGAGACTCACTTGATCCCAGGAGTTGGAGATTGCTGTGAGCTGTGATGCCAAGCACTCTACCCAGGGGGACAGCTTGAGGATCTGTCTCAAAAAAAAAAAAAAAAAGTCCCCCCTGCCAATTACCTGGCTTTTTAATCCCTGACCCATTGGGCTTTGTTATATTTTAAATATTTCAATGTGCACTACTGACAAAGTGGATTTTTGTATATTGATCTTGCATCCTGTAACTTGGCTAAACTTATTTATTAGTTTTAGTACCTTTTTTGTAGATTCCATCAACATTTTTTTTTTTTTTTTTGGAGACAGAGTCTCACTCTGTCACCTGGGGTGGAGTGCCGTGGAGTCATCATGGCTCTAAGCACCCTCAAACTCTTGGGCTCAAGAGATCCTCTTGCTTTAGTTTTTCTGGTTTTAGTAGAGACGGGTCTCTGTCTGGCTCAGGCTGGTCTAGAACTCCTGAGTCTGCTAATCATTTTGTGATGCTGAGTCGGGTGAGGTGGACTATTAAGCAAAACTGATGGTCTTTAGACTTGACCCTCTCAGACCCCTTAGGAAGTTAATTTTGAGCAAAGACAAGGTCAGAGTTCATCTTCAACTTCTTCCTTTTAAAACAGAAAGCCTTTTATTTCTTTTTATTGCCTTATTACATGGACTAGGATCATTAGTACAATGTTGAAAAGAAGTAATAAGCATAGAGATCCTTGTCTTGTTCCCAATCCTTGAAAAATCTGTTCCTTTAGCTTTTTTTTTTTTCTAGAACAACTCAGCAAAATAAAATTCCGGTTTGTTGTTGGATGACATGTTTCACACATACATCAAACAGGCCAAAAAATAAATAAATAAACAGCAACTTCATCGACAAAAAAAAAAAAAAAAAAAAGAAAAGGAAAAAAAGAAACCTTTTATCTTTGGCCTTTTTAATCATCTCCTACAAACCAACTACTTATAGTACAGCTAAGTACATACACCAAAAAAGTTACTGGAATGTTCAGAATAAGATTGTTTTTTGTTGTTATTTTTGCTCTTTTTTTTTACAAGGTTTTTTTTCTCCTTTGAGACTAAAATGAACGTGGTCACACCACAAGTAAAGTCAGAGTCAAAAGTGGGACAGAGACTGCTCTGAAGGCTGCTTTGGTCATCCAAAATCATTAAAAATGGCTGACCCCTAACAATAAGTACAAAAATATACAATTAAATAAAAAATAAAAACAAATTTCCTTTTTAAAGTACTTTTAAGAAAAAAAGCAGGGCCTTGGAAATTTTGGTTCTTTTTTCCTCCCCTGTTGCAAATTCCTGTGGTTTGGGTTGGGTAGTGAAGAATACAGGTCACCTGCGGGTAGCCCTGCCTGCGGTGGGCGGGCCTCTCCACTGAAGGTGACCACCTTTAGATTCTGAGATAGGAAGTGGAGGGTGAATAGGTCACGGTGGCCTTTTTTTTGTTGTTTTTTAATTTAACTTTTCCTTTTTGGCTGTTTAGTCATCCTCCTCAGTCTTCTGCTTCTTGGTATCAACATCCTCATCATCTTCTGCCAGTTTGCCTGTGGTGGCCTCAGCTTTCTCATCACCTTCTTCCTCCTTCTCCTTCTCTTCCTCCCCACCTTCTTCTTCTTCATCTACCTCATTGTCAGCCTCCTGCTCCCCATTTTCCTCATTAGCCTTCCCAGTAGCAGGGGCGTCTTTTCCATTCTCTGCTTCGTCCACAGCTTCTTTCTTCTCCTGTAAGTCCCTGGTGGTGATCTTGGAGCTGGTGTCCACCACTGCGTCTGACCTGGTGGGGCACGTCGGTGATCCGATGCGGGGGATGGAAGAGAAAGTGAGAGTTCGGGGACTCTGGTGATAAAGCTGCCAGAGTCCGCAGCGGCGGAGGAGATTGCGAGGAGGAAGCCAGGCTGGGAACAATGCAAAGATGGCTTTTCAGAGCTGCCAGTCCATACCTTCAGTCTTAAATATCATGTTGGATGTAGTTTCCGTAGATGGCTTTGTCAAGTTGAGGAAGTTCCTTTCTATTTTTGGTGAGTTTTCATCAGGAATAGATGCTGGATTTTGTCAAAAAAAATTTTTGTGACCATGGAGATGATCTGAAGTATTCTTCTTAATTTGTTAACACAGTGAATTACCATGATTTGGTTTTCTTTTTCTTTTGAGACAGAGTTTAAGTGTGTTGCCCTCGGTAGAGTGCTATGCCATCACAGCTCACAGTAACCTCAAACTCATGAGCTTAAGAGATTCTCTTGCCTCAGCCTCTCAAGTAGCTGGGACTACAGGCACCTGCCATAATGCCCAGCTAGTTTTTCTATTTTGGGTAGAGATGAGGTCTCGCTCTTGTTCAGCCTGGTCTTGAACTCCTGAGCTCAAGTCATCCATGCACTTTGGCCTCCCAGAGTGCGGGGATTACAGGTATGAGACACCACGCCCTGCCCCTGAGGTACTTTTCTCTTATTGTAAGGTCTCTGTCAGGTTTTGGTATCAGAGAATGAATTCCAAAGTATTCTTTCATGTTTGATTTTCTGGAATAATCCGTAGAACTGGCATTATTTCTCCCTTAAATATTTGGTTTCACTGGTTTTCCCTGTTGTGTCTCTGTTTTCCATTTCATTGATTTCTGCACTGGTTTTTATCGTTTCTTTTCTTCTGCTTACTTTGGGTCCCATTTGTCCTTCTTATTCTAGTTCCTTAAGGTGGAAGCTGAGGTCACTGATTTAAGATTGTTGGGTTTTTTTCTATTTTGAGAGTTTAGGGTTACAATTTCCCCTAAGGCTCGGTACCTGTAACTCAGGGACTAGGGTGCCAGCCACATATGCCAGACCTAGCAGGTTGGAATCTATCCTGGGCTTGCTAAACAGCAATGACAACTACAACCAAAAAATAGCCAGGCATTATGGCAGGTGCCTGTAGTCCCAGCTACTTGGGAGGTTGAGGCAAGAGAATCTCTTAAGTCCAAGAGTTTGAGGTTGCTGTGAGCTGTGATGCCACAGCACTCTACCAAGGGCGATAAAGTGAGACTCTGTCTCAAAACAAAAAAATTTTTCCCCTAAATACTGCTTAGAAGAATCTCAAATTTTTTATATGTTGCCTGTTCACTTGTTCACTTTAATTCAGTTCAAGGTAGTTTATAATTTCTCTTTTGATTTGTTAGGCAAGACCATAGTGATGCTCAGCCTAAGATCAGTTATTCTCTCTCACTGAGGCAGGACTCTGCTGCTCTGTGATCATGAGGCTTGCAGGCCAGTGTGAATGCAGGGGGCACTCTCTCAATCCCTTTTGGTGGTATTTTCCTCACATACATGTGCTAATGTATATATTGAACCTTTGCAAAGTGAATAGTCTCCAGACTTCTCTCTTTCCCCCTCTCATGCTCTGTCCTGAAAACCCCAGGAGCTGCCAGGCTGGACCTGGGGTTCCCCCTGCTACTGCTTGCTGCACTCACGGGGACCACCTTGTATGTCTCCTGTTTCTCAGGAATCACTGTCTTTTGTTTCCTCCTGTCTACTGTCTGGAAACTATATATTTTGTCTCAGTCTCCCTGGGTGTTTTGGACAGGAGGATAAATCTGACCCCTGTGACTATCCTGGCCACAGTGGGGATCATCAGGAGTTATATTTTTTCCCCCATAAGCACATTCAGACTCTTAATCACCGTCATGCCTTTGAGCCTGTTTCTGACATCAGGTGCCCCGTCTTAAGTGCAGGCTCCCCTGAGTAACCTACTGCATGTGGTTCCCATGCCTTGGTGGCAGTCTTCCTTCTGTGGAAGGGCTGGGTTGTCAGGGCTCTGCAGCTTATGTGGCCCTCCACTCTGAGTCCCACTTGCAAGCCTAACTGACCAAAAGCAGCAGATATTGCTTAGCCCCCAGCGCCCAGAGTGGGACTCCACTCCAGCTTGCCTGTGTCAGGCCAGTCTGCCCCCCATGGCCTTTGCTCTGGCCCTGGTAGCCCATGCCCTGACCGAGGCCTCCAGGGCAAGTCCTGTCTATGAGGATGTAACCTCTTGTCTATGGACAGAGCCCTAGGCTGCAATGACCTCAGGGTCATGTATAAGTTGTCCTCCATAGGCCCATGTTGCTCATCTTTGAACAGTGGTGATGGGACTTGCCAGTGAGATGGAGGTGGGCTCCTTTGCCCATCTTGCTGGCCAGGTGAGGCAGCACCTTCCCCGGCTCAGATGCAGAATGGTGGGCAGCCTGCTCTCCCAACCTGGTCCCCATACCTGGGGTCCTACAGACACTTCCAGGGGTTTGGGGTGGGCCCCTAGGCCAGGGGGCTGGTTTCCCAATTGTGTTGGGGCCAGACAGTGAGGACCCCTCCCCAAACTGTGCAGCTCTGTCACTAGAGCACCCATAAGCCCTTCCCAGCATCGGAAGCCCTAAGTCCTTACCTTTCTCCATCCTAGGTGACGTTTTTAACAGCTTCTGCCGGCCGCCCCCCACATCTATGTCCAGATTACTCCTGGAGACCCTGACCCTCTCCACTGTGCTGAAGTGTACCCCCCATGATGGCTGTGCCCTACTCCTGCGTGTTCAAGCCTCCCTGACCCTGCATGGTGAGCGATGGCCTTGGGGGTGGCCAGACCAGACTGGACTGGTCTGTGTTGCAACACCAGGAGACCTGGTGGTAGGCGCTGGGCTCTTCAATCTCAGCCAACTCTTGGATGTGGGGGACATGCTGCTGACCATGCTTCACAGAGAGGAGGCTGAGGGCAGAGGGTTACACAGCTCTGATGTGCCTTCCGGGCCTCCCTCCCCAGAGCGCCTGCGTGGCCTAGAGGCCTGTTCCACAAGCCTCTACACCCAGGAGACACAGTGCCAGAGTGTGCGCGTCCCTAGGGTCTCCCGCCAGCTGCAGGCGAGGCAGCAGGTGAGGCCAGAGTCCAACCAAGACCCAGACCTGCTGGCCCATCCAGAGCTTTGCCACCCAAGTCCTGAGCACTGGGCACCCCTCCTCCTGCCCCCCAGGCCCTGGGCTTCAGCCATGAAGGCAGAACTGGCCAGGGCACTGGGCAGTGGCCTTTGGGTCCACCCAGCTCATACCTGCACTGTCCAGCTCCAGGTACACTTCAACTGCTTCCAGGTGAGCGTGGCCCAGCACCTCCACGTCACCCTGAGGACTATCCCCCACTTCTGCGGGGTCCAGCTTGATCAGCAGTACCTTGTGGAAGGTGGGGTTCCCACATCCAGCTTGGGCACAGCTGCTTTCTGGACCTTAGGGATGGACTGTCTTGAGGCAGACTCAAACATGATAGGGGTCAGGTGCCCACGCTAGACAGCTCCCAGCAAGAGCTTTTGGCTTAATGGAGACATGGGCAGAGGCCCCACTGGAGGGATAGCTCCCGGAAACATAGTGGCCAGGCCCAAACTGAGTGACCAGTGACCGTTGCCCCTGGCATTTGCAGACTGCAGAGAGGAGGACGTGGGGAGGAGTGTGCCTGACTGCTTTGGTGAGTCTCCCTCCTGCGTAGACCACAGCTCTCCCCTGGAATACCCCCAAGCTCCTCCTCCCCTTCTCCCCCGCTTCAACCACCCTTGGGGAATCCTGATGGGTCCTCAGGTAGGCGACTCTCAACCACCTGAACCAAGTAGTGGTCACCACGTCAGGGCTCTCAGGATAGATGGAGCCCTTGTTGGCAATGGCTGGTCCCTGTGTGTCCCCCACTTGCCCCCTCCTGCAGCAGGGAAGCTCCACTACTGGGTAGACCGCAGGCACAAGGCCATCCTGGCGCAGGTGCCTGCGACCTTCAGGAGGCTTGACTACTACGTGCGGCTCTGCCTCAGGTGGTTCACCTGTGAGGACGCCGGCGCACCTGTGCTGGTGAGCCCTGTGCCCCTGGCACCGGGACCCCACCACCACCTCCTTCAGCCCACCCCTCCCTTTGGCTCCCACCCCAACTCCTGTCCCTATAGCAGTCCCAGGTGCCCCATGCCTCCCAGCTCACCCCCACCTCCCCCTAGCCCTTGGCCCCTTGCCCCCTGTTCCCTCCAAAAGGCCCAGTCACCGCACTGCTGGCCCTGGTCCCCATCCCTCAGCCCCTTCTCTGTGACAGGTGACTGCCAACAGCTCCTCGAGGACAGTTTCTCTGCCTTACAGCCAGGTGCTGCCCTGCCTGTGCCTAGAGGTCAGTGAAGGTGTGGCCTTGATTAGGGGCATAAGGGGCTGGGCAGCCGAGCTGACTCTCGCCCTTCCAGCAGGGCTGGGCTGCTGCTCCTGATGCAGTGAGGGTCCAGGTCTGCCCTTTTGAAGACGGCAAGTGCCTTATGGTGCCCGATGGGATGAAGGAGAGAGTGGGGTGGGACAGCCTGACGCCTGGGGGGACGGGCTGGGGGCAGGTCAGCCTAAGTCTGCACTGCAGAGCTCGTCCCAGAGATGTGCCCCAAAGCCTGTGCACGGAAGTGGGTGTGCACTGTTTGTGTGCACACCTGCACTGTGCGCACACACAGGTGGTAGCTGGGCTCACATGAAAAAGTCAAGTCTGTGAAGAGGGGCTCCACAGAGGCGTAGGGATACCCTACTCTTGGCTCTGCTCAGGGACACATGTTCAGAGACTTGGGCCAGGGTTCAGAGACCCACAGAAGAGCTAACTGCTCCTGACCTCTGGCCCTAGGACCAGAGTGGGTGCTAGGCCCTGTGGACCCTCAGCAGCCAGGGGACGGCCCAACTGACCTGTGTTTGTGGGAAGGGTCCTTGCAGACACAGAAGTGCTATGGGATGCCATCCGCTACCACCCAGGAAGCCAGGCACTGAGTTGGGAGCCCGCCTGCCCTGTTAGCGGCCAAGTGAGCCTATGCTGGCGCCTGGGCCCCAGCGGCCCCTGCCAAGACCTGCAGTACTCCAGTCGCCCAGCACAGGGCATAGTGAGTGCCCCAGCAGGAGTGGGGGTTGGAGGTGGATGGCCACGGCCTTGACCTGAACTCTCCTCAGGTGCAGTACCCGCTGGTGGACACCCAGCCCCAGCTTTGCCTAAAGGTGAGCCGTCCAGTGCAGCTAGTCAGGTGCTCTGCCCACACTGGGAGAGGGGCAAGGAGGCAGGCAGGGGCTGGGGATCAGGGCAGGGGGAGGCTGGGGCCTTTCCCAGCCCTGGAGTCCAGCCTTCTAGATGTCCCTCTGACCCCTGTCTTAGTCTGACAGTGGGGAAAGACCAGGGAGGGAAGCCATGTAGGAGCCTTGAAGTCCACCCAGCTCATCCCAGCCCCGGTCCCCCATTCCCACACCTGCACCCCTTACTCCTCTTTGCAGTTCTCCACCAACCTGGGGTCCCGGGTGAGGTGCCCTTTCCAACAACGTGGCTTCCCAGGTGAGCTCTCCTGAAGGACAGAGGTGCCTGGCCTGGGGCAGGAGCGGTGGGTGCAGCAAATACTCACCTTTTGCTCTGCTCAGTGTTGGCCAGAATCACAGGACAACAGGGTCCTGGGCCAGTGAAGGCCCAGAGGGAGCAGGGAGGTGAAGTAGGTGGGTGTCAGGCCCACTGTGGGCAGGAAGGAAAGCAGGTAGGGTGCTAGGCCTGGTGAGGACCTCACTTCTCCACCCCTGCAGCCTGGAAGATGACCATTCAGCCAGTACCCAATCGGGGCCTCCTCCAGGCTGCCTTCTTCTCGTCCAGCCCTGCTCACTTCCAGGCACGCCTGTGTCTCCGAGGGAAGTCACAGCTTCTTGCCTGCCAACCAGCACTCCAGGCCAGACCCCTTCCTGCAGCCTCAGTGAGCTGGAGGACACCATCCTGGGCATGGGCAGGACCCTTCACTTCCCCGAAATGCTCAGTGTCATTGGGCCTGTCTGGAGTCTAGGTGGGGTCTAGCCCACCTGGCGGGCAAGGATGGAGGGCCAACCCTGCTTTTCAGGTTCAGTTGCAAAAGGTTTGGGGAAAAGAATATGGGGTGGCCTGGTCACCCAGCCCCCATTGCCTGTGACCTGCCTTCCTAGATCCAAGGTGACCCCAGGGCAGACTCTGCAGTCGCCTTCCTGGACATTCCCTGGGAAGAGGCCTGTGCCCCAGGCATCTGTATCCAGGTGGGTGGTGCTACCCTCCCCTCGATCCTCATACCCCACCCCCACAGGCCCACAGGGAAGCCCCTACTCCCCAGTCTCTCAGGCTTCTCATGCTGCCTGTGCCTGCAGGGCTGGAGGGCTGATGTACGTGTCTCCATCCCACAGCAGTTGTGTGACCTCCCATGCTGTGAGTGCTGGGCACCTAGGGCTATGGGGGAAGGAGGGCAGAGGGGCCACCCTGCCCCAGAGTCATTCCAGGCTTATATCCCCATGGGCCACACACCCGGGTCCCAGGTACCCCTCCCTGGCCACTTCCTCCCTGGGTGTCCACCTTCCCTGGCTAGGGCTCTGGTTATGCCCAGTTTTTTGGACTGTCCTTCCACTCACCCAGCCACTGAGCCCAGGCTTCTGGGACCCAGGGCTCACCAGGGGAGGACTCTTAACCAGTGGACGGAGCTAATCACGTGTGTCCTGGATGTGGCTCCCAGTTCAGGAGGGATTAGAGCTGGCACCCCACCTGCAAGCCCAAAAGCTCACCTGGCTTTGGGTGGAGGGTGGGTTGCAGGAGCTACAGAGGCAGGAGAGGTAGAAGGGGCAGATGTGGCCCTCATTCAGGCACCTGGGGCCAGGCCAGGATGCCAGGCCTGCCCAGCTCTGCTGAGCCACAGCAGTTGCAGGGCAGCCTGCAGCCTGCACCCTGCCACCTACAAGGACCTCCTGGGGCCTGTGGAGGGACCATAGACTGGTGTCTCCCCTCCTCCAGCAAGGCTTTTAGCCAAGTCTGGATCCCACTCTCCAGCAAAGGTCACCTCCAGCAGATCTCAGGCCAAAGGGGTGGTGGCCACCCCAGGGCCTGGTGCCTGGATCAGAGGTCACCTGCTGGTCACTTGACCCTGGAGGCTGACCCCAGCCAACACCAGAGCCCCAGTGCCATGCTGGCAAGTGTCAGGGTCAGAGGGTCAACGGGCTAGGCCCCACCCAAGTGGGGGATATGAGGGCATGCCTGCTTCCTGGGGCACTGACTGTTCAGGCCTGGGCAGCCTGAGTGGGGCCACAGCATCCTCTTCTGTTCTCAACATTACCGAAGTCCCCCATCCAGTGGGCAGGGCTGGAGGAAGGTATGTCCCAGGCCAGTTTGTAGGGGGCAGCCTGTGCAGCAGCCCCTCTCTTCAGCTGCTGCCTGGGACAGTGGCCTGAGGACATCTCAAGAACAAGTAGGTGCTGACCACACTGCCAGCGGGGGCAGGACTCCACCTGATGGCTGAGGCCAGGGTCAAACCCCCACCCACGAACACGGCAGCCCTTCCCTGAATCTGAGGATGAGCAGAATGTGAAGGGCTGGCCCTCCCCAGTCTCCAGAGCCTGCTCTGCCCTTCTCTGCCCTGCCTCAGCTGGGTCCTGGCCTCTCTCCAGATAACTCATGGTCACAGCCACCAGTTATGGTCCTGAATTCTGCTTCCCCTGAGCTCTGGGGTGCAGGGTGTGACCCCACCTTTCTGTAGCAGAACAGACTGAGACAGCCAGGACCACTCCAGCTTCTGCCCAGAGCACTCACATGTTGGCTGGAGTCTACCTGTCCCTTCACCATCCCTTCGAGGACTCTCCTGAGGACCTCAGGCACTGAGTACCACCTGTGGCACCCACCTCACCTGGACCCCTTCCCAGGGGTCAGGCCAGAGCATATGCCTCCCCAGGCCCCAGCAGCTCCTATGGTCCCAGGGCCACCTGCCTGGGCCTTCTGCTTGGATGTGCGGTCCTCTGAAATTTATTACTCATGAGAGCCACTGAGGCCCACTGAGGCTATCCATGCTAAAGGACCACAGAGGGACGCTAAGCCCTTACTTTGCCACCTGAGCACTAGCAGAGATGCCTGCGGCTCTGCCCTCCCAGAGGGCACTGGGCCTTTTCCCTCCTGCAATGGTGTCTGCTGCCCTGGGAGACTGGGGGTGCAGGGTCACATGTGCCTCCATTAAGTAAACACCACTGCCTCTTCCCTTGAGGTCAGAGATTTCCATCTTGGGGCTGGTGGGGACAGTATCACTGCACCCAGGGTTACCTCTTAAGGTGGGCAGGGCCAGGACTAGGCGATGATAGCCTCCAGGGATGAAGCTGAGCAGTGGACGTGGCAGAGCCTGCCCCCTGCCAGGCTGGACCTGAGAACAGTCCTGAAGTTTGGGGGTGCCAACACCCCTGATGCGTGTGCACACAGGCGTGAGTGTAGTGCTGTGGGTGGGGGTCTGAGCCTGCTCTGGGGCAGGAGCCTTGGGACTCAGGTATGGGAGGCCAGTGTACTTGAATCAGACTTTGCATCAGCTGGGTCAGTGTCATTGGGTGTGAGCAGACATCCTGAGCAAGTGTGCCCATACAGAGCAGCAGAAAGGGCTCCCAGGGTGTGCAGGCAGGGAGGCCTGAGGGGAGCATGGAGAGTCTGCCCCAGGTACCCATCATGGGTGGGAGGCAAGGGGCTTGGCTCAGCTGAGCAAGTCAGTTCCTGCTCCTGACCCCTGGGGCAGCCGGGGGCAACCCTGGCAATGCACGGACCCCTGCCCTGTCCCAGGGCTGTTCTGGGAATCCCTGCAGACCTAGAAGTGGGGTGGGGATGACCTGCTGGAGGGTCTCTGGCTGAGCTCCCACCTCCCCAGGTGTGGCCTCCTGAAGACTTTACCATAACCCTGGCCATCCTACAGAGGGGGGAAATCGAGGCCCAAACAGAGGCTATACTCAGACCCTCTCTGCCCCACTGTCCTGCACAGAGGAGGGAGTTGCTGGCTCGAGGACAGAAGTGCGCTGCCACCAAGGGGTGGTTGCCCTCAGTGCCAGTTCTGAGACCCGTCACCACTCTACCTCCAGGTCAGGATCCTGGGCTACACCCAGGCCCCACAGCCTAGTGGCCCCTGTCTTGGCTCCTGACCCAGTCCTCCCCTCCACCAACTCTACAGAAACCATGCCCCCTTCCCAGACCACAGCACCCAGTAGAACAGGGTGAGGAGTGTAGGCCCAGAGTGTGGGGGTGGGTGGGGTGGGTGGACTAATGGAGGTGTGTTGGTAGAGTAACCTGTACCAGGGCAGGCAGCCTGGTTCACATCTGCACCTGCAGTTTGACCGGGTAAGTCCATGGATGTCTGTGTGTCTCCATTCACCCGCTGGGCCCCTGGGCATCAGCCCAGCTCCTAGAAAGAACAGCACTGGCAAAGACCCCAGGGCCCTGCAGCTGAGGCTCCAAGTCTCTGAGCGTTTCTCAGGTCAGGATTCTCAGCACTAAAACCAGGACAGGTCTAGGCAGACAAGGGACCATGGGGCCTGGAGCTGACCTTTGTGGGGGAGACAAACAGCAAACAGGCAACAAAGGCAATGGTGAGCACCAAATTGACCACAGGGAGGTGGAAGCTGTGTGCAGTTTGGGTGTGAAGAATGTGGGGCAGTGGGCGCCTCAGCTGAGGTGACTTGGACAAAGGCTGCCAAGGCGGGTCCTTCACACAGCCTGGTTCCGGCAGCACCTGGAATGCTGGAGGGGCAGCAGGAGGCATCCCAGGTGGGGAGGTGGGTGGACAGCAGGTGGAGAGGAGTGCGGAAGGTGAGACCATGGCCATGGGGTGTCAGCCGCCGTCAGGGACACAGGAGAGCCGGTTTGGGGAAGGTGTGAGCTGGTGTCTGCATATGGCAAGCTTGAGCCATCAGGCAGACATCCATCTCTGCCAAGGCTCACATCTGCTCACTCCCTCAGTGGACCAAACAGACATAGATCCCTGCCCAAGAGAAGGGAAGAGAGAGATAAACACAAAAGGTGGGAAAACCACTAAGGACAGAAGAAGGGCTATTCAGAAAGAAAAAACAGAGCAGAACAAAGGGGTAGGGTAGTCTCACGGGGTGACGTCTAGGTAAAGACATGAAGGAGGTAGGGGGTGAACACAGACCACTGGGACCAACAATTAAAAATGCAGGCTCCTGCCAAGACAGTGAATTAAGTGGTAGAAAAGAATTAAACAGTATTATTATTGAATAATAATAAAAATTTAAAACATGTGGGGCACTTGGGATATTATTCCTTCAAATCTTTTTTCTGTGTTTTCCCTTTCTTTGCCTTTTGGGAATCCCAGGACAGGCATGTGGGTGTGCCTGGTGGTGTCTCACAGGGCCCACAGGTCATTCTGTTTTTCTTCACCCTTTTTTCTTTCTGCTCTTTATAGTAGATGATTTCAATTGCCTTATCTTCAAGTTCTCTGACATTGACCCCTTCAGTGAATTATTTTCAGCTATTGAATTCCGACCTGCATATTTTAATTCCTTCCCTCTCTTCCTTCTCTCCTTCTTTTTTTTGAGACAGTCTCACTCTGTTGCCCTGGGTAGAGTGCCCTGGTGTCATCACAGCTCACAGTAACCTCAAACTCTTGGGCTCAAGCAATCCTCCTGCCTCAGCCTCCTGAGTGGCTGGGACTCAGGCATGTGCCACCACACCTGGCCAGTTTTTCTATTTTGGGTAGAGACAGGGTCTCATTCTTGCTCCGCCTGGTCTTGAACTCCTGAGCTCAAACAATCCACCCACCTCGGCCTCCCTGAGTGCTTGGATTTCAGGCATAAGCTGCTGTGCCTGGCTGCATATTTTCTATTTGTCTCCTTTTTATGGTTTATACATCTTTACTGCATTAGCTCTTTGTTCCACCTGGTATTTCCTTTAGTTCTATTAGCTCTATGACCATATTTTCTTTTTGCTTATTGAACATGTTTAGAATAGTTAATGTAACATTTTTTGTCTAATAATTCCAATGTCTGGCTCAGCGCCTGTGGCTCAAGCAGCTAAGGTGCCAGCCACATACACCTGAGCTGGCAGGTTCGAATCCAGCCCAGGCCCGCCAAACAATAGTGACAGCTGCAACCAAAAAATAGCCCGGCGTTGTGGCAGGCGCCTGTAGTCCCAGCTACTTGGGAGGCGGAGGCAGGAGATTTGCTTGAGCCCAGGAGTTGGAGGTTACTGTGAGCTGTGATGCCACAGCACTCTACCCAGGGCAATAGCTGGAGGCTCCGTCTCAAAAAAAAAAAAAAATTCCAATGTCTGGACATCTTCCGGGATGGTTTCTATGAGGTTCTTTTTTTTCCTGTGAATGTGTCATACTTTCTTATTTCGTTGTATACCTTGTAACATTGTATTGAAAACTGGACATTTTGAATATCTGATATGGTAACCCTGAAAATCAGATTCTCCCCTTCTTCACAAATTGCTGATTTTTGATTGTTAAGAAATATAATAGCCTAATTATTTAGTGACTTTTCCAAACTGATTTTGCATAATCTGTATTCCTTGTTATGTGGAATCACTGAAGTTTATGTTTTGTTGTCTCTGCAACCAGCCAGTGTTGTTTGTTTGTTTGTTTGTTTGAGACACAGCCCCAAGCTATTGTCCTGGAGAGTGTCATGGTGGCACAGCTCACAGCAACCTCCAACTCCTGGGCTTAAGCGATTCTTTTGCCTCAGCCTCCAGAGTAGCTGGGACTACAGGCGCCCGCCACAATGCCTGGCTTTCTTTTGGTTGCAGTTGTCATTGTTTGGCAGGCCCAGGGCCAGATTTGAACCCTCCAGCTCTGGTGTATGTGGCTGGAGCCTTAGCTGCTTGAGCTACAGGCGCCACATGTTTGTTTTTGAGACGGAGACAGAGTCTCATTCTGTTGCCCCAGCTACAGTGCAGTGGCATCCTCATAGATCATAGCAACCTTAAACTCCTGAGCTCAAGCCGTTGTCCTGCCTCAGCCTCTCAAATAGCTGGGACTATAAGCATGCTTTAATTTTTTTTTTTTTTTAAGAGAAGGAGGTCTTACTATTGCCTAGACTTGAATTCCTCAAGTAATCTTCATGCTTCAGCCTCCCAATGTGCTAGGATTACAGGTGTGAGCTGTCCTGAAGGAGGAAATGAATAATAAAGACTAGTATGGAGATAAGTGACACAGAAAAATAAAAGATAGAGAATGTTAACAAACTCAAATTTGTTCATCAAAAATATCAACAAAATTGGCAAATCTTCAGCTAGGCTGACTGACAGAAAAAGAAAGAAGACCAGAATTACTAAGATCATGAATAAACTGGGGACATGCTACTGATTTTACAGAAATAAAAAGAATTAAAAAGAATACTATAAAGCAACAAATCAGATAATCTAGTCAGGGGCGTCCAACCTGTGCCTGCAGCCACATGCTGATTTCATGAAGGCTTTTTTTGCTCATCTGTGGTGTCACATATCACGAAAAGTATGCACAGATCTTTGTTTCTTTTTTTTTTTTTTTTTTTGAGACAGAGTCTCAAGCTGTACCCCTGGG
>NW_003852402.1:793551-797238 GCF_000181295.1 Otolemur garnettii
TCAGCTACTTGGGAGGCTGGTGCAAGAGAATCACCTAAGCCCAAGAGCTGGAGGTTGCTGTGAGCTGTGATGCCAAGGCACTCTACCAAGGGTGACAAAGTGAGACTCTGTCTCTAAAAAATAAAATAAAATAAAATAAAAATAGAAAAACTATCCAGGTGTTTTGGAGGGTGCCTGTAGTCTCAGCTACTCAGAAGGCTGAGGCAAGAGGATCCCTGGAACCCAGGAGTCTGAGTTTGCTGTGAGCTGTGACACCACAGCACCCCACCCTGTGGTGAAGTAAGACTGTCTTAAAAACAGAAAAAAAAAAAAAAGACACAAACTACCAAAATTGACTCAAGAAGAAATAGAAACTCTAAATAGACCTATAACAAATAAGGAAATTTAATTAATAATGAAACAACTCCCAACAAAGAAAAGCTCAAGCTTCATTTATAAACTATGCAAGACATTTAAAGAAAAATTAACAGTTTGGGATTCTCAAACTATTCCAAAATATTAAAGAGGAAGGTACTGCCTTCCTTTGAGGCCAGCACTGCCCTGATACCAAGGCCAGAATAGCATTATAAGAAATAAAATGACAGGTAAATATCCAATATCCCTTGTGAATATTGATGTAAAAATCTCAATGAAATATTAGCAAACAGCAGTACATTGAAAGGGTTATATACCATGATCTAGGAGAATTTATTCCAGGAATGCAAGGATGTTTCAACATGCAAAAATCAGTCAATGCAATACATTTATAGAAGAGAAAATAACACATAATCAATTGGTGCCCCCAAAAGCACCTGACAAAATTCAACATCCTTTCATGATAAAAATGCTCAAAAAACTAAGAGTAGAAGCAACTACTTCAACATGACACTATCCGTGAAAAACCTACAGCTAAAATCATAATAGCAAAGGACTGAAACTTCCCCTAAGATCAGGAGCAAGACAAGAATACTCACTTTTTTCTTTTCCTTTTTTTTTTTTTGAGACAGAGTCCCACTATGTCGCCCTTGGTAGAGTACCCTGGTGTCATAGGTCACAGCAACCTCAAACTCTTTGGCTTAAGCGATTCTCTTGCCTCAGCCTTCCAAATAGCTGGGACTACAGGTCCCACCACAATGCCCAGCTGTTTTTTGTTGCAGTTGTCATTGTTGTTTTAGCTGGCTCAGGCTGGGTTTGAACCCACCAACTTTGGTGTATGTGGCTGGCACTGTAACCACTGTGCTATGGGGCACCAAGCCAGGTTACCCACTCTCAACACTTTTATCTAATTAGTTCTAAAATTTTTAGCCAGAGCAATTAAATAAGAAAAATAAAGGTATATTCAAATTAGAGAAGAGGAATCAAAATAATCTCTATTAACAGACAACATGATCTTTTTATAAAAAATTGTATAATCACAAGAACAGAGAAGTAAGAATCCAATGTACTGAATTCTGACATGAGGACAACTGATGCTAGTACATGGTGGGGGGTGGGGGAATGGGGGAGCAGAGAGAGGGAAAGAGGAAGGGGGTGGGGGGGTCCTGTTGTGTGACACACCTCTTGGGGGTGGGACACAGGTATAAGAGGGACTTTACCTAACAAATGCAAGCAGTGTAACCTGGTTCTTTGTACCCTCAATGAATCCTCAACAATTAAATAAATACATACTTTTCAGAAGGTTTATAGTAGATTTTCCCATACCCCTTAGAAGAATCATTATTAATGGTGGTTATAGATTCTTGAAATAAATTCTTAAAATAATAATAAGAAAAAGAAAAGAAAATCCTACAGAATCCACATAAAAATACTTTTAGAGCCAACAAATTTATCAAAGTTTCAAGATACAAAACCAACACAAAAAAGTTACACATCTATACACTACTAATGAATAATCCAAAAAGGAACTAAGAAAACAATTTCAGGGCGGCGTCTGTGGCTCAGTGAATAGGGCACTGGCCCCATGTACCGAGGGTGGTGGGTTTGAACCTGGCCCTAGCCAAACTGCAACAAAAAATAGCGAGGTGTTGTGGTGGGCGCCTGTAGTCCCAGCTACTTGGGAGGTGGAGGCAGGAGAATTGCTTGAGCCCAGGAGTTGGAGGTTGCTGTGAGCTGCGATGCCACAGCCCTCTGCCTGGGGCGACAGCTTGAGGCTCTGTCTCAAGAAAAATGAACTTGAATAAATATTTCCACAAAGAATACATGTGAAGATTCTCAACATTATTCATCATTAGGAAACTGAAGATCAAAACCACAATGAGATACCACTTCAAATCCATTGGGATGGCTCTTATATTTTTTTTTTTTTTTTTGAGACAGAGTCTCTTTCTGTCACCCTCTTTAGAGTGCTGCAGCATCACAGCTCACAGCAACCTCCAACTCTCAGGCTTAAGTGATTCTCTTGCCTCAGACTCCCATGTAGCTGAGACGACAGGTGCCTGCCACAACGCCCGCCTATTTTTGTTGTTGTTGTTGCAGTTGTCATTGTTGTTTAGCTGGCCCGGGGCCAGGTTCAAACCTGCCAGCCTTGGTATATGTGGCTAGCGCCATAACCACTGTGCTATGGGGGCCGAGCCTGCCTGGCTATTTTTTTAGAGGCAGGTTCTCACTCTGGTTTAGGCTGATTTCAAACCTGTGAGTTCAGGCAATCCACCTGCCTCAGCCTCCCAAGCACTAGGATTACAGGTGTGAGCCACTGTGTGTGTGTGGTTTTCAGAGTTGGTTTTTATAACAAAAAGTTATAAAATTATTAAGAAGCCTAAGGCCATGTAAGACAAAGGTTAAGCCACACCTGCAGACCACTAATTTACTTAACAGATCACTTGAGTCTGTGTCTATGTCCTGTGGGTTGTCTTGATTAACAGCCTTCAGTATCATAACTTAAAATGTCTCAAGCCTTTAGACAACACTTCATCTCTTGTATTACAAATCAAAGATTCTTTAAACCCATTTACAACTGCTAAGTCCCACCTTTTCAGACCAAACCATTCCATGTATTAGTTTATGACTTAAAGTGTAAAACTAAACTATAACCCAACCAGGGTGGCAAGACTATGACAACAAGGCATCTTGGGGTTGGCTGTCTGGGTCATGGTCTCACAAACTTGGTTCAGAATAAACCTCTTTGAACTATTTTACAGAGTTCGGATTCTCTTCTGCTGACACTGAAGTTTGGAGGTAGGTAGGTAGATACAGGTCCAATGTGACCCACCTCTTGGCCTGCATCCTTCTCCACCAATGAGGACCAGAGGGCAGGGCAGGGTTCCTTTCTGGCAGTCTCAGGCAGCCTTGCACACATGGACCACCTGGCCCCCACTCCCTAGAGGGGTTGGAGGTGCTAGCTCCCTCATTTGGGGATGACCAGGTCTAAACCTGGCCTAATATCACCCCCAGTCTCCCCTCGTATCCCTAAAAGGGTTCATCTCTTTCAATATGAATGACTAGTTGTCCCAATACCATTTGCTGAAAAGGTGATCCTTTCTCCCCTGTACTGCACATATGCCAAAGATCAAATGGCTGAATTTCTATATATTTCTGTTCTGTCAATCCACACGTCTATGGCTTTGCCAGCACCCCACTGACACGATCACTGTGGCTAAATAAGTATTAAAATCAGATTGTGTGGCTCAGCGCCTGTGGCTCAAGCGGCTAAGGCACCAGTCACATACACCTAAGGTGGCGGGTTCGAATCCCCAGCCCGGGCCCGCCAAA
>NW_003852402.1:797622-833481 GCF_000181295.1 Otolemur garnettii
AAAAAAAAAAAAAATCAGATTGTGTGATTCCTACAATTTTTTCTTCTTTTTCAGATTTTAGTCATTCTAAGTCCCCTTGTCCTTCTATATACATTTTAGAACCAGTCTACATCTGCCAAAAAAAAAAAAAAATCTTGCTGGGATTATGCCTGGGTTTGCATTAAATTTATAGATCACTCTCGGGAAAACTGATATTGTCATTATGTTGCTTTCAATTCCACAAACACAGTAAGTCTTTTCATTTATGTAGTTTTAAAATTATTATTTAAACATCATTTTGTAATTTTCAGCACACAGATTCTGTATCTGTTTGGTGAGATTTACACCTAGGCATTTTTTTAGAACTATCGTAAATGCCAACTTAAATTGGTTTTTTGCTTTACAATTGTTCATTGTATATGTGAATATGATCGATTTATATATGTTGACTCTGCATCCTGCAGCCTTACTAGCCTCACTTGTTGATTCTAGGAGCATTGTATTTTTTTTCCTAATAGATTCCCGGTGATTTTCTACATAGATAAATAATCATGTCTAAAAATCAAGACAAGACGGTTTCATTTATTCCTTTTATTTCTGCTCCTGCCTTTTTGCACTGGCTGGGACTTCCTGAACTGTATTGATAAAAACCATGAAGATGGACATCCTTGCTTTGATCCTGGTCTTAGGGTCAAGGGTGACACACCTAGTCTTTCAGCATTAAGTGTGCTGGTGGTTGTAGGATGTTTGTTGATGCCTTTATCAGGTTGGGGAAGTTTGTTGAATGGAGACATCTGAACTGATGGTTCTTTCCTTGAAAAATGCTGCACCCCTTCCTTCCGGCCTCCACAGTTCCTGATAAGAAATCCAGTTATTCAAATAATTTTTCTTCTGTAAGTTATACATCATTTTTCTCTGGCTCCTTTTAAGATTTTTTTGTCCTCAGTTTTTTAGCAATTCACTAATGGAGTGTCTTGGTATTGATTTCTTTGTTTATGCTGGATGGGATTTACCCTGCTTCTTAAATATGGTAAGTTTGTGTCCTCACTAAACTTGGTAAGTTTTCAGCTATCATTTCCTCAGATATTTGTCCAGCTTTGAGGTCTTTCCCTCTCCTCTCCTTCTAGGACTCTTGACTGTCTGCTAGGTTTTTCACAAATTTTTTTCCTACTATTGCTCAAATTAATTTCTCTGGCTAGACCTTTGAATTCCTTGATTCTTTCCTTTGTTATCCCCATTCTACTATGAATCCAGTGCGGGTTTTGGTCCAGTTATTATATGTTTTGGTTCTAAACTTTCCGCTTTTTATTCTTTAAGTCTTCCATTTCTTTGCCAAGTCATTCTGTGTTAACATTGTGTCAAAAAATTGCTGGTTCAAGCATGTTAATAACCTCTGCTTTAAAGTCCTTGTCAGGTTTCCAGCGTGTGTGTCATCACACGCTGTGATTTTAGTTTCTATCCTGGAAATTTTGAGTGTTATAAGACTCTAGGTCTTCTCCCCTGTGGAGAACGTGGACACTCCTGTATTAGCCTCCTGTGCCATAGGGTCCCAGGTTCCGGTGATTTCCAGAGCCCCTGCTGGCTGTTCTGCTCAGGGTCATCCCACGTGTGCACCCCCTAGTGGTCATGCGGAGGCCTGCGTGGAGGCTGGCCTGCTTAGGTCAATTCTCCAAGTATCTGAAATGCTAATTAGAATCAGATCCATACCTGCAGACTAGGGGGTAAACGCAGAAGTTCAAACTTTTAAAGCTTATGGGATCACTTCCCCAGCCTGATACTTTCCAATTGCCGGGAGTTCCCTTTTCCTCTAACAGAAACCATCCACTTCTGCATTTGTGACATGTGCAGGGCTGAAGGTCAGGAGGAGACAGAGGGGAAGAGACTTTGAATAAGTGAGTCCAGGAGATTCCAGGGTTCAAAGGCAATATATAGCAATCCATTAAATTTCTATATGTTAGCAATGAACGAGCCACAAATGAAGTTGAGAAAACAATTTTATTCACAACAGCTCTAAAAAAATAGTAAAATACCTAGGAATAAATTTAACAAAAATAGTGCAAGACTGGTACACTTAAAACTGTACAACATTGGGTGGCGCCTGTGGCTCAGTGGCTAGGGCGTCAGCCACATACACCAAGGCTAGTGAGTTTGAACCCAGCCAGGGCCAGCTAAAACAACAATGACAACTGCAACAACAACAACAAAAAAAAATAGCTAGGCATTGTGTTGGGCACCTGTGGTCCCAGATATTTGGGAGGCTGGGGCAAGAGAATTGCTTAAGCCCAAGAGTTTGAGGTTGCTGTGAGCTGTGACACTGAGGCACTCTACCCAGTGTGACAGCTTGAGACTCTGTCTCAAAACTGTACATTTCTAAGAGATAATGAAAAATATCTGGCTCGGCGCCTGTGGCTCAAGCGGCTAAGGCGCCAGCCACATACATCTAAGGTGGCAGGTTCGAATCCCCAGCCCGGGCCCGCCAAACAACAATGATGGCTGCAACCAAAAAAAAAAAAAAAAATGGCCAGGCGTTGTGGCGGGCGCCTGTAGTCCCAGCTACTTGGGAGGCTGAGGCAGGAGACTCGCTTGAGCCCAGGAGTTGGAGGTTGCTATGAGTGTGATGCCATGGCACTCTACCCAGGGGGATAGCTTGAGGCTCCGTCTCAAAAAAAAAAAAAAAAAAGAAAGAAAAATATCTAAACAAGTGGAGAGACATTTGATGCTGACTCAATAGTGTTAAGATGGAAATACTCCCCAAACTGGTTTATAAGTTGAATGCAATCCCTATTGAAATGCAGACAAGCCTTTATTTTTTTGTGAATAAATCAGTAATCTGATTATAAAATTTATATGGAAAGCAGGCTAAGTGCTGTGATTCATGCCTATGATCCCAGCACTTTGGAAGGCCAAGGCAGGAAGATTGCTCGGGATCAGGCATTCAAGGTTACAGCAAACTATGATCACACTATTGAACTCCAGCCTAGGCAACAGAGCAAGCCCCTGTCAAAAAAGAAAAAAGGAAATAAAAAGGAGATACAAAGGATGATGTTAACTAAAAAAAGATTAATGAGCGGGCAGCGCCTGTGGCTCAGGGGAGTAGGGCACCAGCCCCACATGCCAGAGGTGGTGGGTTCAAACCCAGCCCCAGCCAAAAACTGCAAAAAAAAAAAAAAATTAATGAGGTTCATACTTTGGAAAAGGAGAGCTTATTTCTCATAAAGGATAGCAGTCTAATGGGCAGCTGTTCTGACTGGCTGGGAAGCAGAGCCCTGTCCAGAAGGGACAAAAAGGAACAGGACTTTATAGTCAAATATATTAATTCAACAAGCTGTAGGAGTCATAAATATATCCATGAGGGGAAATCACACGCGTGTGATCATGTTGTATCTCCACTGACCCATTACGGCTGGAAACTTTGTTTTAAGGTGTTTCTGGGGCCTCCTTTGCCAAAGGGGGTTCATTCTGTTAGTAGAGGGTTTAGGATTTTATTTTAGTTCAAAATATCAACCTATATTGCAAAGGTGAGTCCAGAAACAAACCAAGACAGTTAACAAAGTTGCTGAGTATTTCATTTTTTCAACAAAGATGACTGTGATGATTAGATATCCACATGTAAAAAGGTGAGTTTTGACCTTTACCTCACACCACATACAAAATTAACTCACAGTGAACCAGAGACCTAAATGAAAGAGCTAAAACTATGACATTGCTAACAGGAAGTATATGAGAAAATGTTTGTAAAAGTTAGGAAAAGTGTTTTTAGGTGCAACACCAAAGATAAGACGAGAGGAAAGGCTCGGTGCCTGTGGCTCAACCGGCTAAGGCGCCAGCCCTGTACACCCAAGGTGGCGGGTTCAAATTCAGCTGGGACCCACCAAACAACAATGACGGCTGCAACCAAAAAATAGCCGGGCGTTGTGGCAGACGCCTGTGGTCTCAGCTACTTGGGAGGCGGAGGCAAGAGACTTACTTGAGCCCAGGAGTTGGAGGTTGCTGTGAGCTGTGAAGCCACAGCACTCTACCCAGTGGGACAGCTTGAGGCTCTGTCTCAAAAAAAAAAAAAAAAGTGTTTTAGCACCATTAAGGAAATGAAAATTGGGAAAAAATATTTGCAAATTGTATATTTGAAGGCCTTGTATTTAGAATATATAAGGAACACTTGCAACTCCAAATAGGGCAAACATACACTCAAACGTGTTTGAACAGGATGTTTTATGTATATTTTTCCACAATTAAAATTAAATAATATTTTGGCTCGGTGCTTGTAGGTCAGTGAGTAGGGTGCCAGCCACATACACCAAAGATAGTGGGTTGGAGCCAGGCCTGGACCTGCTAAACAACAATGACAACTGCAACCAAAAAAATAGCCAGGCATTGTGGTGGGCACCTGTAGTCCCAGCTACTCAGGAGGCTGAGGCAGGAGAATCGCTTAAGCCCAAGAGTTTCAGGTTGCTGTGAGCTGTGATGCCACGGCACTGTACCAAGGGCAACATAGTGAGACTCTATTTCAAAAATAATAATAATAAATAATAGTTTTAAAAATAAGACAAGTAGCCCAAGGAAAAACGGGGGAAATTTTGATTACACATTTCAACAAGGAAGATACATAAATGGCTTTTAAGCACAAAATTCTTTTTCAGGAAAATTCTAATTAAAATGCAATGGGATTAAAAAAAACAAAAAAAAAACAGTGGGATACCACTTCACCCCCGAGTAGGATGTTATAACCCAAAAGGAAGACACAATAAGAGTTGACAAGGATGTGGACACATTGGAAGTCTCGTGTATTGCTGGTGGAAATGTAAAATCTATAGTCAACTTCCTCAAAAGTTAAACATAAATTTACCATATGACCCAGCAATTACATTCCTGTGTATCTGAGAGAAATGACAGCATGTGTCCACACAAAGAATTGTACATGAGTGTGCACAGCAGCTTTATTCATAACAGCCAAAATATGGAAACAACTCAAATGTTCATCACCCAGTGTACGGATGAACACACGGTTTATCCACACAAGGGGACGCTACGGGAGCTGACTGCTAGCACATGCTGCAACATTGATCAGCCTCAGATGTTATGTCCAGTGCATGCATCCAGACACCAGATACTGCAAGATGTAGGATTCTTTTATACGAAATGTTCAAAAAAGGCAAATCGATAAAGACAGAAAGCAGGTTAGTGGTTGCCTAGGGCTGGAGTGGGAAGAGGAAGTGACGGCTAATGGGTACATGAGGACTGTGAGTTGATGGAAATGTTCTAAAATTGGATGGTGGTGATAGTTGAACAGCTCAGTACGTTTACTAAAATCACTGAATTGTGGGTGGATCACTGAAATTGTTGAAAGTGGGTGGATTTTATAGATGTAAATCACACCTCAATAAAGCTGTTTTAAAAATACCTTTTTATTAGATTTCCATTTATCACTGAGAAATGTTAACTGACTCAGAATATGCGTTTGAGAGGAATTTAGGGTTTTATTAAAAATTAGTCAGCTGAGGGAAATGAGCCTGTCCTTGACCCTGCTCCTGGAGCTGCTCCCTGGTAGAGGAAGATGCCTGTGTCCCTGCCCCCATCAGCACCTACTGTCCACTGTGCAGCCTCCCAGAGTCAATGCCCATAGCCTTCCATCCAGTCTGGACCTGCCCTCAGGGCCTCCAAGCCTGGCCCACCAGACCTCTCCTCACTGCCCTTGGTAGAGAGGCCCTTCCTGACCCCCGGAGGGGCATCTCCCCTCTCTGCCTCCCACCTGGGAGGTGCACCTTCCACAACACTCATGGACCGCTGCTGTGCACATACCACACACACCATACATTCACACCACACTTACACATACCATTCACACCACAAACACATTTACACATACACCACACACATTCACACACATTCTATACACACAAAAACACACATACTCGACACACTGGTTTACACATATACTACACATATGCTCAGACACACACCACAGATGCACCTGCTGTGTAATGGTGTGTTCACCCCTCTGGGCAATGGAGAGAGGCATTCCTCTGAGTGTGTTCCCATCTGCTGGGATCTTCCAGACAGTGGCCCACTGTCCTCCAGGAAGGGACAGCAGGTAGGGCCCCTATCTCTCAGGGGCAGAGCCACGTGCGACCCCAACTCCAGGAGGGGCTTTCTCTAGGCCCACTAAGACTTGCTGGCTCCGATCCCTGTCTATTTCTCAAGTGTAGGGCAAGGGCTGGAGGAGGCAGAGTGAGGTCTCCAAAGCACCTGTGTGGACCAGAAAGAGCCATGGGGAAAATGGGAGAGAGAGGGCTATGGGAGGAGGGGGCTGGGGTGTGGTCTGGAGAAAGCAGGAACCCAGGAAAGGGGAGCCCTCTGGAGCCACCAAGGGAGGAGCCGGATGTCTGCAGGAAGTGTTCGTGGGTAAGCAAACTGGCTGGGGTTTGAGGAGCTGGCAGAGGAGGTCAGGGCCTCATAGTGTCCTGGGAACGCCCAGTGTCTGGATTGGGCTGGTGAAGAACAATACCTGGAGCCATGTTTGGGGAACAGAAGCTTGGGGGCCTAAGCGGACCTGGGCACTGAGGCGGCTGAGTGAACTGTGCATCAGCCTGGCCTCTCGCTGCCGCAGACCCCTGCCCTAAGACAGGGTACCTCCTTCCAATGCTCAGCCTAGAGACAAGGCCATCTTGTCCAGGCTAGGATGAAAGATGGCTCCCACCTCCCATGCCCCCCATCGATGAGCTGCCCACTACATTCCATGCTGTGCTCAGCTCTTGCCTTCATGATACGGAGACCGACCTCCACTGACTCTAAGCTGGATCGTCTTCAGTTCCATTTTGCCTTGAGAAAACCGGATGAATGATCGAAGGCCCAGAGATTGGGAACTGTGGACGGCTGCAGGCTGTGCAAATCCCCCCAGAGCGGCCTGCCCACGCCTGGGCTTTCTGCAGATAGCTGAGTCTGGCCTGCTCTAGTGCTTGGACCCACACCCAGGAGACCACGCCGGCAGGTGCCCCAAGTGACCTCGGCAAAGACCCACTTCCATGGCCCTGGCCCAGCTACCCCCCTCCTCCCTCCCTCAGGACGACTGCTGGGCAGTCTCCCAGGGACTCATAATTAATCTGGCCATCAGGGCACAGTGGGTTCAGCAGCAGCAGGGCGTGGGAAGCAAATGCCAGGTGGTTAGGATGGCCAGGCCCCAGTGACCACGTGTGGCGGGAGGACCAGGACAGAATGTCCCTGAGGCTGGCCAGGGTATCGGAGGAGGGAGGCCAGCAGAGCACAGTCTCACCCTGGGAGCTGAGCAAGCCCTACCCTGGGAGGAGCAGCCATCAAACCCAGGCAGAGTTGGCCTGGGAGCTTTGGAGGGAGGAGTCCCAAAAGGCCCATTTCCAGGGGGCAGGGTCCTTCCTGTCGGTCCAGCCTCCTCCTCTCCAGCCATCTCACATGCACCTCCAACCTGCCTTAAAGGACTGGACCAGTCAGGCTCTGCTCTCTGCCTAAGACTCAGTTCCAGGGTGGCCTGTGCCTGTGCACCAGGCATCCTCCTCCGCACCCCTCTTGCCTACCCGCACCCCTGCACAGCCCTCACCTCCCACACACCCCTCCCCTGCTGTGCCCCAGGCCCACCCGCCCCTCCTGCCTGGGACCTCAGCAGGAGAACCGTGCCACTTCACCAGGCTCCTCACGACTGCCAAGAGACTGCAAGGCAGTTGGGGCCCGCTAGTCACCTCAGGGGCCCAAGTAGTCCTTGGTGGTACAGCTAGCAATACACGAGAATGACACGCCTGTGGCTGTGCTGCCGCGCCAACTGGTGAGCATTAAGTGAGCATCCTGAGGCAGGAGAGCATGTATGCACACAGGGCCTCGTGTGCCAACTGCCACCCACCCCTGCCCGCCCTTCGAAGTCTCTACCTCCCTCGGCTCCGGCTCGGGCACCTCTCCCCTGTCATCAGCGTCTCTCCCCCACCTCATGGGCAGGGCTGGCAGTGCCTTAGGCGCTGAGTCACGGGAGACTCCCCCATGTGCTGCTGTGCCCTTTGAGTGAGGGGAGGGTGAGTCACGCGGTGCAGCAGCCACGTCATGTGGGGGCTGGGGAGGGGGAAACACTGTCGAGGTGCCAGAGTCTGCCTAGGCCAGAGACCGAGCAGGTGCACACACGGAAGCACACATGTGCACATAAACATCCTGGAATATACATGCATAGATGCACACCCACACATACTAGTGATCACACATATGCACACAGATCCACTCAGACTCACATGCACTCACGTGTGTGCACATACATGCAGAGATTTACACACCCACCAACACACGTATACCTATGTGTGCATGTGCATATGCGGACACATGTATGAACACACACAGAGCTACATGCACCCCTTTTTTGGCCTGATGGCTTCTGCTGGGCCTTTCTAGTGAGGACACTGAGATGGTTGCTTCTGAGCCTGGACAGAATTAGGGGCAGAGCTGGGACTCCAAGATTCTCCAGGACCTGGTTCCATATTTCCCAGCTGTCTGGTGGGCATCATACCAGCCCCTGACCCACTCCAGAGCCCCCCCTGCTGGTGCCCTCTCCCCATTACTGTAAGGCAGCCTGTGCTGCTGTAGGCCCCACTTGGAAGCACCCTGGCCAAAAGGCTGGGGGTGGCCACTGAGAGCCCCACCCATGTCTCTGGCACATGTGAAATCTTCACACCAATTTAAGTCTGGCAGGGATGGGCTCCTCTGCGGTGCTCCGTGGGGAGCTGGCTAGTGGACTGTGCATGTGGTCTGAGGCTTGACCTGGGCATTTCCTGGATCCTCGCCCTCTTTGCACTGACCCCCCACGGACCACTCAGCTTCAGGCAGCACCTGGTAGCCCAGGATCCCTGACTGCCACCCCTTGCCTGGCTTAGCCCAGTGGCGAGAGCCTGGTCACTGGGTCCTAGAACTCAGAACCTAAAAACAGAGCAGCTCCTAACAGAATTGTCTTCCTGTGTGTTGTGTGACCTCTTCTGGTGGAGTCCACGGGACACAGCACAGGGGCTGCTCCCAGGGAGTCAAGGGCGCCTGCCCACCCGTTAGGAGGAGGCCTAAAAGCCTACCTCAGCACAGCAGCCTCAGGGGCATGGGCCAGGGAGAGGCATGAACTCCCACTGTAGGTGGGGTATGGGGCACCTGAGGCTCTTCAGCTGGCGCCTGTCTGTGCCAAGGCAGGAGTGGAGGGCAGCTTTGGTCTGGCAGAGCTGGACAGGCTCCTAGCAGGAGGGTGAGCAGCAGAGGCTGGAGGAGGATGTAGGGTTCTTTATTGTGTCCCCTGAGAGCTCCCTCCTCCTCAAGTCAGCTTGCAGAGCTGGTCCCTGACATCTCCCACTTAGCTAATTCAACACTGGGTACAGGTGATCCCACTCCCAAGGGGAGTTCTACCATGAACCTTTACTCCTCCCCCATCCTGGCATGGCCCCTGGAAGGGGCTTCCCTGCAGGGTCCTGGCCTGATCACTACTGAAGGGCAGTGAGGGAACTGGAGGGGCAGGCCCTGGCCCCATCCTGCCAGGCCAGGCCGTCACTGCTGGGAACGCTGGGGTGGGGGGATATTTGTGTAATCAAAGCTCAGGGCTTCACCAAGACAGGGAAGTCACATGTGGAGCCTCAGCCCCCAGAGGCTCTGCAGAGAGGAAAAGGGCCACTGAGAAACCCCGGGTCTGAAATTCAGCATGGGCTCCTCTCCACCCCTTGTTCTGGGGGCAGGTGCCAAATGTGGCTGACACTCCTCCCTATCCCTGCCTCTGATCTCAAAGGTGCCCACTCAGAGTTGGCTTCTGCCTGTCTGGGCTGGAATGTCCCTTCCCAGCCACAGTGTGGTGACTATGAGCCAAGTGGCCAAATTGATCCCCTACCCCCCACCTCTCTGGGCCTCCACTGTCTACCTAGCCAGCTGCCCAGCCTTCCCTGTGTGGTCAGGTGTGAGCAGCTGTGCCACTGTGTAGGGGTCTGTGAACCTTCTTTTTGTGCTTCCACTATAGTATGGGGAATCCCAAGCCAGCTGGGGTGGGCAGGCCCATGGGAGCCACCAGGGCTCACTTCCCCTGCCACGCAGCCTTGGCACCAAAGCCACACCAAGGTTTTGTTTCTGGGGCTGCACTGGAGAAAAGAAACTTAGCAAGGCCCTTGCAGTCCCAGGACATCTCCATCCCAGCCTCTCTCTATGGGCACTAGGTCTGGCCTCAGGCCCAGAGGCCAAGGAGGCCAGGAGAGGCAGACAACATGGGTGGCAAGGAGAGCAACCCCTGAGGGGGAGCCTTGCCATGCTGTGGGTACCAGGCAGATCAGCCTTGGCTTATGCCCTGACCTGCTGGCTGACCAGGCCACCCTTAGGGACCCAGCTTTGAATGTGTCTAGGGCTCCACTGTGGGGGAAGATACTTACCAGAACTTGACAGAGGTCTCTGAAGGATGCTCTAGACAACAAATTGCAAAAAAGTGGAGGAAGATACTAAAACATGTGGTGAAGAGGGACTAGCCAGCAGGTAACAGAGAACACTCAGAACAGGGGCAAGCAGAGCCCCAAGTGTGGATGGGAGGAGTGGGCTGCAAAAAGCCTGGGCAGTGGGGGGAGAGAAGGGGACAGGTCAGGGTCCTGGGGGTCATGCCCCCAGAGAGTCCTCATTCTAAGGCCAGTGTGGGCCTCAGGTGTCTTGCCAGTGCTAACATGCTGGACGAGCAGAGGAGGTCCTGTAGCCACTGGGGACACACAGAACTTGGTGTCAGTCAGCAGATCCTTGCCCTCCATGCAGCCAGGGGGACAGCTGGAGGATGGCCTGCCCAGAACCTATAGGCACCTCATCCAGACAGGCCACTTGGAGTACCCTCTGGTTGGGGTGGGACTGCAGGAGTTGTGGTCCTAGCAGGAGGGACCGTATGTAGGTAGATCCTATTTGGGAGCCAGGAACAGCCCCTGGGTGGACACTCAAGTGGGTCTGCTGGGCTTCCTCCTCCAGGGGAAGCAAGGCTTAGTGTGGGGACCACTCAGATCCTCCCAGAACCCCAAAGAGTATCTGGAGACAGGGGGTGACAGTGGAGCCCCAAGTCCCTCCCCCTTGTCGTGTACTCATCATGAAGCCCAGCAGGGAAAGCATAGTGGTGGAATGCACCTGTCTCAAAGTCAGGACAGTTCTCTGGAATCTCACTGCAGGGGTATCCTCCGCCCCCTCCCCTGTGCTGTGGGGCTCAGCCCTGCAGACTGAGTGGCTGAGAGGATGAAGGAGGACCAGACCTGGCCAGGCTTTATCTTGTCCTGAATCAAGTGAAGATATGTCCAAAGCCCGCTCCCCTTAGGATGTCCTGGGCCATACCAGTGGAAGGCTACTAGGAGCTGCTGCCCCACTCCCCGTGCCTCGGCCACCACAGAGGAGCCTCCAGCCTGGCCCTCTGCAGCTCCTTGAGGTATGAAGACACCACAGTGGGAGACCAGGGTCACATTCTGGTGCCTGCACAAGGTTCCTGCTTCTCTGGGCCTCATTTTCCCTGAGGACAACCTAGGTAGAGTCTTTGCGTGGTGGAACTAGGGGCTGGCATGCCATGGCAGCTGGCCCAAGAACAGACGGCAGCAGTGCCTGAGAGGGCCTTGGGCTGGGTTTTCAGGGGCTGTTCACAGGGCACTGGGCCCACACACAGAGGGCCAGCCGTGGGGGTGAGACAGGCACTGGGCAACCAGGTGGCCTTGCTGCTTCCTCAGCCTCTTTCCCCTGTGAGGGTAAGTGATGGATGGGGAGGCAGCTGACCCTAAGAGGAGCCCAGATCCTCAGTAGCAAAGGGACAGCCAAGACTGTATGACAAGCTTTACAACCAGGTTACCATCACCAGTGAAGGCAAAGCAGCCTGGACCATGTGGAGATGCTGACGACTGGGGCCAGCACAGGGGAGTCCCCACGAGAGGCCTTCCAATGGCTGCAGCCATGGGCTATGTTGCTGCCGAGGCCCCATTTCTGGGGGATGGAGGAGGTGAATATCACAGCAAGACCCCCTGGGCCTAGTACACCTGGGGCAAGCTGGGTGGACTCAAGCTGGGCAGACTCAAGCTAGGCCATCCTTCCCTGCCTGCCCCACGTCACTGCTGCCCAGCTGAGGCAGAGTGGAAGAAAGCCATCTCCTCCCATCCCCACGAACTCCTGGGCTTCAGCAATAGTTCCACAAGAAAGACAAGCTAAAGGCCCTCAGCCTCTCTGCCTGCCCTCCTGCTACACTTTCTAAAACTTCCTGCTTCTGCTCTAGCCCAGAGGTCCCAGTTCTGCTGCCAGCAGGGGCTCTTTAGCAGGTGGGAACAGGGATGGTCAATGGTCCTCATGAACAGGGTACTGGGCAGACAGTCCCTGGCAGGGAGGTGGAGAGATGAGGAGCAGGCCACAAGAGACCCTCCACCCAGGCCTCCTTCACTTGTCCCATATGCCACAGCCTCACCCATTTCAATACCTAGCTCATGGGTGCCTCCCCATGCCATCTGCACCACCTAGGGCACCCTCCCACCTGGCAAACTCCTACTTTCCTCAGAACCTATACCAGCCTCCTGAGGGTGTGCGGCCTCCCATTATGCATACATGAGCAGCCTAAAAAGAGTACACATGTGGCTTCTGAGAGCAGAGGCAGCAGGTCCTCTTGGGGTCAAGCCAGGTATGGCTCTAGATGGTGGGGTGATGTATCCCCTCAGGACCTGACTCCCTGCCACCCCTTCTGGAGACTCCTCTTCCTGAGTACAGAGAAGAGTCACAAGCCTCATCCAGGACCCCTCTGCCACCACAGGGTTAGAGCCATGTTGGGAGAGGCTGTGCCCCCCACACTCTCCAGTGGGCAAAGCTGTCCCCTACCAGAAGCCTGAAATGGTCCACCAGAGGCCCCAACCTCTTCCTCTCTCACCCCAGCAAACACAAGACATCCACTATGTACAAAAAATTTAATTGAAATACCTGTATAAAAAATAGGATCTCCAGACATCTCACACTTTTAAACTGAAAAAAACCCCCATCCTCGATGCCTACACACACCGAGACCACATAAACACAGCTGCTAAAATAAATTAAAGGCTTGAGACTCTGCCCCCCACCCCCACCTTTCAGAGCCAACAAGCAGACTGTACAAAGTTAATAATTTAAAACCTGCCCCAGGGGCAGAGTGCCTCCAGGTAGCAGGGTCACCCACTCCCCTTAAATCAGCCACTGTACAAGTTTGTCTTTCGACAGACACAGGTAGGGCTAGGGACCTACACCAGGTGCAAGAGTCAGGACCCAGGATCCCCAGACCACAATTGTCCTTCCCCTCCCCACCACCCCAGGGGCCTGGAGAAGGCCGGCTGCTCAAGAGAAAATAACCTCAACAAATATAATAAATTAAACAATAAATAGCCACAGAGGGCCAGGGGCACCCTCCACGGGGTCACACCATAAATAACAGACGTTGGCACGCGCAGACACAGCTTGCGTGGGTGGGGGGAGGGGGGCGGGTGGCAAAGGCCCGCAGTTGCATTGCTTGTGCATGGGACACGTCTGGACAAACACTGTACCACTCCTAGACTTGAGGTGGGCTTCCGGTCAGACACATTCGCTGGACAGAGCAGCACAGAGAAAGGAATATCTCGGGCTCAAGTGTCCACCCAGGGCATGCACGACCTTACTTTAACTGGAGCCGTCTTTGGACAGACAGAGCTTGAGAAAACCGAGTCCTGTGGGACCAGCGTTCAAAAGGCACTCAAAGCAAAGGTCACCGGGGTCACAGATCACTGCTTCTCAGGAAGTGACAGCCCAGCAGGAGAATGCCAGTGTTCTGGGGCATCAGGGGCTGGCTCAGACAGATGGTCCCTTGGCTCCTGTGAGTGAGGGGCAGCCCTAGTGCCAGCATCCAGGTCCCCCCTCACAAGCTCTCACTGCTGGATGTGGTGCTGGCCCCATCATCAGGGTCCAGGGCACATAGCCGCAGGTCACAGCTCACTGGGGCATCCCCATCAGCTCCCAGCATCCAGGGGTGAGCAGCAATCTGGTCCAGCGAGGGCCGTTCTGAGGGCCGCAGGGACAGACACCACTGGATGAGCTGCTGACACTCTGGTGAGAGAGGCAGGATCAGCAAGGGGCCTGACTCCCTGACCCTTCCCCCATGTGCCCAACTCACTACATACCTAAAGAGACCCTCCTCCGGAAGAACAGGTGGCCACGGAGAATTTCCTCGTCCTGTTCAAAAGGGATGTCCCCACACACCATGTCGTAGAGCAGCACGCCCAGAGACCACACAGTGGCCGAACGCCCGTGGTAACGGTGGTAGCGGATCCACTCTGGAGGGCTGTACACTCGGGTGCCTGGGAAAACACCCATCCAGGGGTCAGACACGCATGAGGCAAGCACCAGACAGATGTAAGACCCCACAGAAGAGAGAGGCTGGGCATTTTCCCCGACAGTTAATTCCTGGGCCAGAGTTGGAAGAGAGAGAGCCAGGCCTTGAAATCCTGCTCGTCATCACTCTGGAAAAACCCCAGCTCTGCTTAGGGGGCGTGGCCAGGGCCGGGAAGGGGTGGGTTTGCCCCACCCCCCAGTTGGGGGGATGGTCACATGAGTAAAGGCTCCAATTTCACAACAGATGCACCCAGGGCGCAGCAGGTCCCTCTCCGCCCTGAGCCTACTTCAGGAACAGAAGGGAGGGGGAAAAAAGAGGGGGGAAGACAGGGAGCCTCGGCTTCCCCACGCTCTGCAATGCGGGGATTTCTGCTGCGGCGTCCCCACGCTCAGCACGCACGCAGGCAGGCCCGCCTCCACGCACAGGGCGGCCCCCACTAGCGCCGCTCTGACACCTGGCGCAGACCCAGCTGCGCCGCAAGGCTATGCCTGCGCGAAACACTTTAGGTACTTCCCCAGCCAAGGGTCTCCTACAAGCACCTCCACCGCCTCCGCCCCCCAGCTAGGGACCTCTGAACCACCAAGCCCCGTAAGCGAAGCCGAAGGGAAGTCTCGAGCGCGCCTCTCGCTCCCCATGATCAGCGTGCGATCCCTTGCTCAGCCCTCCCACTGCGGCGCGCGCGACCTAACAGTCCCCAGCCCCTCGGTGCGTCCAGCGGGCGTAACCGCCGCCGCCGTTCCAGCCGCCCGCCAGAACGTTCCCGAGCACCCGTGCTCACCGTCGAAGTCGGTGTAGACGGTGTCTTTGAGCAGCGCGCCGGAGCCGAAGTCGATGAGCTTGAGCTCGCCCGAGCGCAGGTCCACCAGCAGGTTCTCGTCCTTGATGTCGCGGTGCACTACCCCACAACCGTGGCAGTGGCGCACGGCGGCCAGCACCTGCGCGAAGAAGCGGCGCGCCAGCGGCTCGTCCAGGGCGCCGCGTTCGGTGATAAAGTCGAACAAGTCCTGCGCCGGCTCGGGACGCTCCAGCACCAACAGGAAGCCGTCGGGCCGCTCGAACCAGTCCAGCAGGCGGATGACGCCGCGCGCGCCGCCGGCCGCGCCCACTTTGCGCAGCAGCACCACCTCAAGGGGCACTGCCACGCCGCCCTGGGGGACACAGCGGTCAGTGCACCCAGCCGCCCGCCGCCCGCTGGCGCCCCGCCGCCCCACTGACCCGCAGGCGCCCCAACTTACAAGGCTGCCCCACTCGGTCACCCGCTCCTTCACCACGTGCTTCACGGCCACCTAGGGTGGGGGGGAAGGAGGAATGGAGGGTCAGCCGGCCAGGCTGAGGGAGGCGCGTGGCAAACAAGAAACCTGAGTCCGCCGTGAGGCCCGACTCACCGGGAGCCCGTCGGCGATGCGGCTGCCCGCGTAGACCGTGCCGAAGCCGCCGCTGCCTAGTACGGCGCCCACCTGGTAGGCCTTCTCAAAGCTTTCCCTGTCCGCTTTGGCTGTGGAGACCGCGCGCGGGATTGGTGAGGCCCGCGGACACCGCAGACCCGCGGACCCCGTCGCTGCCGCCGCCCGGCGGCCTCCCCCGCCCCGCCTACCTGGCTGCAGGAGCTTTGCCGGGAGGTGGTCCGCGCCGCCAGGCCCGCACAGGTGCGCCAGCGAGCCGAACTTGGACAGCAGCATCGCGCGCAGCGGCCTCCCCGGCCCGCGGGGCGCCGGACCTCCAAGACGAGGCGGCGGGCGCGGGAGGCGGCCGGGCACCGCCACACGCAGCAGCCGAGCGGCTCCCTGGCCCGGCCGCCTCGCCCCGAGCTTTTGGGCCACGGCGGCACGGATCCCTCCGCGGGGGCGGGGCGAAGCCGGGGGCGGGCGGCACGCGAGCCGCCTGGGACTAGCTGGCCGCAGTGTAGCCGCGGATGCACACGGCGTCTCGTATCACACCTCGCCGCGCGCGCCAGCTCTCACTCTGCGCACGCGCGGCTCCCGCGCTGGCGGGGGCCCGGGCACCTCTGGTAGCTTAGGGAGGGGCCGCGTGAGCCAATGGGAGCCGGGGTTTCCAAGGGACCCAATGGCAGTGTGCTGGAGAGGCGTGGCTTTTCGGGCTCCGCCCCCGGCCGCTGCGAAGAAAGGTCAACCGCCCCGCCAGCTCTACCGCACCGACTGCGAGGTGCTGTCCGGTCAATGGTCAGTGGTCCTGAACCGACCCGGGACCCTGAGAGGACACGCGCATGTGCTTCCGCGGTCTGCGCACCCCCAGTGCACGTGGCCAGGCACAGGGAGGCAGTGGGCCTCCCAGCCTAGGGGCGCCCCCTCTTCCTCCCTCCGCGGGCTCATACTGCACCTCCGCACTCCGGGATCCTCCGAGCGCCTCTCTTACTCTGCTGGAGCCTCTGCCCCCAGCCTTATGGCACGGTCCTGGCTTCCCTCCAGGCCCAGCTACTGCCACCTCCACCAAAGAGCTCACCTTGACTGTTGTAATGGCTAGAGTTAGGGCCTGAGCAGCCCAGGTCCGCGTTTCCCTGATCCGGCTGGACTCCGTCGTGCTCCTTCTCTGCCTTCTGTGCAGAACCCAGACTCAGATCCAATCCCACAGGCTGCTGATACGGGCCCAAGGTCACCAGCCTGAGAGCGGCTCGGGACTCCAGGATGAGTGGCTGTCTGCTAGCACGGGGGGCTGGTCCCAAGAGTGGGTTGAGAATTTGGGGACCAAGGGGCTAGGGTGCTCCCAGTGGCCCCCAAGGGCCGGGCCACAGTCAATATTGAGGCTGACGTCCCTGGGCTGATTGTGGGACCCGTAAACACCTGTATATGCTTGTCTCAGGGTCTTCCCTCAGCACCTCAACCTCCCTTAAGCCTCTCATCCCTGCACTACTACCACCTATGTCTCTTTGTTGGTATCAATGACCACCACCCCACTCTCACATGTAGAGCACTTCCAAGGCCACTGCCGCACATGCAGGGCCCTGACCTCTCAGGCTCCCACCCCATCCCCCTGCTGCCCAGCCCAGGCTTTTGCTCATGATGTGTCTTTTGCTGTCTTGACACCTCTGCTACCCTTTGAGCATTTTCATCTCTCCAGAAGATCAGAGCCAACCCTGATGCTCTCTCCCTGCCTCTCTCGGTTCCCTTCTAGGCCTTGTGAAGGCAGGGCTGGGGCTGGCCCCCCTAGCGTCAGTTCCACGTAGACCCTGAGCCCACCCCTTCTACAGAGTTTGTGCAGCCCCTGAGGGGAGAGCGGCTGTAGCCCACTGTGGCTCCCTGCAAAGGACCCTCTGAGGGTCCGACAGAGCCTGTCTCTCCTATGGTGGGGGCAGTCACACTGTCCTGGGAGTGTTGGGCAGCATTCTGGTGACCACATTAAAGTATCATTCTAAGGGTGGGCTCATGTCAGCTGGGAGGGGCTGGGGTCCCCTTAGTGGTCTTCTTAGCCAGGTGCCCAGGCCAGGATGAGCTAATATTCCTCCCCCACAGCCTTGGGAGACAAGGAGTGGGGGAAGGGTACCCTGGAGGGTTAGGGTTAGCTTTCCCTTGCTCCCCAACTCTCAGCTCTCCCCAAATGAAGAACAACATGGACTCAGTCCTCCAGAAAGGGGCATCCATACTTGGGACCACACAGCCAGCTATCTGTGGCCTCTCCTTCCTTTCACCCTGAAGGTGGACCCTGCCACAAAGAACCTCTATGAGAGCCTCCAGAGGGCTCCAGGGGTGAGGAGGGTCCAGCAGCCTGGTCCTGGTGTAGACCCAGCAGGAGGCAGGTGGGGATTTCTCTGCTGTGGGTGTTGTCCAGCTTACCTTCTGTGTGTCTCTGTGTTGAGGACTTGGCACTAAGGTGAGCTTCACTTTCCCAGGGAAGCTGACCACTGGACCCTGAGGCCTCTGTTAAGCCACCATACCTGTTCTGTTGGAAGCCTAGAGTGCCATGCAGATGGGCATGCCCTCACTGGTGGTCCTGGCAGTGGAGCCCCTGCCCTCTTTGCACACATGGGTCAGAATGAATCTTGGAGGCCCAGAGGTCTCTTGCCCTCTGCCCTGGGCATGGGCCCTTGGGTGACTGACTCAGGCCCCCATTTTCCTGTTGGTCAGATCAGCACCCCCCAGCCAAATCCCCAGCAGTGGACAGACACCCTGCCTGTCCACTTTGGGATCCTCCAAGGCCCATCTGGGGGGTCCCATGGTCCCCTGGCTTCTCACCCAGCAGAGCAGCTTTTCCAGCTCCCAGCCAGAGAGGTGAGCCAAGAGGAAGGCTCAGGGAGAGTCAAATTCTAAGTCCCCGCCTGCTTCCCACTAACTGCAGAGAGCCTGACATCCCTCATATGTGTACAGACACAGACATTCCACAGAGCTGGGCATCACTGAAGGGAAATGTGAGGTGGGGCCATGCTCCAGGGTGCCTTCCCACTCCCTCCACCTGTGTCTGTCCTGCCCTGGTCCATTTGGACCATCCTTGGCGCTCTTCCCTCCTTCCCTGGGGTCTTGTCCACTCCCAGTCCTCAAGTCAACAACCAGAACTGCCTCCATCAGCCATACCAGCTATACCCTGGGCATCCTTCAGGTTTTCTTGGCCATGTCATGACCGTCTGTGATGCCCCTTCAGCACAGATGATGTCTGGGAGAGCCCCTCACCTGTCCCCTGAGCCATCACCAAACCTGTGGTTTTGTTCCACCTTCCAAACTTCCTTTCCACCAGCCCACTGCCCTTTTCTCTCTGTTCCCACCCTCACCTAGGCCTCAGTCTATGACCCTGTGGCCACTCCATTCTTTCCTGCCCCCCTTAATCAGTGTGCCAGTGTCCTGCAATGAACCTTCTGTGACTCCCCTGAGCCATCAACACAGCCATGGCCTAAGCCTCCAAGCCCTGGGCTCCCACTGCAGAAACACCCAGCCACACCTGTGCTTAACACCTCCCAGCCCTCAGCCCAGCTTGCATTCAGGGTCACTGACTCGGCACCCCAACTCAGCACTCCAGCCCCACTGGAGCCTGAGCCCCACCAGCCAAGTCCAGTTCAGCACGGGCACTGCTGCATACCATCTGTGGCCCATGCAGGGTGCCCTTTCCCCTCTCGCCTCTGCTCTCCTTTGTCAGAGCTTCTTGCCCTCTGGGAGAGGAGGGCAAAGCCCATGCCAGGATTTTGCAATGCTTCACCAAAGGTATCCAAGGCTTTGGCCTGGGGTGGGGTGGAATGGGCTGGGGCCCCAAATCAGTGGGAACCAGGAGTATTGGCCCCGTGAACTCTGGCCCAGTCCTTGTGGGCTGCCTCTTCCAGGCCCCTTCCTGCCCAGAGGACCCCTGCTGTCTGGATTCTTCAGCTGAGGCCTGCCCTGCATCTGAGAGGCACCCTCACCTCGTCCACCCTAGGGCCTGGGCCTCCACATGGCTGCTTCCTGCATTAGCTGCTTGGGCTCTGGCAGAAAAACACCCTGAAAAAACAAGGTGCTGAAAGGGGTGCCCCAGCCTACACCAGGTCCCCAAGAAGCTGATCATAAAACTCAACTGAAGGGAGCAGTGTCTGCGGCTCAGTGGGTAGGATGCTGGCCCCAAATACTGAGGGTGGTGGGTTCGAACCCAGGCCCAGCTGAATTGCAACAACAACAAAAAAATAGTGGGGTGTTGTGGTGAGCACCTATAGTCCCAGTTACTTGGGAGGCTAAGGCAAGAGAATCACCTTAGCCCAGAAGTTGGAGGTTGCTGTGAGCAGTGTGACGCCACAGCACTCTACTGAGGGCAATAAACTACAAAAAAAAACCCTCAACTGAAGGGGATCTATATCCGCTGGGGGCCTTAGGAATGGGATGACTGTGAGGGAGGGACATCAGTTCACCTGGTACCCCCCAAAGCAGGGGCTGCACAGTGGATGTGGCACAGGTCTGATGGGGTCCAGTGTCCCTCCACACCCAAGGCCAGCTACCCACAGCATCTGGACTGGCCGACCTTGCTGTCCATTCGACTGGACCCTCGCAGCTCTTGGCTTCTGGCCTTGCATGCCTTCCTGGGGGTCTCTTGGGGCCATCCAATGACCCCAGCCTAGATCCCCTCAGCCTAGGCTCCACCCACCACTGGCCCATTTATGGAGTGAGGACCCTGGTTGCCCTGCAGGACTATAAGGAGAGTCCCTTCCAGATGCCTGTAGTACACAGTAGGTACCTAATAGATGTGGCTATTGTTTCATATACTGGCCCCAGAAAGAGGCTATCTGGGACAATTTGGTCTGGGCAGGACCCTACAGCAGCCATCATCTCCCTGTGGAGACCCTTTGGGTCAAGAAGTCCCAATAGTCTCGGGGTGGGGGACTCATGTTGTCCCCTCCTCCTGCTTGCTCCAGCTCTCCACACAGGCTGAGGACAGGGACACCCTGTGCAGACTCATGGTGGCCCCCATGAATGGGCCTCACAGCCCAGGCTAGGGGTGTCCAGAGAGGCCAGGGGGGCTGGGAGGCCTCTGTGGTACCCAAGCTGGACAAGCTGCTGGGTCTCTGTGTGGGTGTCCTGGAACCAGAAGCTGGGCCTGGCCATCCCCAGGCCACTTGCCTCCACTTTGCATACAGTCCCTATGGGCTACCAGCAGGAGCTTCCAGGAGGGGAAGACTCCCAGGTTGAGAGGGTAGCAGGGTCACAGCAGAGGTGAGGAAAGGCAGGTGCCCAGAGCCAGGCTGGGACCACAGGGCCATGGGTCCCAGGCCAAGGCTATGCAGCTGGGAGCTCACTAGGTGGTCTCCCAAATGGGTAGGGGCCTATGGCCTAGGTCCCATGGGGCTTGAGGCCCCTTGGAGCCCAGGGCCTGCTACAGTAGTGATGCCATCTTGAGAGAATTTCTGAAGCTGCCATAGATGGCCCAAGGAGTGGCTCTAGTGTGGCTCAAACCGTGCTCTGGTCATGGAGGAATCACACCTGCAGATGGGCACCCAGGGTCTCTGGGTCCCAACCCCCAAGGCCTGGTCATAGCAAACATCCCCTAGAGCATGAGCTGTGGCTACCTTGGAGATGCACATGTGCCCCCTCCCCCACCCTTCTATCACACTGTGTCAGAGAGAGTGGTGGCCTTCATAGACTTGAGAACTCCAGAGGAAGGGACGAGCCATGGATGGCAGCTGGCCTGACCAAGGCACTCCACAGGAGTTCTGCTGCCAGGCCATGAACTCTGCCCATGAATGGCCCAGGCTTGGATGGAGCAGGATAAAACAGAGGACAGCTTCAGGTCAGGCTCAATTTGGCCCTGGTGGCACCTGCACAGGGTGGAGCTGGCAAACCTGGGCACCCCAGTCCCTGTGGCTCTCTGCCTTAGCAGCTCAAAGGCAGATGTGGGAGCGGGAGAGGCCCCCACACCTGGGCTTGATGGGGCAGTTAGTGGTTCCAAGAAAGGACTGATGTGGCCCACAGTTCTGAGCAGGGACAAAGGTGGTGCATGGCACCAGCGGAGGCCGCTCTGTGTCAGTGCCTGTAGCTCCCTCTGCCCCTGCCCCTTTAGCCCACCCTTCCCTGCCCCTTCAGGCCTGCTGGGGCAGAGGCTGGATCTTGGCCACAGTCTGGACAGAGCTGGGCCAGGGTAGGGGGCCACAAAGTGATGCTACTTTCTGAGCTGGGCTGTTTTACAGCTATGACCTAGTTCCTGAGTGAGTCCCCAGGGCCAGCCTAGGCACTGGGAGGCCCCAGAAGATCCAGCATGGGCAGAGTGTCAGGACTCTGGGACCCCACCCCAGGAAGGGCACCCATGTTAATATCAACACCCAGGGCCCACTGTCCTGGTCTACAGGGGGTCTGCAGCCCTACCCAGGCCCTCTGGTTTCATCATGTCATCCTGCTGTGGGGTCAGGGCAGCCTGGAGGGGCTTAAGTGGCTCCTGGGCTGTTGCAGTTGCAGGCCAGACACAGGGTCTAGGCTCAAACTCAGGCCTGGGAGAGCCCAGAAGGGCCTGCTGAGGCTTAGGACAGAGGCCCTGCCTGTCCACAACCCTGTTCTGAGCTCCTCTACCCCAAACTTGGGGGCATGAGTAGCCAGGCAGAGCATCTAACTCAGAAAAAGTAGCTTGACTCTTTTCCAATCTCAGAGCTACTTCCCTATTCCTGGGAAATGACAGTAGTGGGCAGGGGAGGGGCTAGCCACCCTGGAGCTAAGTGGGCCTTTGGCTAGGGTGGCCTCAACACTAGCCCAGGTCATCCCTGGATGCCCTACCTGCTCTTGCAGCCCTTCAAACTGCCTGTGCTGCCAGGAGCTCCCTGGAAGAGGTGGTGGTGCCATGGGTACTCCAGGGTCTAAGAACTGGGAGGGGTCCAGTCTGGCCTGGAGGCCATCCTGACCTGTTTCAGTGGCTGGTCAGTCTGGGTCATGGCCCAGGGAATGAGGCATTGTGTGCACCTGTTTCCAGGGTGTGCACAGGCCGCCACCCCTCACTGCATGTGCAGCTCTGGCCTGGCACCTCCTGCCCTTTCATCCTAAGCTCTGATCCAACAGGGAATATCCAGGCCCAGCCCAACCATGGCAGGGGAACTCCTGGCTTATAGCCTCCCCACCGTCAGTAGGAAGGAACCTCAGGGTCTTGCCAACTTAGCCATTGTCCAGGCAGGGAACCTGAGGCCTAGGGACTCAGGGACACCCTGTCTGCTCTATCATCACACCTACAGCGGGGCAAATGAGTCATATCAGGGTGAGGCAGGGCCTCATAGACCCCCGTGTGAACCCTTTCCCCGATGTGAGCACCTGAGCAAGCTCCACCCAGGAACCAGGGCATATCCTCTTGTCCTCATGAGCTCTGTGAGGAGGAAGCCAAGCTGGGTGTGCAGGTGGTCGTGGCCAGCCCAGGGCCCAGTCCTAGTGGGGCACATTCCCAGGCTCAACCACCAGCCCTGAGTCATCACAGAGAAATGGAAAGAATTCTGTACTTTTACTCTCTGGCTGGGCTTCTCCACCCCCAAGAAATTCCCCGTCCAGAGCCTCACCCCTTTCTCAGCCCTGAACTCCCTCTGGTTCCCTATTGTCTTGCTCTGACCTCAGGCAGATGTGGGGGTACACCCAGGGCTCACTCTTCAGGGCTGTGGGTGTCAGGCCCTAGCCTGAGCATAGGAGAACCCGTTCACCCTACCTTCTCTTTGGAGGCAGTCTCATCACTGGAGAGACCCACGTGGGCTGCAGGATGAGTGTGTCAGGAAGGCATTGACTCTCTGGGTTCAGATGCTCCTCACCTCTCTCTGGGGCAGCTTTTCCTGTTTTACCAACTTAGCTTTGAGGTCAATGGCACCTTGCTGAGGCCTATGGCCCCAGAGGTGTCCCAAGGAGCTCCTCTTCCATAAGTGAAGCAAGGCTGGTGGCCACACCCAGCACTGCTGGTAGGTATAGGGGGTCTGGCTGGGGAGACAGGGTGGCCTACAGGTACTTCCATTCCCAACCAGGTTAGGCCACACCTTCCTTACTGACCCCAGTCCTGCCCCTCTAAACACTCCCTGTTCCTGAGTAACTGTTGATGCCCCTGCACTAAAGCTGTCCCTTCGAGAAAGGTCAGGGGTCTGGCCAAGCCTGAAATCCAGCCTGTCTGCAATGGTGGTGGAGCTCAAGAATCTGTGCTGGGCTGGGGAGAGCTGAGAGGCACCCAGAAAGGCTGTGTGCTGAGCCCTCTAGCCAGCACCAAGGTCAGGGTCAGCCACATGGACCCCTGGAGGGAGGAAGACAAGGGAGAACCACTGGAACGATAAAGGTCAGGTGAGCCAGGGGCACGAGCCCCACTGCTCCTTGACACCCAAGCTGCCTGCTGCTACAGACACCTGTCCCATCTGCATGGGGGTGAGGGGCACTGGAGTGCAGCCACACACCCATCAGGTGACGGTAGGGTAAGTACCCTGACTTGGAATGGATTTTAGCTTTCTATCCTAGCTGTTCCTGCTGGGAGAAACCTCTCCACTTGAGCAAGTGGTTTCAGGGCCCAGGCCCCACTGTGAAGCACCCAGTCCTTTACCCACAGCCCTGGGTGATGTGTATGGAGCAGGTGACTCCATGCTGGCCTTCTGCCCAGGAGGGCAGGAGGGAGGGCCATTGGGCTCCCCCACATGTGCCACCTCTCCATCTCTGCTTTCGGGTGTCATAGTCTCTGCCACACCCTCGTCTGGGCGTTCCTAGAGTGGCTGTGCTGAAGGCAGTAGGAGGGCAGCTGCTGACTCGGGGTTTCTGGGACACGCAGCACTGTTTTGGGGTTTCGACCCAGCCCTGTGATCCCTCCCAGATGCTCTGGAACCCTGGGGCTAAGGCCTCTCCTCAGGCAGCAAGAGAACCAAGCTCACATAGGCCACCCAGCCTGTGCCCTGGCCCTGACCTGTCCTGCCCTCCAGGCCCTGCCGCAGTCCCAGGCCCTGCCATGGCTCAATGCCCCCGGGGACCCTTTGCACCCCTCCACCTGATGACTGCTGCAGCCCGTGGAGCTCATTTCTGAACATGTCACTGCACTGTCAAACTCTTCGGTCATCCCCCTACTGCCTGTAGGGGGAGAAGCAGAGCCTTTGGCCTCAGTTCATAGCTGCAAAATGGGGCTTATGTGGGCACCCCACCCTTGCAGGATGCTACAGGAGACGGCAGGTCCAAAAGCCTCATGCCTGCCTCCCGCTGCTTCTGCCCCTTCACCAGAGGCTACGTCTCTTTTGGTGACCAGGGTGGTATGGCCACGCAGTAGAGGACCCCAGCCTAGGGCCCCTACCTGTCCCCAGATCTCCTGTGCCACCTCAAGGATGGGTTAGTGTGTGCTGGGTTGGACTGGCCTTGGTGGAGCTGTAGGATCCTGTGCAGGCCAAGCTGGGGGGCAGATGCAGGGACTCACCTCCCGTGAGGTCCTCCCTTGATCCCCACAGGTGGGAAAACTGAGGCTCAAGGAGGCAGAGGGGGCCCCTTGTGGCTGTAGGAGAGCAGGATGAGTGGCCTTGGGAGGCTGTGCAGAGGTGGGGCCCCTGTGGGTGTCTGGTGGAGAGATTTGGTATTGCGGAGAGGGAGGCAGGCTGCAGGCCAAGAACAGGCACCAGCATCCCAGAGTGCCAGGAGGTGGCTAAGTCTTGGAGGTAGAGCCTAGGAGTGGGCTGGGCTGGATACTGGAATCCCACCTGGCCGGACTCTGGCTCTCAGCAGAGGTGAGTCAGTGGCTTTCCTGGGCAGGGGCTGCTTTTAGGCTGCTTGGCCATGGCAGTCCCTGGCGTATGAGAGTGAGGCACCCCATCTGACCTCCCTTTATTGGGAGCTCAGGGGCTGGGGGTGGGTGTGGTGGTGGATCTCTGAGCCTCTGACCTGTGGGGGTGGGCATGGCTCTGGCTGAACCTGGCCTGCCTGTCACAGGCCCCTCCCCTGTGGCCCAGCCTTAAAGGCGTGGCTGGGCAGGCCCTGCTGTGCCACCCCCCAGCTGGGCAAACAGGCCTCAGGTAGGTGGGCTGCCTGCCCAGTCATGGTGCCCGTGACGCAGGCAGTGGCCTCTGTTCCAAATGCCTCTTGGCTGGGCCCTGTCCCCACACACAACGTGAGCAAGTATGCACAACTGCACACACGCACACGGGTTGCACCTGGTCTGACTGGTTCTATCCACTGTCCCTTGTCCTATACAGGGGCCCACGCAGCCAGGCCTACCAGGCGCTGCCCTCACCACCTCCAAGCCCCCCAGCCTTTGTTCTGGTGACCTGCGGTCTCAGTTTCATCACTCCCAGCTGGGTGTTCCTGTCCAACCTGGGCATTTGTGAAGCTGCCATGTGGAGGTGCCTCGAAGTGGGGTGGGGTAGGTGTGGGAAAGGGCAGACCCTAGTTGGTGTAAGACCACAGAGATCCCAAATGTGGCTGAGTGGGCAGGTGAGGCCATGGAGGTGACACTACCCACCTCTGCCTGCCGTGTGCGGGCAGCAGCACAGCTGCCCCTGAGCTGCTGCTACTGAATCTGCACCCTTTGGCCCATAGAGCCTGGGAAGAGGTGGCCTACAGACCCCTCACAGCACCATGAAGCTAGCGGTGGGGCAGCGACCCCAGAACTCCTGAAGCTCCAGGTGGGTGTTGAATCAGTTCCTAGGGTCCTCAGCTAGCTGGTGGGAGAACCCTTTCATCAGCCTGACCTCTCCCACAGCCCAGCCCAGACCAGACCCCAGAGTCCCACACTCTCCTGTGGTTGAAGGCACCCCTCCTGCCTATCTTGGAGCCTGGGGGCTACCGGGCTAGGGGAACATGTGTGCAGTGCAGTGGTGACAACCATGTGCACATGTGGGGTCTGTGTCTGTCAGGATGTGGATGCAAGGGTGCCTAAGAGCCTGCTGAGCATGTCATGGCCTGGGGACCCTGAGCCACACTTGATCCACATAGACTATGTGGCCCTGGGTGCCTTGGCCAGGTACCATGTCTTGCTGGATTGGCAGACCTGAGAGCCCCATTCCATAGTGCAGAGTCCACCAGCCTGAAGTCAGCCAAGGTGGCACCTAGGGCCGGTGTCTACCTTCAACTCCCCTGGACTCTCCTGGGGGCTTCCACACCCACCCACTGCCCCAGCCCCTCCAGAGGGGACCCGGCCCCCTGAAGCTGAGGGGTCTGCTCTTGAGGGCAGAGACCAACCTGAACTTGCCTGGTCCGGCACACAGACCTAGGGCAGCGAGCGAGAAGTCCAGATCTGGCCTGGTGCGGCAGCTCACGCCTGTAATCCCAGCACTTTGGGAGGCTGAGGCAGGTGGATTGCTTGAGCTCACAAGTTTGAGACCAGCCTGAGCAAAAGTGAGACCCTATGTCTACTAAAAATAGAAAAATTGAGGCAAGGCTTGGCGCCCATAGTTCTGTGAGTAGGGCGCCAGACACATACACTGAAGCTGGCAGGTTCAAGCCTGGCCCAGGCCTGCTAAACAACAATGACAACTGCAACCAAAAAATAGCTGGGCATTGTGGCAGGCACCTATAGTCCCAGCTACTAAGGAGGCTGAGGCAAGAGAATCGCTTAAGCCCAAGAGTTTTAGGTTGCTGTGAGCTATGACGCCATAGTCCTCTACCGAAGGCAACAACATGAGACTGTCTTAAAAAAAAAGAATAAAGAAGAAAAACTAAGGCAAGAGGATTGCTTGAGCCCAAAAGTTGGAGGTTGTCATGAGCTGTGATGCGACAGCACTCTACCCAGGGTAACAGCTTATGACTCTGTCTCAAAAAAAGGAGTCCAGATCTAGCCACCCTAAGAACCTGGGGCCCACAGTTCAAGGGGTGTCAGGACATGGGTGGGGCAGGCTAGGGTGTGGGCAGGGCAGAACAATTTGTCATACAGGTTAAGTGGGCAAAGGTAGGCCTGTGGGGTCAGAAGGTGTGTTGGGCAAGTGGGGTCGGAGTGAGGGGGTTGCAGGGTAGAGTTGAGGGGGACAGTGTAACAGGACCAGAGCAATGTGGACATAGTGGGCAGGTGGGAGTGTCATAAGGTGGGGGTGGTGTGGACAGGCCCGTGGGGCAGCTGGGGACACAATGGGCCCTTGTCCTGCCAGGGCTGCTCCCAGGTGCCCTAAGCAAATACACGCCCTGTTCCCAGCGGCACACCGTGTCCCAGGACGCTGCATGGCTCCGGGCCAGCGGGAGGACAGCTGCAGGGCCAGGGCACACGCCGCCAACAGCCCTGGCACCTACTGGCCTCCACTGGCCTCCATGTGGTGCCATCCCAGTGGCGGCCCAGGTGTGGAACTGGCTCTGGCCACCCCCATTGCCACTCAGCCAGGTCCAGGCCTTCAAGGAGCCCTTGGGGGAGGGATTCCTGGCTGGACCTTCCACCTGCCCAGCCAGATCCCAGGACTCTGTTGGCCTGTAGGGCTCACAGCCTAGATCCGGCGCCTGGAGTGTGCTCTCCCCTGGCCTATCCTTCTGCCTCTGCCCTGGGGACGGGCCCAGCCCAGCTCCGTGAGCCCACCTGGCCTGGCACAGAGGTCAGGGCCCTTCTTGGGTGCAGACACTCTCTGGGAAGTGAATGAGAGCAGCAAGGGGTGCCAGGGCCCACAAGAGGGAAGCACCTGCCTTACCAACCTGCACTGAGAGCAGGCCTGGGGAGCAGAGACAGAAATGGGCTTCTCCCTCGGGCCTGGGCAGGGGTGGTGAGGAGAGGAGTCCAGGGCTGGGCTTCCATATGGAGCTGGTGGGACCAGATCTGCTGGTGGGCATCTGCTGTGGGATGTGGTGCTGCCAGCTGCTCACTTCTTTGCATTTCTTACCAGGTTCCAGACGCCTAGGCACTGCCCTGCAGGCTGCATGGGGCAGGGCACTGGCACAGGCACTCCTTCAAGACTGCGGCTCTGTCACTCTGCCAGTGTCCCCACGTGATACTTAGCCCCAGAGGCCAGCCAAACCTGGAACAGGGGCCCACCCTGCCAGCCTGGCTGTCCTGCATCTCTGCTCTGGCTGGCCCTGGCTGGGCAGGGAGCAGGCTCAGCCCCACCTCTGGAGCCTGCCCTGCATGGAGACAGCCCTGGCAGGCTTGGCTCCATGGACTGGTGGGGACTGCAGAGGAACTTTAGCAGGGGCTTCGGCCTGGCCTATGGGGCAGAGTGGGCACGGGGCTGAGGGGCCCTTCCTCTTGACTCGTTATCCTGGAAGCTGTCAAGGAGGGGCAGGCTTGGGCTCGTCCCCACCCCACTGGAGTTCCAGGAAGCCACAGGGAAGGCAGCACCAGCACTCCCAAGAGTAGGGCTAGGTAGTGGCACCTAGGCTGCAGCCCCTAGCCCTGCCAATGTCTAGAGCTGAGCTCCCCCTGTTGAGGGGCATCCCTCAGCTGCCTGCCCACTGCAGGAGAGAGTCTGCATGACCAATAAGCCTGGACCCCACAGGACAGGTAACAGTGCTGGAATCCACCTGGGAGGCCGGCAGGGGGGTGGGGTGTGGGGCGTTTGCATAACAAATAGGGTTCCAGGAGTGCGTAGCTCTATGCAGGCCTGTGTGTGCTTGTGGGTATGCAGGACTGAGCTGCCCATGGTCTCACAGCCAGCCCCAAATCCCAAACTCACACACATCCCAAATCTGGTCATTCTCACCAAGGGTCCCTGCCTGCCATGCCTTAGTGGGCCTGAGCTCCACATGAAGGAAGCCTGCTGGTCACAGAGGAGCCCAGAGAAGCTGTGGTTCGGGTCTCAGATTATCTTCTCATTTGTGAAATGGAATACTTGCCTGGCCAGCTGCAGATCTGTTGGGAGGCCTTGTCCTGGTCCAGTTTGGGAGGTGGGAGGCTGCCCCCAGGCCCAGTCATGGGCTCTGCAGCTCAGAGGGCCAGGACCTCAGCCCTACCCAGGGCCTGCAGGGCTAGGGTAGGTGAAGGTGGATTCTGAGTGGATGCCCAGGGCTTCCCTCCTCTGGGAGGCCAGAAAGCATGTGGACAAGGCTGGGGGTTGCAGGACTGGTGGACCCCTAGGTGAAAGTGGGGACCTCTGCTTGCTTAGGGGGACTGGTGGGTGCCAGGGGCAGGCCAGGGTGAGCCGAGGGCTCATAGGTCAGGCTGGAAGGTGTGTGACGCTGGGCTGGACCGAGCAGACAGTGAAAAAGAAAAAGAAAGTGTGATCACTGACCTGGCGCTGTAGTGACAGGAACTCTCTAAAATAGTAGAAGCAGCCAGTGAACTGTGGTGACAGAGTTTATTTAACCTGGTATCTCCACAACGCTGTCACTTGAAGGTGCAGTCGACACAGATAGGCATCACTGAGGCAGTTTATGTCTTTCTCTCATGAAGGCTCCCACATCGCAGCCCAGAGTGGTTCAGACAGGATAGGAAGGTGCAGCTTGGACCCTGCCAGGGTTCCCGGAGCTGGTTGGAAAACTGAGTCCCACACACACCTTTGAGTGTATGGCCTCCCTGGGGAACCTCTGAGGGTAGGGGAGATATGCACAAGGAAACGTCCCTTTAAAAAAATACACTTATTTTGACATTTAAATTATTAAATGGATAAGATGTTCAGAAAAGAGCATAAAATGCTTTATGCAGTTGAGCAGAAGTGAAGACACCATGGCGGCCTGCCCCAGTGCCACTCTGCCCGGAACCTGACACAGAGGGACTGTGTCAGTCCACATCATCGGGAAGACCCTCCCAAGGCAGGGAGCCTCACGGGCACCGTCGTAGTTGGCAGTGTACCCTCCCTGCCTCCCCTTCCAGGCCCGGCTACTGGATTTGCAGTGTTCAGTGCACAAGAGCGATTCTGGGGCCTTCACCATACAGGGAAATGTGGCATCATAGGTGCTAAAGTATGTGTCCCTCTCTCAACGTGTCATGGTGTTTTCTGTCATTCGAAGTAAAGAATGATTAAATTCTGAACTCATTATGAGTTTTTTCATAATGAGCTCAGACTTTAATCCTTCTTTCCTTCCCTTTCTTGCTTTCAACAGAGTCACACTCTGTTGCCCAGCCTGGAGTGCAGTGGCCCAACCATAACTCATTTTAGCCTAGAGCTCTTGTACAATCCATCTTCCCATCTCTGCCTCTTCCAAGGTGAGTTTTAAGGCAAGTGTTGGAGCATTGAGTTTTTATGTGGAATCTCTAAAATCATCCCGTTCTTTCTTTTTCTATGCTCATACAGGCATGGGCAGTTTATTCTTACCAGGATTGTGGAAATGCTGCACTGTTTTTTTTAACGTGGATAATGGTAAAATATAAATAACATAAAAGCTGCCATTTAACCATTTTTAAACATATAATTCAGTGGCCTTAAGGACATTAGCGCTATTTCCAGAACTTTTTTCATGACCCTAAACAGAAACCTTGAACCCATTAATCACTAACCCTCTGCCATCACCTGGCATTCACCATTCTAGCTTCTGTCTCTAAGGGTCCCACGACTTTGGAGACCTCATGTAAGGTTGGCAATTTGTCCCTGGATCTGGCTTATCTTACTTAGCACAAAGTCTTCTAGGCTCATCCTTGATGTCCCATGTATCAGAATTTCTTTCCTTTGTGGGGTGACATTCCACTGTGCACACACATGGCTCTGCCAGCCATTCATCAGCTGAAAGGTGCTGCTGCTCCCTCCTTTGGCTGTTATAATGCTGCTGCCGTGAACATGGTGTACAAGCTCCTCTTCAGACCTGCCTCAGTTCTGGGTACATACCTAGAAGTGGGGTGCTGGGTTGTCTGGTGCTATGATTTGAGTATGTCCCTTGAAGTTTAGAAACTTGATAACTTGATTCCCAACGGAAGGTATGAGGAGGTGGGGTCCGGGGGAGGGGGCATCTGGGCACCACTCCCACTAATGAATCAGTGCTGTCATCTCAGGAGTACAGCCCCTTCTGGTGTGTCTCCCCTGTCAGTCTCAGTCTCTCTGTCTGTCTCTTTCTGTCTCCTACCCTTCCACCTGCCCCCATGAATGATGCAGCAGTGAGTCTCTTGCCTGCAGTCCTGCACTCACCTTCCTGGCTTGGAGAACCCTGAGCAATAAATTCCTATCAGTTTACACTTCCCGACTGAGACATGCGCTGGCTCTGAGCACACCGAGCACATGAGGAGCCACCAGCCTGTTGTCCACAGCAGCTACAGCATTTCACATTCCCACCAGTGGTGCAAGAGGGGGCCAGTTTCTCCAAGTTCTCACCGACACTTGCTGTTCTTCATTTTTTCATGACAGCCTTCCTTGCGGGAGTGAGGTGGAACCCACTGAGGTCCTGCCCGCTGCCCTCCCACATTCCCCACCCAGCTCAGACTCCATAGCCACACTGGACTCATCCCTTTGCCCTCCCAGCAGCCCCAACTCCATCCTTGCCTGCTCTGTGGTCTGCCGCCTGGTCTGCTCCCTGGGTATCCTGCCTCCTCAGTAGACCCCTGGCCAGCTCCCTGACCTCAGTGTCCCATTGTGGTGCCTGACATACAAGTGTATGGTTTTCCTCTTCTCTTCCCAAGTGCTGCTGACCCTGCTCTCTTATGCATACCACCCCTACCCATAGCTCCTGGCCACCTGCCCAGCCCACCTGCATCTCCCTCTCCCACTTATTCACCGTCTCCCCAGTGGGCTTATCCTCCTCTTCTCACCAACAGGTGTCGCTGGCTCAGGCATGGGGCTGTGGCAGCTGTTCTGCTCCTGAGGACATGTAATGCTCTGACAGGTGCCAGGGTTTCCAGGACTATCCCTGCTAGCCCCCACTGAGAGCCCAACCAGTGACTTGAGGTGACATGGCCAACATCACGTCCCTGGCCAGCAGCCCTCTTTCTCCAGTCTCAGCTGCTGCCAGCTCCACCTGCTGGGCCTGAGGTGGGCACCCCAGCGTCTTCCTCAGCATCCACCATTGTCCACTTGTGCTGCTGCAAAGATCACCTGAAGTTGGGCAGTTCATAAAGAAAAACGGCTCCTGGGCGGTGCCTGTAGCTCAGGGCATAGGGTATGGGCTCTATATACCAAGGGTGGCCTGTTTGAACCCAGCCCCAGCCAGCTAAAAAAAACAGCAGTGGCAACTGCAACAAAAAATAGCCGGGCATAGTGGTGGATGCCTGTAGTTGCAGCTACTTGACAAGAGAATCGCTTAAGCCCAAGAGTTGGAGGTTGTGAGCTGTGATGGCACAGCACTCTACCAAGAGTGACAGAATAAAACTCTGTCTCAAAAAAAGAAAGAAAGAAAGAAAAGAAAAAAGGCTCCTGTGGCTAACAGTTCTAATGCCTGGAAAAGTTCTAGCTCAGGGATTATACATCTGGGCAGGGCCTCAGGCTGCTTCCACTCTCAGTGGAAGGCAGAGGGAGCCCTGTGTGCAGCATGTGCAGAGATGGCAGGCAACGTGCACAAGGGAGGAGGTGCTAGGCTCCTTTCAACCATCAGCTCTCTGGGAACTAATGGAACAAGAGCTCATTCTCCAGGACGGACCAGGATGACAATGGACCAAGCCACTCTCCAGGGATGTGCCCCAAGACTTGCACCCTCCCTCCAGGCCCCATCTCCAACACTGGGGGTCATATTTCACCATGAGCTTTGAGAGGACAAACACACAGGGTGTAGCAGCTTCTCAGCCAAAATACCCACTGGCTCCACCTTCCACAAGTAACTACCCCAATATCAATGGCTTAAAACAATGTATGTTTAAATCTCACTTGGGTCTGGAGTGTGGTTTAGCTCTTTCCCTCTGCCTTAGGGCCTTCTGTAGGCTAAAACCAAGGGGGTGATCAGGGCTGTGGTCTCATCTGAAGGGTCATATGTACATCTTAAATGCTACGACCCAATTGTTACATAATAAAAGTCAAATTTTCATGGCATCTCTGGCCCCAGCTGTTGGACTTCCTGGGGAGTCTGGTGAACAGTGGAACCTTTTGTCAGTCTCTGAGCCCCCAGCCTGCAGCAGCTCAAGGGGCTGGGTGCTCTGTAAGAAGAACAGGCACACCCTAAAACAGGCTCCCCAGGCCCCTCCAGGCTTCTTTGCTGCTGTCACTGTGATTGCTGTAGCCTTGTGGGGGTCTGGGGGTGCATGACACCACAGCCTGAGACCAGGGGCCGAAGCTGCCACCCAGTGCATGTACAAGTCAAAGCCCCTAACATCTCTTTTGCTGGCTAAGGGGATTGAGCTAAAGCCAGGGCCAGGGGAAGCAGGCCCTGAGAGGCCTGGACAGTTCTGGCTTTGCCCAGGGCACTTAGAACTTGTCTCTAAGTGGCAGCTGAGAGCTGGCCTCCCCTGACCTGGTCATCTGGTGCCACAGCATCACCCCAGGTGAGGCAGTGCTGGGAGAAGTTGCTGCACAGCATTTGGAACTCAGATGTGATGGCCCCTGGAGAGGCATGAATCACCCACAGCAATTATGGGAGTGACTGAGCCTGAGCCTTCTGCTAGCAGGTTGCTAGCAGAAACCTAATGCTGGACACGAGAGGCCTCTCAGAGGCTGGGGCTGAAGGCCAGGGAGAGCCTGTCCATCATTCTCAGGCCCTGCACTGGGACCTTGGTGTGGAATCCTGAGTGACCAATAGGTGGGGGATTCCTGTAGAGCCCAGTAGTGGGGAATGTCCCTGCACAGCCAGGCCTGGCTTAGCCACAGCCTTGGAACCTCAAACCACCAGGAGCCTATTCTGGGCAGCCACAGGGCCCAGAGTGCCCAGCCTCCCTCTCCCACTGTATGCAATCACACGTGTGTGCACATACCCACATGTACACGCAAACCATCTGCTACGTGCACAGCCAGCTGAGGTGCTACTCCGCAGGGCTCCTTCTCCCTCATCCACCTTCTTCCTTCTGGGTGGTGTGACCTCTGATGTCACAGGGCCAGAGAGGTCACAGGCCTGAAATTGCCAAAGGCAGGGACCTTCCCAGCAGGGAAAACCCTCCCTCTCAACATGCCTGGTGGGTCCTCCCTAAAAGGCCTGGGCAGGGGAGTGGGGGGCCTCCAGGGCTCCAGTCCTGCCTTCAGCTGTGGTGGGAGCACCAAGGCTCTGGGCTGAGGGGCTTGCCACAGCCTGGCCCTTGTGGGACTGGGGCAACAGCTAGCCCCACCCCAGGGGGGGCTGTGAGGGGCCGTGTTCCCACCCTGGTGTGGGCGCTGCCAGATACAGCTTAAGGGGGGCTCATAGGGAACAGGGTGACCCCCAGATGCAGGGCCATCCTCCACAGGGCTGTCCTGAGGAGGAATCCTTCAGCACAAAGCCTCTGCCCACTCACCAGCCCCCTAGGCAGTTGCAGCTTTAGGGGCTCTGCTCTGGTTTGGGGGCTTAGGGAATAGGTATCTAAGGATGATTCTTTAGGGAAAGAATCAGCTGGACCTGTCTGGGGCCAGTGCTGGGTCTGGGCTCTCTGACGGGCACTTCATGCAAAGTATTTGAAGCTTTGAAGTTGTTCCATAAAGTGTCTGAGCTGTGGTCTGCCTGGCCCTCCTCTTCTGCAGCTACGTCAGCAAAAACCCCACAGGCAAGGGGTGCCTGCACCCCACCCACTCCTGATGGGGTGGAGCCTGTGCTCCTTCAGCCGGACCTGTCTGAGGCCAGTGCTGGGTCTGGGTGCTCTGACAGGCTCATCACCCACCCCTTGGGATTGTACACTAGGACATCCTATCTAAGGGGCACCCTGGGCCCCTCTAGGGCAGAGGAGTCTCCAGTGAGGTACTACCCCCACCCCTCAGGGCACAGCCTGGCCCTGCTGCCCCTGCCCTGAGCAGGCCTCACGTTGGTCAGCCACCCTGCCAGGGGCCCTGCTTTGGCCATGAACAGTGCAACTTTGTGTCCTGAGAAGAGGGAGGCGTGGCCTCGGCCACCCCAGGTGAGGCGGTGCTGGGAGAAGTTACTGCACAGCATTTGGGACCAGTTCTCACTTCTGCTGGTTGTGGGTAAGGTGGAGCTGGGCTTTTCCAGGTCTGAGGTCCGGTAAGCAGCCTGGGGGCGGTCAGGGCAACTCATTGCCTCACTCACTCATTCTCTTACTGAGTCACTCACTCCTTCATTCCCTTACCCACTCATTCACTACCTCACTCATTCAGTCATTCCCTCACTCACTCATTCGCTTCCTCATTCATTCCCTCACTGAGTCATTCTCATTCACTCCCTCACTATCTCACTCATTCACTCACTCACACATTCATTCATTCGCTTACATGTTCGTTCATTCATTCATTCAATCAATCATTCATTTATTCACTTGCTTGCTCATTCCTAGCTTTTTTTTTTTTT
>NW_003852402.1:833528-856266 GCF_000181295.1 Otolemur garnettii
TCACAGCTCACAGCAACCTCCAACTCCTGGGCTCAAGAGATTCTCCTGCCTCTACCTCCCAAGTAGCTGGGACTACAGGCACCTGCTACAATATCTGGCTATTTTTTGGTTGCAGCCGTCATTGTTTGGTGGGCCCAGGCTGAATTTGAACCCACCAGCTCAGGTATATGTGGCTGGCACCTTAGCCACTTGAGCCAGCCTCATTTCTAGCTTAATAGTTCTTCCCTAAAAGCTCCCTGGTGGCAGGCCCCAGGATGCAAGGAGGGAGAGTGAAGGATGAACTGATAATGGGTTAATTCATTTACTCACCATCAAATGAACTTTCCTGGGGAAACTTTCTGGGGAGCCTATGAGTCTGCAGCACTGGAGGCAACTGGATGGGTGGACACATGAACAGAAGAACAGACAGATGGTTGGATAAATGGCCAGAGGTTTTGGCTGAGTTTCCCTGAAGCAGCCTCTTCCTTGGTAGCAAACCAGCCACCAGGCCTCTGGGTACCCCCTTCTTTTCTGGAACACAGGCAGATGCCCTGCTGGCCAAGGTAACATCTCCAATGGGGGCTTCCGTGTCCCCTCTCACAGAACAGATGTCGTGGAGGTAGGTGCCCCTTCCTTCCTTTTTCCCATCTACTGCAAGTTCCAACCCTCCCAGAAGCCACTTCTGTCCTTTCCAGAAGGCAGACAGACTCCATAGGGTCAGGGAGTGTCTGGAGAGAGGGCCCACAGCATTTAGCCTGCCCTTTGCTAAGCACCTGCTATGTGTCTGGCCTAGCATGACTAATGGGGTCTCTTGGTAAGAGGTCAGGGGTCACTGCCCTCCCAGGGGGGTCAGGCTGATGGAAAACTGACTATAGGCCAGTAGTGTGTGTGCCCTTGTAGGAAAGCCAAGGACTGGACACAGGGATCACAGACACTAACCTGGACTGTGGATGATTGGCCTGGGCTTGTGGCTACTACAGATGGAGGGGAAAGGACATCATCTGACAGGAGAGCTGGGCCCTTCTCTGACTCTTTCTCCCCTAATTTGCCTCTCTAACTCCAAATTTTATGTCCACCACAGAAAGGGGGATCTCTTGGGATCTCTGCTCAGTAGGTCAAGGGCAATATGTCCAAATTGGTCCACCTCGCTTCTGACCCCAACCTTGGAATCACACTCCTCTCCCAGTTTTCCCCAGCCTCTGGAAGTCTTGGAATTCTGCCACTGCTCGCCCCTCCTGGGTGCTCCAAGCCCCCTCCTTCTGAGCTAGGCATTTCCTGGCCTCCCTTATGCCAGGCCTCAGGCTGTGCTCACTCAGCAGAAGGAGCACTCCCTTAGCCTTAGTCACAGCCCCTCGGTGCAGCTCCAGCCCATGGGTGAGAGCAAGCCTCAGGCCCCACCTCAACACTGCAGACCAGCACCAGCTCCACCACCCACTACCTGTGCACTGGGGGCCACTTTCCAGCCTCAGTCCCCCCAGCACCCCACCAACACAGATAAGCTGAACTCCTGAGCACCTTCCTCCTCCCTTTAGGAGATGCTGATTGAACAGGAGAAAGAATGGAAACCTTCAGAATAGCTTGGGTGAGGGTCCAACCACGGAACCATCACAGGAAACTACAAACTTGGGCCATGGAGGTGGGGGGCAGAGAGTCAGCCAGTGGCCTGGACAGAGCTTCTCATTTGGGGCAGCATGGTGTCTTCTCCACTCCCAGAGATGCAGCCCTGAGGGACAGGTATGGTGGGCGGCAAGTGGCTCCCACGGTGGCCTGTGGACAGAGAGGAAGGTCAGCACCAGGGTCTGGTGACCACTCACCCTCCTGTGCACCTGGACTGTCCCTGGACACGCCCCACACCATTGCACATCCACCCCAAGGACTAATGTCACAGTGGACCTGGAAGGTGCCATGCCAATTGCTCTGATTCATGGGGAACCTGGTCAGGGCATGTAGCATGGAACCCCTTAGAGATCCAGAGAAACTTCTGCAGGGACTGGGAGCAGTTCTGGGCACAAGGGGTCAGCTGCTTATGTCTTGCATGTGGGGATGGCGTTTCTGTGCTGATGATCGGTGCCCCCATGTCTGTGCTTGTGGGTGTGGGTGTGTACTAGAGTGTGCATGGCCCACATGTGAGATGCCACCTATGTGTGCACATGAGTGGACACTTGCCCACCTATGTGTCCACATGAGTGGACACTTGCCCATGCTGTGGTAGGTTAGTAAAGAGTCAGCATTGTGTGGGCCACAGCCCTATGTTAGCCTGGGTAGCAAAGACACAATGTCTACTGACCCCAAAGCCTTACCTGGCTATTAGGGGGTGCGCAGTGCAGCCCAGGTGGCCTTCAGCTGTTTCAGCGTCCAAGGCTCCAGACCTTCCCCATGCCTGGCACAGCCCTTCCCCATGTGAGGTGTGCCTTCTGGTCAGGGACTTGAGTACTATAAACACTATCTCCAGGTGGCCCGTGGCATCCTTGGCTATCATGTAACACCACCTAACGGAGACCCCTGCCTACACGGTCTCTCAGTGGGTTTCCTGCATGGGTCTGTAGCCTGTAGGTGGCAATGCTCAAAGGGCCAGGCCTTCTGTGCTCACAGCTCTACTTGGAGCCAGCTCTCCCCACCCACACCACTATGGGTTTTTATCCTGTGTGACTAGGGCTGTAGTGGAGAAAGAAATGGCCTCCAGGTGCCCACCCCCACCATGAGGTTGAATGTTTATGGACAGCTTTGTTCCAAAGCCGGAAGCCTAGATCCCATGGTCAGAGGCATGGACAAAGTGGGTGGATGATGGGCAGCTGGTGGCCAGCAGAGGCCGCTGAGAATCAGCGGAAGCTGGGTCTGCGGCCAACGGGTGGCCTGACAGGTCCTGGAAATCCTCGCTTCCTGTTTCCCCAACAAAGGACCTCTGTCCTCCTAGAAGGCCACTGGCCAGAGGGATTGGACGAGCCTTTTCTGTAAACAGCGTTGTTTTCCTTTTCTCCTTTCAACACAGTAACAGTAGCCCCCATACCCCCATCTGATCTGTCACTACCAGCCACAGGGGCCAGGCACTTTGGGAGGCCAGGCAGGTGGGAGAGGACCCAGTGGGGCAGGGTCTTCTGGGCCCAGTGGCTGCTCTGTCAAGCTGGGAATGAGTTGTACCTTGCCCAACCTCAATAAGGCTGTTCCACAAAGCAGGCAGGTGGCTGGACCAGCTCTGGGGTCTGTGAGACCCACAGTTATTGAGGCAGGCCATGCTGAGCCTGTGTCCTATGGAGCTTAGAAGAACCTGTGAGCTGAGCCTCATGGCATGGTGCTGCAGTGCCTGGAGCAGAGGACCAGGGCTGGGTCCTGCACTGGCTGGGTCTCCTGATAGTTGCCCTGGGGACTTTGCCAGGTGCTCACCCTGATGCCTGCTCTTTGAGGGTCAGAGAATGTCCCCGACATGCAAAGTCCCTGAAAAGGGCCCACAGGAGCAGAAAGAGGGTGCAAAGCAGGCTGGGCCCCTCCCTGCTGAACGAGGCCCAGGGAAGACCACAGGGACAGCACTGGGCCTGTCTGCTGGGCAGACGGGTGGGCATGATGCCCGGCATGCACGGCTCTGAGGGAGCCTGTGTGGGCGCCTGTGCTACCGTAGGCAGCAAGTGCCTGAATGGGCCTGTGTGAGGGGCTGGGGGCTATTTATAGCAGCTCCAAGCAGAGAGGAGCTATTAATAGTGAGGGTGAATGGACAATGCCTGCTGCTGCCTTGGGGAGGTGGGGGTGGGTGCCATTCTCTACGGAGACACCCCAGGCTGGTACCCCAGCCCCCACCCAGGCTGCCAGACAAGGGCCACTGTTATCTGGCCAGCAGCTGATCAAGGGTCTGCAGTTCACCGGGGACAGCAAGTGGGAGGTCTGGGTAGTGCATCCAGCCCAATACCTTGAGCAGATGGTGGGCCTGGGGGGTGGGGCGGCAGGGGTCCCCAGGATGGAGCAGGGGTGCTGAGGTCAGGGCATCTTCCTGATTCTCAGGTCGCAGCACGGGTAGGGGGTGGGGAGGGCTAAGAAAGGGCAGTGGGGCTGCAGGGGGAGAGATGTGCAAGCCCCCAGGCTGCCTCTGGCAGGATGATTAGGCATCAGGGCAGCAGACAGGCAGCCTGAGACAAGTCAGCTGGGCCTTTGAGCTGCACTGGGGGGGGCGGCAGCCAGGCCCGGTGGGGACCCCAACAAGCAGCCCCATAGCTCCTGTTCTGTCTGAAGCTCACTCCCTTTGGTATTTATGAAACTTCAAAAGCGGCACAAACTCCCAGAAAGATCAGACTAGGGCCTACAGAAGGCGCAGCATGGCTGGGGTCCCCTCCTCGCCCTAGGCTCACTGGGTTGCAGAGGAGGCAGGAAAGACCGAGCCCGCGCCAGGGACGCCGGGCGGGCCGGCCTGGGGTAGAGGTGGGGGCAAGGCTTGGCTCCTCCGGGGACCCAGGGCGGCAGCACAGCCACGCGGCCACCACCTCTTCCCGCTTCCAAAGAAAATCGTGGACGGCCGCGTCGAGGTTCGCTCCCAGCGCATGGTGGTCCCGTAGAGCTGTCTGATTAAGGACGTTGCCACAACCCCGAACTTCACTTCCCCCAGACCCTCCTCTACTTCCGGCTCCGCCCCAGACCCCACCAACCTCCACGCCCCGCTCCTCCCCGTCCCCGTTTCCGCCCCTCCCTCTCCGGAAAGCTCAGCGGAGGCTTCCGGCACTTCCCCCTTCCCGGCAGGGCCGCGCCCGCACTTCCCGCCTGCGCCCCGCCCCGCCCCCACCTGCACTGCGCGGCTGAAAGGGAACTGGGTTCCAAGCAGCGGGAGGTCCCGGGCCAGGGTCTCCGGGTGGGTCCTCGCGCCCTATCCTTACCAAGACGAGGGGTCGACAAGCTGCACCCCCTTCCAGGACAGGGACGCGGAGACCCACGGGTGACCCTGGTGGGGGGCCGTGACCGCCCCAAGATCCTTGACCGCCAGGTGGCCTGCAGTCCTGGGGGGCCTGAACACCTCCCTCTGCTGAGTGGGAGCCCCTGCTTCAGGTGGTGGACACAGAGAGCTGGCTCAGACAACTGCTGAACTGAGGGGCCCCGGCGTGTCCCAGATGCCAGGTTGGAGGGAGAGCAGCACTGGCTGGACAGGCCCAGCCTAGTGATGCCACCTCAAAACTTCTCTCCAGGACCCCACCAGCAGTGGGAGGATGGGGTCTCTGAGAGGTGGGTCCCCCTCAGAGCCCCCTCAGGCTGGGCCCCTTGTCCCAGCTAATGCAGAGCCCACCATCCTAGCCTCTGTGCTGACCGCACACAGTGAGCCCTCTGAGAGGCCCTTGGTCCCAGAAGGGATATGGCCTGAGCTCCAGGCTCCAACAGAGATCTATGGCTGGCCTCCACACCACTCATAGGACCTGAGTCCTTGCGCTCTCCAGTACCCCCTGATGTTCCCCTGTAGGGCCTAGCAGGTGCATGGTCCCTATCAGCCCCTGTATGCAAGCTGTGGGCACCATGGCCCTAGCCCAGCCTTAAGCCCTGACATGGCTGCTTGTCCAGGTGGGTTGGCCTCCACCCAAGCAGAGCAGAAGGAGCCAAAGGGGCCATGTCCAAGCTAGAGGAGGGCTGGGGTCCCAAAGGGCCAAGCCTACACAAGGGCTGTGGTGGCAGGGAGTCAGAGTGCTAGGTGGGTACCCACCAGCCGTAGCCCTGGCTGGTGGAGGCTGATCAGCTGGAGGAGGCCTGCAGTGTTTGTCACCTGTGTTCAGTCTTTGAGGGCTGCTGGAGGTGGTGTCCCTGGCACTTCCACCAGGAGCAGGTAGGAGTTGGGTAGTGAGGTCTAGCGGTACAGGCCCTGGTCGAGGAAGAGGCTGGAGAGGGAGGTGGCCTACAGGTGAGGTGTGACAGGATGGCAGCTGTAGGGCCTGGAATGGGGAGTGGGAAGGACGAACCTGCAAGATATGCTGGGACCCTGCTGTGAGCCCTTGTGGGAACAGCCTCAGCTGGAGGAGCCTCTACCACAGTGCCATCCTCCTCTGAAAGCTGCCTCAGCTTCATGCCACTGTGTGGTCGACTGAGGACACACAGTGTGGGAAGTATGGGGAGGCCTGGTTCATAACTATCTGTGTGGTGGGCTGAGAGGATTGAGTTGAGAGGGACTAGTTGGATATGGAACATCACCTTGGGGACAGTGTCATTGCAGGTTGCTGCTGGCCACCCTGATGCCCTGGAAAGAAAATGTGAAAGGGTAAGAGGTCAGGAGGAACCCGGTGCCTGAAGGATCAGGGTGCTGCCTGGGCAGGAATGGACACAACAGACCCAGAATTCTCAGCCCACAGTTTCTTGACACTTCAGGACCCGCCAGGACCTTCGTGGACCCCAGGCCCATACCTGGGAAGAAACCACGTGAAGTGGCAGCGCATTGGAGCACTATTGGATGCCTGTGCTCTGGAGTGAGAACCCCCTCCCCCCAGCAGAGGACAAGTGGCTGCACTTGCTTCTCCACTGGAACACAGGGCATGGGAAAGACGTCTAGGTGCCGAGTGGCTCATTCCACACTCAGGAGTTTGCTCCAACCCAGTCCCAGGGCCAGCCTGGGGGCAGCTCTGGGGCAGAGCAGGGCTGGTCTGGTCCAAGCAGCAGGAAGTGCCCCTGCTGTGATATGCAGTCTGACCCCTAGACTGAAGGTGTGGGGGGGGAAAGGTGGGATTCCAGACCAAGTGCCCATGGAGGGTGCAGAACTCCTGGGATGGCTCTGGTCCCTGGCAGAGGACTGTCTGGCTACAGAATGCCCATGGCCATGCATCCACACTGCCCTCTGGCCCTGGTTCTCCAGACATGCCCTGTTAGAAGGTGGCAGGCCCAAGGACGGTTGTTTCCAGATGTACAGGGTAACTCTGGGACAGAAGGACATTAGTGTCCTGCATATACAGGTGGCCTTCTCATAGAAGAGACATGTATTCACACCCTCCAACTTTTCTCCCAGAGCACCTCTGCTGAAGGAGGGCCAGGTAGCTGCCCATGGGCTCTGGTCTGGGTGTCCCAGGGTGGGGTGTTCCCTGCCTCCAAGCTCCATGTTGATGGCACCCCCTCCCCCAGTCATGGCAAACAGGCGACTCCAGACATGGCCTGTGTACTGAGGGGACATGGTGGCTGCCTATGGAGAGCAAAGCCCGGGGTCCCTGCAACATCCGTGGCATTAGAGCGGGGACACACTCAACTGCGAAGCTGGAGCAGGGGCAGGCCATCACAGAGGGGAGCTTCCGGAGGCTTCTAGCCTGGCAGGGTGTTCCAGGACCTGAGTGTCCGCTGTGTCCCCAGGGGACACGGAGACCCTTTATCCCTCTCCTGCTTCCCCCTCCACCATGAACACAGCTGGAGGGCAGCGGCCCCACAGCGCCACCTGCTGGCACCAAGCCATGCTCACCCGGGGTCCCGCTGTCCATGCGCAGGCTGCAGGGCCAGGGCCGAGTGGCGCGGGAGCTGGAGGGCCCGCGGGCGGAGCTGCGTGAGCAGGGTAACAGACTCCAGAGCCCGTAGTCACCAACACCTAAGCCCAGTTTATGTGCCCGTGCTTTGGCAGGTGGGCCAGGCAGACAGCAGCATCTGGAGCCGCGCGGTTCCCAGCTGGGAGGTGGCATTGGCGCCAAGCGCCTGAACCCAGCAGGGTCACGCGTCTCAGGGGCAGCTTAGGTCCGGCCAAATACTTTTCCCACGAGGAACCCGCTGGGCTGTGTATGCAGGTGGCATGAGTGTACCCAAGTGTACATGTGGGGAAGACCTTGCTCTAGCTCTTGCTGGACTTGTAGCCTCTCCTTCCCCAGACACCTCACCCACCCCCCCACCCCCCCACCAAGTTGCTCCCTAGGCCAGGGGCCTTTTTGACTCTCCTGGTTTTCCACCTGTCCACTACATCACTGCCCAGCATCACACCTACCTGATGACCCTCCCATCCTCAGCACAGCCTGTGTCAACCTTGTCTTCTGCCTGCCCCTGCCTTCTCATGACCATCCCTGTGGCCTGCTCAGCACTTCAAAGCACCTTGTGGCCTACCCATCCACTACCCCAGCTGCACTATGATGATCTCCGCTGTGCAGGGACCACCTGGCATACGGAGACCAGTGCCAGCCTGTTAGGTGCTGCTGTGCCCCCAGCAGACTCCCTCATGGGTCTGAGGTGAACAAAAGCAGCCCTACCCCAGCCGTGTGCTCTAGCTGTTCAGGGCGCCTTGCCCTGGGGCCAGATGGAGCAGGAGCAAGATCAGGTGGAAGAAGCTGGAGGAGCCAGAGGCGAGACTGACCCATACCTGCCTGTGCCCAGGTAAGACTGACCACCCAGGGCCCAGCAAGATGGGGGCTTTGAGAGATGGACTAGAGGCCCTTGATGTCAAAACACAGGGGCCAGCATAAGCAGGGGAGCAGCCCTCCACCCAGAGGGATGGGCCAGGTGGAGTGGGCTTTAGGGACCACTGGCTCCCCTGGGCATTTGCTGCAGGTGTGCCAGAGCCACAGCCTTTTCACCCCACAGCCAGCTTTTTTCTTGGAGTCTCATTTCCAGATGAAGAACTGGCCTTGGGGTTTGACTAATGTTTTTTCCAGTTCTGCCCCAAAGATGGCCTTTCCCCCACCTGAGGGTCCCCTTCTTCTTTGTAGTCCTGGGACATTCACTATAGCAGGGCCCCCCAGAGAGGATCCTGCCTGAGCTGGGGCCTCCCTCTCCCCCATACCAAGCACACTGTCTCCCTCTCACCCCTATTCAGGGACAGAAAAGCCAAGTGCCTGAAAAAGACCTGCTGCATCTGTGTCCTCTGCAGACCTCGGCGGTCCTGGCCAACTCCCAGCTCTGGCAGGATGGTGCAAACTCACTTTTAAGGGCCTATACGTTTGTAGAGAGGCAACCCCATGCTTGTGTTTTCCTGACTACCTTCAACGGTCAATTTTATTATAAAGAACTGTATCAAAATATACAAGTCTGTTTGTGAACAACCAAGAAATGCAGCTTTAAGGGCCGAGTATCAACTGTTTCAAAGAAGCTTCTCCTTCCAACTGTCCACCTGCAGGAGGAGGGCAACGTCCCCAGACCCTCCCTGCTCTATAGAGGACATCATTCTGAATAATTTAAAGGGCAAGTCTGAGGCTGGGCGCATGTTACAAGTCTTCATGGGAGGGTGGCTGTGTCGGGTTTCCTTCTGCAACTTCTGTCAGAAAACAAATGATTGAGTAAAAAACCTAGCACTAGGATCTTGAGGACTAGATTTCACTGGGGGCCATAGTACTGCCTACAGGTGATGTTCTGATGTGGCTCACCCAGCATATGGCCCCCTATGGACACACCAGCCCTTCCAAGCCCAGCTTAAGATGAGGACCATGGTGCCCCAATGCTTCCTCCCCCAACATGGCCAGGTGGCATTTCAGAGCTACCCTGCAGTGGGTATAGAAGACTTGAGTTGGGAGTCAGTAATTAGCAGGATCAGGTCAGGAAGAACCTAGGTGATGGGGGAGGTAAGGGGCCTCCATCAGGAAATCCTGGGGCAAAGAGACAGGGCAGGTTGGAGCCTCACAGCAAACAGGCACAGAGTTAGTAGGAGCTGGTCCTGTCCTCTAGCCTGTCCTCTGCTGACCCTGAGTTTTCCTGTCTTTGGTGTTTTGGTTACTGCTATGTGGTTCTGTATGTGGAATCACTTTTATTTGCTCATCTCAGGACTCAGGGATGTTTCAGAGTATGAATGTCTTTATTAATTCTGGAAATCTCTTAGCCATTACCTCATTGGACAGTCCTTCTATCCTATGCTCCCTATTCTTCTAGAACTTCTACGAGACTATCATGGCTTATGTCCCCCCAAAAGATGCTGAAGTCCTAACACCTAGATCCTGTGATTTTGTCTGGAAATAGGGTCTCTGCAGATGATCAAGATGAGACATAATTACAGTGAGCCTAACCCAGTCAGGTGTCTTTATGAAAAGGAGGTTTGGACAGAGGCATACATGCACACACAGACAGCCCTAAGACACAGAAAGTGGCACCTATAAGCCAGGGACAGAGCCTGGAGCCAATGGGTCTTTCACAGGCCTCAGAGGGAACCAAGCTGCTGATGTCCTTGTCTGAAAAATAGTCTCACTTTGTTGCCCTGAGTGGAATGCTGTGGTGTCATAGCTCACAGCAACCGCAAACTCCTGGGCTCAAGAGATCCTTTTTTTTTTTTTTCCTGCAGTTTTTGGCCAGGGCTGGGTTTGAACCCACCACCTCTGGCATATGGGGCTGGTGCCCTACTCCTTTGAGCCACAGATGCCACCCCAAGAGATCCTTATTCCTCAGCTTCCTGAGTAGCTGGGACTATAGGCATCCACCCCAATGCCTGGCTAATTTTTCTATTTTAGTAGAGGCGGGGTCTGGCTCTTGCCCAGGCTGGTCTCAAACTCCTGAGCTCAGGTGATTTAGCTGCTTCGGCCTTCTAAGAGAGGCAGGATTACAGGTGTGAGCCACTACACTTGGCAATGTGCTGATGTCTTGATCCCAGATGGCTGGCCTCCAGAACTATGAAAGTACATTTCTGTTATTGAAGCCTCAAGTCTGTGGTCCTTGGTTACAGTGGTCCCAGGAAACAAGTCAGTGGGATCTCCTTTGCTGTCCACCACCTCCCTGCAGGGCGCTGTGTCCCTGTGGCAATATGGGTAGTTCCCCAGACCTGTGCTGCAGTTCAGTAATTGCATCTTTATCTACATCAACTCTGCTGGCAACTACCTACTGAATTTCAAGTTTCAGTAACTTGCCCTTTGATTTCCTTAACTTCTGTTTGTGCCGTGAACTCCTTTAGGGCTTTATCCTTGGGAAGCTGGTACCTCTTGGCCCGAATGTACAACCACAGAGGTTTTACACACCTGTCTTCCTGGAACCCTGGCTATCACCATCCAAGGCCACTGTCCAACCAAGCACCCAGTGTACATGCAAACTCCACACCCTAGGGGCGGGCAGAATGCACGGAATGAGCGCCGTGCCACTTACCACCTTCTGGTACACAAGCGTCATCTGTTTCTTCAAAGCCATCAGGACACACGCAGACATAACTCCCTGGAGTATTGTAGCAGTTTTCATTTTTCCTGGAACATACTTTCTCAGCTAGTGAGCACTCATCTATATCTAAAACAAAAACACCCCCATTTTTAGTAAGTTACGTGGTTTAATGGATACACATCAGATTATGAAATCCATCCATTCCTATAATGAAAGCACAAAGATCGCAAATATCACATTAAAGAAAGGAAAAAAGATCAGGAAAGGCTTTCAGAGGGTAGAATTTCCCATTGCAAAAGTAAGACCCTGAGCTGGTAGAAAATCCAGTGGAGAGACTGCAGGCAAAGGTGGGGATGGAAAGCCCCCTGCATGCTGATGCAGGGCCAAGGGCAGCAGAGGCATCAGCAAATCTACTGCCTTTCTAATTCAGTTCAGCCAACCCAGGACTTCCCAGGCAGGCCACAACCAAAGAGGCCCTCACCTGAAGCTACAAGGGTGACCAGGAAAGTGGAGGCTTGGGCCCTGGAGACTGGACCAGAGAACAAGGTGGCTATGGGGCAGTTGTCACAACAGCACCATCACTACCCAGTGGCAGAGCCCTGAACTCATGCTGGCCACTTCTGCAGGTTCTGAAACCTTGGGGTATGCACAGTAAAGCCTGAGGGGCCGCATCTGCTGGCAGCACCTCCTGGGCCATCCACATTGGGGGTCCCTCCAGGAATTCCCACCTCAGCCCAGCACAGAGCTGACACCACTGACCTGCACACTGCCCACTCTCCTTCGTGTAGCCAGGGACACACTCTTTGCACTTTCCTGGTCCTTTTCCTGTGCATCCCACACAAGTGGAATCACAATCTAGGGATAAGAAGGGAAGATCAGACCATTGTCCACACGCGCAAACCGATATCTGACATGCACCACAGAGATGACAGAGGCACTGATACCAGTGAGGATCTGGGCTTTCTCCCCACAGGTTACTATACTCACTTTGCACAAACCCATCTTTTTCTCCTGGCAGAAGTTCTGGTTTGTGTACCAGACCCGCCCCTGAAGTGCTATAGCAGGAGATGCTCCTGCACATCCTTCCATTGAAGTGCAAACTGGACACATGTTCTTGAAACAAAAGCCACTCAAACTTGGGGACACTGGCTGATTTGCCTACTAGTTCAATGAGAAGAGCTGAACGGAAACCCTCTTGGGGCTTCTAGGGCCACCTCTCCCTGTCAGAGATCCCACAGTTAGTGCTAAATAAACGAAAACTACCCAGTGCTGTTACAGACATGGGGGAGATAGCTTCCTCCTTGCCACTGGTATTATGAATTGGCACAATGTCACTGGGGACAATGTGGCCCTAAAATACACATTCCCTTGACTGAAGAATTTGGAAATTAATCCAAAGAAAATGAGGAATGCAAAAAGTTTCCCTTGCAAGTGCGTTCAAAGTTTATAATGGCTAGTTTGATTTAAATGTCCAGCAGTACAGATTGTTTAGGTGTGAAATGGTATGTTACAAAGCCATTAACATGTAGAAAAATATGTACACAGATGTTCACAGCATACTGTGGAATGAAAACAGACAAGGCACTATGTAAAATCACCTTTGGCAGGACCAGTCTACAAGGATGTATCAGAATGTTAATAGGTTTCACTTGAAATGAGATTATGAGACTTAATGTCTTTTCAATTTAATGATTTTCTGTAGCAAATTTCTTTTACTTGTGTCCCCACATAAAATATTTTAAAAGCAGACAGAATATATAGACGTCAAGCTAATAAATCGCAGGTAAATGTTTAAAAAGGAAGAAATAGGCTGGGTGCAGTGCCTCACACCTGTAACCTCAGCACTTTGAGAGTCTGAGGTGGGAAGTTTGAGATCAGGAGTTTGAAACCAGCCCAGGGAATGTAGAGAGACCTGGTCTTTACTGAAAATAAGAAAAATCAGCCATGCATGGTGGCATGCACCTGTATCCCAGCAACTCAGGAGGCTGAGGGTGGAGAATCACTTCAGCCTGGGACTTTAAGGTTGCTGTGAGCTATGATGATGAGGCCACTTCACCCTAGCCCATGAGACAGAGTCTAGGGCTAGGGTGAAGATCCTGTCTCAGAAGAAAACAAAAACATCAAGTATTAAAATTCCAGCAGTGCTCCTGGGAGTGCAAGCTTGCCCCTGGTCCCCAGTCCTGATCACATAGACAAGATGCGGGGTCCAGACACACCTTCGCACATGTATGAGCCATTGATGTTCTCACAATACTGTGTGTTGTTACAGGGAGGGGTCTCTGCTGCACACTCGTCCACATCTGGAACAGAACAGTGTAGCTGTGAGTAGACTCCAGGAGAGCTGAGCTGAAGGAGTATCTTTAGAGGACAGGGTTCCTTGCCCAGCACAACCCACAACCTAAGTGGCTAGAGAAGGGAAGCAGTCTCCACATGAACATATCTCAACACCATGCCTTGTCCTGTCGACTTCTGGTGCCACTGGGGGAGGGCTGTATAAGGATCATGGCTCAAGGTCCCTCAACATCCCTACTAAAGGTGTGAAAGCCGCCTGGACTTGGCCCTTAATTTGCCTAAGGCCAAGCAGCTGCAAGTGTGAAACCAAGAGTGGGGACTGCATGGGGGTGGGAGAGTGGCCCATGGCTTCCTTGGAGCTCAGAGGTGCTGCAGGGCTGGCTGTGCAGGCACCATGCTCACAGATAGATGGATGCAGGATGGCAGGAAAAGATGCCCACTGAGGCAGGTGTGCTGGGAGCAGGGCAAACACCACCTGGCATGGCCATGCAGAACCCAGAGCAGCCCCACACCAGGGAGATAGTACCTCCTTTCTGGTGAGGACAGCTCTCCCCAACCCACTTGGCTTCTGGATGTGGCTATGTCTCTATTCCCTGCCCCAACTCAGGCTCCCCAGGATCCCCTGCCAGCCGGAAGCGCCCCCAGTACTGCCTTGTCTGAGTTTTATGAAACCAGCACAAGGGACACCATGGGCTCACAACCTGAGGGTCCCCTCTACAGGGCCTGAGTCAGGTGAGTTCTCACAGGCACCATAGTGTCCCAGGGCAGCTTGGGCCATAAGCCACAACCCTCTAGGACCCTTGACAGTGAGCTTGGCCGCAGCAGGATTTGGGCTGTGGAAGGTACAAAGGAAGCCATACAGTCCTTCCTGAAACTGCCCATGGCTGGTGTGAGCCTGGGCTGTCACGTGGGCTCCGGTACAAAGCCAGAGTCACTTTCCCACATGCAGAAGGAGCAGAGGCAGGAAGAGCTGGAGGCTGGGTGGGAGCAGACCTCGCAGAGCCCCGGTGCCCTCCTCACCCACGCAGGCGTCCTGCTCCAGCACCCAGCCCACTTCGCACTCGCTGCAGTCCCTGCTGGTCGGGCCAGAACATGTCTTGCAGGACTCGTCACAGGCTGGAAGGCAAAGGCGGGTGTGAGCCCATTCTCAGGAGGCAATGCGCCTGAGAAATAAGGGGTTTAAGTTCAGCAGGGGGTAACAAAAACCAAAACCAGAAAAACCCCAGGAAAGCAAGATTAGTTCAACAGAAAAATCTACCCATGGATTTATAGTATTCCCGTATTCAAGAGGAAAACAACACATGGATAACCCATTGAGGATAAAATCCACACTGTTAAGAGAATTTCTTATGGCCTGGAGAAGGCAGCTGCCCACAGTCTGGAGCCCACACCTGGCTGGGGGGCATGTACTGGTCACCAAGCCACATGTGTCCTACATGGCAGCAATGTCCAAGAGCCAGGGAGAGACAGGATGTAGGAATCAGAAACAGGTCAAGCTGGGTGCCCATAGCTCAGTGGTTAGGGCGCAGGCCACCTGCACCAGAGCTGGTGGGTTTGAACCTGGCCCGGGCCTGCTAAAACAACAAAAAATAGCCAGGTGTTATGGCAGGGACCTGTAGTCCCAGCTACGTGGGAAGCTGAGGCAAAAGAATCACTTAAACCCAAAAGTTGGAGGTTGCTGTGAGCTATGACATGGTACTCTACCAAGCGTGACAAAGTGAGACTTTGTCTCAAAAACAAACAAACAAACAAACAAACAAACAAAAAAAGGCCATGTCCTGACTGGCATCGGCACTTTACCTACACAGGACATCCCAGGGAGCCACAGACCAGCCACTAACTTGATTTTCTGACATCAACACCCAGTTTTCCTGCATGTCACTGATAGGCAGTGAGAAGATACATTTCAGAAAGATGACACTGCACAGCTTTCTGTGCAGATGTTAAGGGTGGCAGGTATGCTGGGAGCAGGGCAAACACATCCTGGCATGGCCACACAGAACCCAGAGGAGCCCCATGTGTATACAGAGGACACTGCCCTGTAGGCTCATGGGGCTGAGGCAACACCATGAGGTGGACATGGGCCGAGCTTATCTCTGTGGGTGGTCTCAGCTACCTCTAGGCAGCCAGACAGGATGATCTGAAAACTCCCCCAGGAGGGAAGCACTGAAGTAACAGCCAGGGTAGTTCCGCCTACCTCACCCAGTGCCAGGGTAAGTAAGACACTGTGCCCCAGGAGAGCTGGGCGAGGCACAGGAGGCCTCCAAGAACCCTAACTTTCTTTCACGTGAGACCATCTCTCTATCCCACCTCCTGCTATGGCACTGGTGGGGGCTCAGTCCTGTTCTCTGGTTACTCCTGCACTTTGACATGTGGGGTGCTCTAGGGCAACTTGCGCTGTGGGGATAGCTGCAGGGGAAAGTAAGCCTTCTGCCAGAAAGTGTCAGGCAATCAAACCAGCAGAGTGAGGCTCACCAGGTGCTAGGTCCAAAAACCAGGAGAACCAAGCACAGAGATAACAGAACTGGCCAATTCAGTACTGATGGAACTTTTAAGTTCTTCTCCAGAAGGACTCAGAAAAGCAAGTAGCTCCTCCCTTCTGGGGTTGCTTAGGGACAGGAAGCACCCCAAGAACCTGTCATTCTCCAGGAAGCCCCCCAAGAACCTGTCATTCTCCTTCACACGTTTCAGGAGGGTCATGTCTCCTGAGCTTGCTAAGCTTCCCAGGACAATCTAGGGTTCAGAGATTACCGCATAAGCAGGCTGCCACCTCCGTACCTGTGCAGACACTGTGGGTCTCGTTCCTGTGTGAGCTGAAGTAGCCGTCCACGCAGTCAGTGCAGAGTGTACCCCGGTAGCCCATGTGGCACTGGCAGGACCCGTCCCCCTGTCTGCTGCCATCTCCGCTACAGTGGCCATTTCCGCTGCAGGGCCTCTCAGCCCCGCCCTGGCACACTTTGGGGAACACAAACCCATCTCTGAGAACATCTGGTGGCAGCAGGTAGAAAGACGCTGTGCCCCGCAACATATACACAGGCAGAATCTCATGTGACCAGCCGAAGAAACAGTCTCAAGCATGGCCAGGGTGTTTGGAGAAACCAGTTTCCTGGGGTTTCTGCATGACTAAGAGCAGGTGGCCGGCCTGGGTGGGCCACAGCTTCATGGACTTGACAGTCACGTGCATGTGATGACACTCAGGCCAGCCAGGGATTGAGTGTCCCATGGTGCTGCTATAAGATAATGGAGCTGAAAAAGTTAACCTGTCTTTTCACGATTAGCTATGTTTAGATACACAAACATGTACCACTGTGTCAAAACTGCCTGCAGCTGTCAGCAGTCCTCAGCACTGCATCCGTACAGGTGTGTAGCTGGCTGTAGCACCTTTTCCAGAAGCACTGAGAGAGAAGAGTGAGTAGCCTAGGCTGGGCTTGGTGGCTCATGCCTGTAATCCCAGCACTCTGAGAGGCTAAGGGGGGAGGATTGTTTCATCTTAAAGAGTTTGAGATCAAGCTCAGCACCTGTAGCTCAGTGACTAGGGCACTGGACACCTATGCCAAGGCTGGTGGGTTCTAACTGGCCTGGGCCTGCCAAACAATGACAATTACAACAACAAAAAAAAGCCAGGCATTGTGGTGGGTGCCTGTAGTCTGAGGCAAGAGAACTGCTTAAGCCCAAGAGTTAGAGGTTGCTGTGAGCTGTGCTGCTACAGCACTCTATCGAAGGCAACATACTGAGACTCTGTCTCAAAAACAACAACAAAAAGAGTTCAAGACAAGCCTGAGCAAGAGCGAGACCCCCCATTTCCATTAAAAATAGCAAAACTAGCTAGGCCCCTGTAGTCAGCTACTCAGAAGGCTGAAGCAGGAGGATTGCTTGAGCCCAGGAGTTTGAGGTTGCTGTGAGCTATGATGATGCCATGACACTCTACCCAGGACAACACAGTGAGAAATGGTGTGAAATGGTATGAAAGAAAGAGAAAAAATAAATAGCCTAATCAGGGGAACCTGACTCTAGGTGCCTCTGGTAGTAAAGACAGCAACACATGGGGAGGATGGGAAATAGTTAAGTAGGACAGAGTATGCATGGACACTCTATGACATCCCCACAATAGGGACATCACCTACGGAATGGACCCTGTCATTAAGCAACACATGACTGTCCTTGCGTGGTTTGGAGCAGTGTCACTGGATATGTAGGGACTAGGAGGACACACATCAGAGACGTGGGCCTCACGGGAGAGAGAGAACAAACCCCAACTGCAGTATCTACACCAAGGAAAGCAGGAGGCAGCTGCAGCCAGTAGGGAGGTCTAAACTTGACACTTACGCTACCTAACCCAGCTTGACCGCTAGAACTGGCATTTGTAAACCATCACTTCAATTTCAATGTCCACTTCTTTACCCATAAAGGCTAAAGGACACCCACCACCGTTAGCCCTTCAGAGAAGGGTCTGTGTTGCTCTGCAGGCAGGGCTATGCTGGTGGCTATGGAAACCAGAGTATGGCCATCCTCTTGCACGAGGAGAGAAGCCGCCAGTCAGGTCAGTTAGGACCAACCCCTAGGTGAGCTGTCTGGCTTGTAAGCTACTGAGTCTGTGAACCCCTGATTTAAAAGCACAGCTGAGATTAGATTCTCAAGAGTTTTACAGCCCAGCAAATTATGTGACGTTAGTGGTGATGCCACAGCCCTAGGGTGTGAGGTGTTCCATGATGCCTGGGTGGGAGTAGGGGTAGGCGGTGGAGGAGTGTCTTTTCTTGTGGAAGAGACAGGGTCTCAGACCATACCGAGAATTAATGCACCCCAGGACCCCTCTGTACTCTTACCACTTGGGAATCAAGAGAGGACTAATGGGTATGAAGCTGGAGACTTGAGATTTCCCCAAGAAAAAAACCTACCACGACAGTCTGGTCCATAGGTTCCTGGAGAACAGCACACCTTCAGCGTTTTCACACAAAACCACTCAAATAAGTCAGGATACTCATTTTTCCTAAGAATTAAAAAAAAAAAATTCATTAAATCTTACCTGTTAGATGCGTTAAAACAAAAATGCAATTTCATATGATATATACTCCAGAATATTCTAGCATCTGAGAAACCAGGGCGTGGGTACCCTGCAGTAACAGAGACGGCAACATGTGGGTAAGACAGGGACAGGTGAGAACTCTGTTCTGTTTTCACCACTGTTCTAAGTCTGAAACAATTTGACACCTGTGAGTTAGAAAGTAGGAATGGAGCAGGGTGTGGGGAGGTGGGCCTGGGCACTCACAGCTGTAGCCACCAGGCCTCCAGGTGCTCCTCATGCTCCTCCAGCATCTGGTTGCACTCAAAGTCGCTGCTGGCACACAGGGTCTCTACGATCTCCAGGAAGCGGATCTCGCTGAAACACAACCACTGTCAGCACCCAGGAGGCCGCAGTGGCAGCATTCGCTCCACAGGGATGTCCTGTGGCCCTGCCAGGTGCTGGGCTGGAACTACAGTGGCACTGCAGTGAGGAAGACTCTGAACTAGCAGGAGAGGGAAGGGAAGCCAGGGGCTTTCTCTTCACGTGGAGAAATTCGCTGGGCTGTAATTCTCCAGACATGAGACCTGCGTTCCTGTTTACGTTCCCATTTACATTCTGGAATGAGAGTAGGCTGTGGGGACCACTGTGGAAGCGGGAAGGCCAGAGGGGCCAGTGCATCAGTCACAGCCCAGAAGCAAAGGCGACTTAAAGAGACTGGTATCGAAGGAACTGTTCTGTGTACCTGTTATTAACACAGATCCCCTGGGCAGGACATTGGTCTTCTCAGGACAAGGCCCATCCAAGAAGCTCGCAGGTGCTCAAGGGCACCTACCTGAATTCATACTTGGACAGCGTCTTTTCTTCCCAAGCCGTGTTCCCACCGCCAAAATTCTTCTTTGCTGTGTTCACCATCCCCTGCGAGAAGAAGGTGCCCACCAGGCTCTATGCTGCCCGCCCTCAACGCCAGCCCAGGCCCGTAGTGTGTGCGGGGGACCTGAGCCCGCAGGAGGGCGGTTTCGCCCCTCCCCCACCAGATCCTCAGCGCCCCGCACCCCAGCCACTCAGCCCCCGACCCCCAGGTCCCGCCACTCCCTCAGCCCCCCGCCTAGCCTCCCAGCAGTCCAGCCCCCAGGCCCTGCCCGGGTCCAGTCCCCCTCCGCGGCCCGCCCACCTGCTCGAACTTGTCCACCAGTCCCCGGCACCGCTTGCAGAGCGTTGGATTCTTGGTGGCCTGTGGCATGTGCGGCAGAAACAGCAGCAGCAGCAGGAGCAGGAGCCCCAGCGCGGCCCGGGGCGGCGGGCGCATGGCGGGCAGCGCTGCGGGAAAACGCCGCTAGCGCTCCAGGTCCCGCAGCCGCACGGATCCGGCCTCCCGGGCGCCCACCCGCTCCGAGCCGCGCCGGCGGTTCCCCCGGCTACTTGACCGTGCCGGCGAGGCCCCGCCCAACCACATAGCCCCGCGCCGCTATTGGTGAGAGGGACCCGTCCCGGCCTTATGTGGCCCAATCCAGGATCGCCACGAGCAGCGACCAATGGGAAGGTCCCGGGTCAACGTCCTGCCGGGATGCTGGGGCTGGGGCGTGACGATCTGAGCCCGCCCCTCGCGTGAACGGCCTGCGGTGGCCATATTTACTCCGGGCAGTTCCTCTGCCACAGCGGCTGGTATTCTGGCGGCCATGTTAGGTCTGGGCAAGAGCTTCACTTCTGCTCTCTGTTTCCGCCGCCCCGCTTCCGGGCAAGAGCCACCAGGCGGCTTTGCTCCGAGGGACAACGACGACAGGGGCGGGAGAGGTCAGCGCGCGCTGCCACGGCTGGGGCCCTCAGGGCGGGAGGTCGAGTACAACCCTGCCTCTCCCTGCGGGCGGTGGACACAGCATTCCTCTGGCCGAACCACTCGTGTCCCCTCGTGACAGCTCCCGGGCACCTCACCCCCAGGCTCTTCCCCCCGGGGCTCCTCAACCTGGGGGCGCCTCACTTCGGGAGCTCCTCATTCCCGGGAGTTCAGGGTCTTCATGGGAGAGGGGGCTCCTCACCGAACTCCAGCGTGTCCTTGGGGCCCAGGCCTCGGCCTTTCCCCGCGAGCCTGGGGTGGCGGCACTCACTGTTGCTCAGGGACCCCGGTTTATCCGGAGAGATAAAAGTGCGCCTGGTGTGGGTTTTAGGGAAACCCCTGCCTGTGAGGTGGGAAAAACCACCAGAGGGAAGCAGTGCGAATAGTAGAGTTGTATCTGGTCTGTGGTTGGCAGCAGGTCTAATCACGTGCGTTTCCAGCTGAGAGATTAATAATAATTAATAACGTCTGATTTCAGTAGAGGCCTTAGAATCCAAATTGACAGGTACGAGAGGGCCGCACAGGTCATTTTCTGATCTGAGACACTTCCTGTCAGGGGCGGCTTCAAGAAGGAACAGTGTGCAAACCGTATCTTTCTTTGAGGTTTTTTTTGAGTCTCTATCACCTTGGGTAGAGTGCCGTGGCGTCAAAGTTCACAGGAACCTCAAACTGCTGGGCTCACGCAATCCTCCTGCCTCAGCCTCCCAAGTCGTTGGGACTACAGGATGCCTGGTTATTTTTAGAGAAGAGTCTTGCTCTTGCTCAGGCTGGTCTCAAACTCCTGAGCTCAGGGGATCCTCCCATCTCAGCCTCCCAGAGTGCTGGGATTACAGGTGTGAGCCACTGCACCCAGCCTGTAAAGCACATCTTTTAGAGTCTTGGCCAGTGCCTGTTTTAGCTTGTGGATGCTGCCAAGGCACCTGCTGCTTCTGATTACAACAGTTGCTGAACAGCTGCAAGCACTGTCTGCTGACCCTTGCCTGGTGGTGGGCTGGGTATGGTTTTTGTGTCTGTTTATGTCTCGTTTGTCTTCATGTTCCTGGTTGAGCCTTCTGACTCACAATTGGTCTTCTCATGCCTTTGGAAATAACCTGCCCTGTTTTGGGGCCCAGCAGGAGGGCTGGGGGTGAGTTCTGCACTTAACATTTTATGTTTTTTTTAACTTTATTCAAATTAATATGAGAGTACAATGTTTAGGTTACATTGTTCTCACTTCTGCGGTAAAGTTCCATTTGTAAAATAGCCCCTCACCCAGGGAGCGTGTTATACACCCTCACAATGCATATCAGGTGAGATCCCGCCTCCTGCCCTCCCTCTTCTCTCTTCCTTCTATCCCTGAACTGTACTACACTAGTGTTTAATTGTTCTTAGGAACATGTAATTGTTTATATATTGATTTCACACTAGTATGGAGTACATTGGATATTTATGTTCCCATTCTTGTGATACCTTACTAAGAAGAATGTATTTCGGCTCAGCACCTATAGCTCAACCGGCTAAGGCGCCAGCCACGTACACCTAAGGTGGCGGGTTCGAATCCCCAGCCCGGACCCGCCAAACAACAATGACGGCTGCAACCAAAAAATAGCCAGGCGTTGTGGCGGGCGCCTGTGGTCCCAGCTACTTGGGAGGCGGAGGCAGGAGACTCGCTTGAGCCCAGGAGTTGGAGGTTGCTGTGAGCTGTAATGCTACGGCACTCTACCCAGGGGGACAGCTTGAGGCTCTGTCTCAAAAAAAAAAAAAAAAGAATGTATTTCAACTCCATCTAGGTGAATGTAAAAGATGTAAAGGACGGCACCTGTGGCTCAAAGGAGTAGGGGCTGGCCCCATATACCAGAGGTAGCAGGTTCAAACTCAGCCCTGGCCAAAAATTATAAAAGATGTAAAGTCTCCATCTTTTTAATGGCTGGATGATATTCCATGGTATACATATACCACAGTTTATTGATCCATTCATGGGTTGATGGGCACTTAGGTTGCTTCCACAATTTGGCAATTATGAATTGAGCCACAATAAGCATTCTAGTGCAAATGTCTTAGTGGTAAAATGATTTTTATTCTTCTGTGTAGATACCCAGGGTCTATGGAAGGTCTACTTTAGATCTTTGAGGATTCTTCATACTTCTCTTAAAAAGGGAATCCCACCAGCAGTGCAGAAGTGTTCCCTTCTCTCCACATCCACTCAAGCATCTGGTGTTTTGGGACTTTGTGATGTGGGCTAATTGTGCTAGGGTTAGGTAATATCTTAGAATGGTTTTGATTTGCATTTCTCTGATGATTAAAGATGATGAGCATTTTTCATGTGTTTATTGGCCACTCTTCTGTCATCCTCAGAGAAGTTTCTGTTCAAATCACTTGCCCACTTATAGAGTTGTTTGCACTTACCTTATTATTTAATTTGAGTCCTCTGTAGATTGTAGTTATCAGGCCTTTGTCAGATTCATAACATGCAAAAATCTCCCATTCCGAAGGCTGGCTGTTTGCTCTGTGGTACTCTTTGCTGTGCAAAAGCTTTTAGCTTGATCAAGTCCCAGTTAATTTATTTTTTTGGTGTTGCTGCAATTGCTTGGGGGGTCTTCCTCATAAAGTTTTTTCCCAAGCCAGTATCTTGAAGTGTTTTCCCCACACTCTCTTCTAGAATTTTTTTTTTTTTTTTT
>NW_003852402.1:856466-863029 GCF_000181295.1 Otolemur garnettii
CCAGGCTGGGTTCAAACCCACCAGCCTTGGTGTATGTGGCTGATGCCTGCCCACTGAGCTATAGGTGCTGCCCAGTTTTTCTATTTTTAATAGAGACAGGGTCTTGTTCTTGCTCAGGCTGGTCTCAAACTCCTGAGCTCAGGCGATCCACCCACTGTGGCCTCCCAGTGCTTATCTAAAATTATTAAAGCCCTTTTTTCCCTTTCTCCCCCACCCTTTCCCTACCACTACCATATCAAATAGGATTCCTGTTTCTTCTCATCTACAGATTTTCCTTCACATGTTATTTATTTATTTATTTTTTTGAGGCAAAGTCTTACTATATCCTGGACTAGAGGGAAATGGTGTGATCACAGCTCACTGCAACCTCCCAAGCTCAAGGGCTCCTCTTGCCTCAGCCTCCCAGGTAGCTGGGACTACAGGCACCTGCCACCATGTGTAGCTAATGTTTCTATTTTTCGTAGAGGCAGAGGTCTCACCCTTTCTCAGGCTGGTCTTGAACTTCTGGCCTCAAGCGTTCTTCCTACCCTGGCCTCCCAAAGTGCTGGGATTGTAGTGTGAGCCACCATGCCCAGTGTGTGTGTTTGCATTTTGAGATGGGGTCTTACTCTGTCACCCAAGCTGGAGTGCAGCAGTAGGATGATGGCTACTGTAACCCTGAACTCCTGGGGTCAAGTGATCCTCCTGCCTTAGCCTCTGGAGTAGCTGGTGATTTTCCTTAAATTGTTAATTCCTTATTTGCTATTGTTGGAAAGTACAGACTTCTTAACTTTCTGTCTAATCAAAAGGTAGTTTTAACAAATAGTAAGCACCATGATTCTCTCTGCCTTTGCTTCTGCCCCTTCTGGTTTTGATTGAAGAAAATCAAATGCATTTCAGAAGAATCCAGAAACAAGAACTTGCCATCTCCCTCCCTAGATCTTCCATGTGTAGCAGCTAGACACTGTCATGGTTTTTCAGGAAACTCGAGGCCGTTGGTTCCTTGAGATTGTCCTGGTGGTGTCTGGGTGACCAATTGCAGGCTCTGCTGAGGATACAATCAGGTTCATGGCCAGCGTGGTGCCACCTTACGCTGTCCTGCCACTGTCCTCCCTGTGCACCCAGCTCACCAGCCCCTACCTCAAAGCCTCTTGTCCCATCTCTTTGTCCAGTTTCATGGAGCTGCACGTGGGACTCTCCTGCAGGATTTCAGCTTCTCAAGGGCAGGGGCTGCTTGACACTTGCCACCACCTGGGGCAGCCATGGCCTGGCTAGACTCAGGGTTCTACAACTGAAGTCTTCCCAGAAAAGTATTCACAGACCTTAAAGTGCAAGATAGCTGGTTAAAATATGAAGGGTTCTCAAGCATGATTTTTCTTTTAACTTTCCATTTTGACATGTTTTCAGATTTATAGGACTTAATGACAGTAATGCAGAGAATTCCTGCTTACCCTTTACCCAGATCTCCCAAATCTGATTTTTGAAACTTAGGGATGTATATTTTCTTTCTTTCAAAACGCTTAGAGTGGCAGTCTTCCCAGTTGTCCTGCGCTGCTGGTTCTGTGAAGGCACATGAAGTTCAAAGCCCTAAATGGCTGGGAAGAGGTCGTCAGGCAAGCGGCTCCTGCTGCTGGGGCTGCTCGTGGCTGTAGCCACTGTCCACTTGGTCACCTGTCCCTACACCAAAGTGGAGGAAAGCTTCAACCTGCAGGCCACCCATGACCTGCTCTACCACCGGCTGGATGTGGAGAAGGTGAGGCCGCTGCTGCCTTTGGCCAAAAAGCCCATGATCCAACTCCTGAGGACCTCTTTGTACTGAACTACCCTTCTCTTTGCAGTATGACCATCATGAATTCCCCGGAGTTGTCCCCAGGACATTCCTCGGACCATTGTTGATGGCAGCATTCTCTGGCCCTGTGGTTTATGTGCTTTCACTGTTAGAAGTATCTAAGTTTTACTCTCAGCTAATAGGTAAGGAGGTCTTCAAAAAAGGCAGATAAAATGCAGAATTGCGGTATCTGATGATCTCAGTCATCTTTCTGTGACAGTCTTGTCTGCCTATGAAGACTTTAGCATGGTGGGTCTGACCTGGGACACGTGAGTGAGCCCCTCGGTGCTTCCATATTCCTAGCTGTGAAATGCAGGGTTACAATGAATTCCTCCCCAGGGCTGGGTAGGAGGAAGGAAACATGCCGGTGAGGCACCTTCTGTGGTGCTTACATTGCTAGAGCCACTGAGGAGCCACCTCAACCCATCACCCTGGAGAGCCCTGTGTGATTACACAGTCCTTCATCTTTGCAGAAGGAGCACATTTGTATCGGGGAACATAACAAACAGAAATCTTATGTTCCCAGAGGTTGCCGCTACTAGGCCTGTGTGCAGATCCTTTTGGGTCACGTCCATGTGAGTACTTTTTTTCTGAGACAGAGTCTCACTCTATCCCCTAGGTAGAGTTCTGTGGCATCAGCCCAGCTCACAGCAACTTCAAACTCCTGGGCTGAAGAGATCCTCCTGCCTCAGCTTCCCTAGTAGCTGGGACCACAAGCAGCTGACACCTGGCTAATTTTTTTTTTCTATTTTTAATAGAGATGGGGTCTCACTCTTGCTCAGGCTAGTCTCAAACTCCTAAGCTCAAGGGATCCTCCTGCCTCAGTTCCCAGAGTGCTGGGATTATAGCTGTGAGCCACTATGCCTAGCCCATAGGAATACTTGAAAAAAAATTAGGACATTCTGTACATATTGTTCTGCAACCTGATTTTTTTTAGTCAACACTTTTTTGTTTTCGTAAAAAAATTTTTTTTTTTTTTTTTTTTTTTTGGAGATAAGAGTGTCACTGTTGTCACTGTTGCCCTTGGTAGAGTGCCATGACATCACAGTTCACAGTAACTTCAAACTCTTGGACTTAAGCTGTTCTCTTGCCTCAGTCTCCCAAGTAGCCAGGACTACAGGTGTCCACACAATGCCTGGCTATTTTTTTTTTTTTTTTTTGGTTGCAGTGGTCATTGTTGTTTAGCTGGCCTGGGCCAGGTTCAAACCTGCCAGTCTCAGTGTATGTGGCTGGTGCTGTAACCAATGTGCTATGGGTGCCAAGCCAAGTAAATTTTTATTATGTCTGATACTCAGATCATATTTAGATTTCCCCAGTGAGCCAAACTCATTCTTACAGCTATTTTGTCCACCCAGAATGCAGATGATGCCTCGTCAGACATGGACTTAAAGGAAATGAAAGGTGGAGCACTGTGCCAGAGTGCTGTGAACTGGCTTGGTGCCTGTAGCTCAAGTAGCTAAGACACCAGCCACATTCACCAGAGCTGGTGGGTTCAAATCCAGCCCAGGCCTGCCAAACAACAATGACAACTACGACCAAAAAATAGTCAGGCGTTGTGGTGGGTGCCTGTAATCCCAGCTACTTGGGAGGCTGAGGCAAGAGAATCACTTAAGCCCAGGAGTTGGGGGTTGCTGTGAGCTGTGATGCCATAGCACTCTACCCAGGGTGACAGCTTGAGGCTGTGTCTCAAAAAAAAAAAAAAAAAAAGAAGAATGCTGTGAACTACTTAAGAGGGCCAGGATGAGCATTCTAACACTAAAACTACAGAAACTGAATGAGACCCATTTATGGAGGTATTAAAAAATATCCTATATAAGATACTTACAGTTTGAATCAGCAGCATCTAGAAATGTCAGGAGTCCACGCTGGGTTTGTGTGGGGAATGGCAGGTCCGTCACTTGGAAGTCTGTTACCTTGTACATGGGAACTTCAAAGCCTCTTCTGGCCTCCTAGAAACATGGCAAGAACAGCCCAGAAGTTCATTTCCTTCCTATTTTTAGCCTTTCTTGCCAGCAGCTGATAGGCTGGCCCACTGAGGGTGGGTGATCTGCAGACACTGTCCTGGGTACCACGTCACCTCTTCCTGGGACAGCTGCCAGTGTGTGTCTTGCCCCTAGACACCTGCTTTCCCACCATATCCTGGCCTCCTCTTGGCTGCTGGTTAGATTAAGATTGAGTCAGGCCCTCAAAAACACTACCCCTTAGAGATGTCTCACCACCTGGTGGGGTCTCTGGTTTGGTGTTGGATAAGAAGGCCGCCTTTGTTGCCGGTCGCCCAGTTCTCCCTCCAGCCATTGGAGAGCAGCCCCCAGAGCCTGCAGGTCTGATGTTGCAGCTCCTGGCAGAAATGCTGGCACAGGCTCTGTTTTCAATATCAAGCACAGCTCCCTCTCGGGTGGTTTTGCCATCACCTGACTTCACCATTGCCAGTGACACTTTGAAAGACCATTCTGCTTCACCATCCACTGTGGGGTCACTTGTGGCTGTTTTCTTTGTTTAGTTAGAGGAGTCCTTGGACTTGGTGTGATTTTTGGACTCTGGACATTACAAAAAGAAGTGAGGCGACAGTTTGGGGCCACAGTGGCCACCATGTTCTGCTGGGCAACAGCCACACAGTTTCACCTCATGTTCTACTGTACGCGGACACTGCCCAACGTGCTGGCCCTGCCTGTGGGTACGTAGCTGCCTGGCTGTGCCTACACACTCAGCGTTGGGCCCCACCCTCAGCGGCCAGTGAGGGGCCCTCCCAGTTAGGGGCATGTTGCCTGAGGCAGCCACTCCCCACTGGGCTCCGCAGAAATGCTGACTCAGGCTGCCTGTGATGGGAAACTTGGGCTTTTTGATCTTGGCGTTTGGTTGGGATGAACTTTCCAGCAAGTGACATGAGGGGGGGGTGGGGTGGTGGTGTCTGCGTTAGCAGTTCCGAACAGTCGCCTATTTTCTGGAACGATGGCTACCACATCTGACAGTGCCCCTCCCTTGCTGTCTTGCAGTCCTGTTGGCCCTCGAAGCCTGGCTTCGGCACAGCTCGGCCCGCTTCATCTGGCTCTCTGCGTTTGCCATTGTCATCTTCAGGGCTGAGTTGGGCCTGCTGCTGGGTCTCCTGCTGCTGTTGATGCTTCATAGTGGGAAGGTCTCCGTGCCCAGCCTTCTCCGTCACGCCATCCCGGCTGGGGCCGTCTGTCTGGGTGAGTTAGCCTCATTGTAGCATTTTCTCACTGGTTTTTGTTTTGTCTTGTCCTACAGAGATGACAAGACATTTGAGAGTTTGCTTTTTTATATGAAATCAAGTTGCCTTAACTTTTAGCGGTGTCACAATGTCTTAGTCCAGGTCCACTTACACTGTCCATCTGTGGGTCTATATGACCCTGCCCTTGTGCCCTGGAGCCTTTGTCTGCCTGCCTGTCCTTTGGGCCTGGCTGAGGCTGGGGGAGGACAGAAGGGCAGGAGGATAGCTTAATAGCTTGTCCCCAGGCTCTAGGCTGAGGGGATGGGCTCCCGGAAGTGCCATCCCCAACCAGTGAGCTTTTCTGTGTGAAACTGACTCCTGGTTCCCATGGGACCTGCATGCTGCTCTGTAGGGACACTCACTGATGGCTGGTCCTCACTCAGCAGTGTCAGCATGAGCCTTTTAGAGGCCACGTTCACCACTGGGAGCCTCTTATTTTATTAGGACTGACGGTTGCTGTGGACTCCTATTTTTGGCGACAGCTTGTGTGGCCGGAGGGAAAGGTGCTTTGGTACAACACCATCCTGAATAAAAGTTCCAACTGGGGAGTATCCTTTAAGTGCCTCTGCCAGAGGCCAGCTGCTGTGGGAGCAGCTGCACTTCCAGCTGTGTGGCCCTGCTGTAGGATCAGGCCCAGAGTCCTCCATCTTGCCATACCCAGGAAATCCTGGGCCCCAGGCTGCGAGGTCCTGTGGCTCCCTTCTGCCAGTCCTGTGGAAGCATCACTCTCCTTGCAGTCCTAGCCTCTCTTGTAATCCTCAGGATAGTCTGCTTCTTAAAAACGTTTTATTATGGAAATTTCAAATATACACACAAGTAGAAAAAGCAGTGTAATGCATCTTCAAGGTATAGATCACTCATGATAATCTATAGTGACAAGATGAGGGAAAGGTGAAAACTTTCTGCAGCCCTGGGTGTGGGGCCTGCAGCTGCCTCCATTGCTGGAGTGCAGGTGCCTGGTCCCAGCCTTTGTGCCTGGAGGGGACAGCCCCATGTGACGAGAGCCCCAGTTGTGTCTGCCGCCTGTGCCATGGTCCCAGTGGCATCTTTTAGCACAGCTGTGCTTGGCGTTGTCTTAGCCTGATCCTGGATCCTGTCACCTGCCCATTTCCCTGCGGGTTGGCTCCTCAATCACTGATGTGCAGCTTCCTTAACCCCCACCTAAAGACCTCCCCACTCCTGTGGTACTTCTACTCAGCCCTGCCCCGTGGCCTGGGCTGCAGCCTTCTCTTTGTCCCCTTGGGCATGGTGGACAGAAGGACCCATGCGCTCCTTTTGGCGTCCCTGGGCTTTGTGGCTTTGTACTCCCTGCTCCCACACAAAGAGCTGCGGTTTGTCATCTATGCCTTCCCTGTGCTCAACATCGTGGCTGCCAGAGGCTGCTCACACGTGTGAGTGCTTTGTTCTCATGATGGTTATTTTTATAGTTTTCTTGGAAACAGGTTTATAATTTATAATGGGGAAAGTTTTTTTTTTTTTTTTTTGAGACAGAGCCTCAAGCTATCCCCCTGGGTAGAGTGCCATGGC
>NW_003852402.1:863140-870026 GCF_000181295.1 Otolemur garnettii
TTTTTTGGTTGCAGCCATCATTGTTGTTTTGGAGGGCCCAGGCTGGATTCGAACCTGCCACCTTAAGTGTATGTGGCTGGCGCCTTAGCCGCTTGAGCCACAGGCACCGAGCCATGGGGAAAGTTTTAAAGTAAATATGGGAAGTGTTCAATTGGGCACCTATGTCAAAGGAGGGTGGCTGTGGCTTCCCTCCACTTGAGGGCTGCGTGGCCAGGGAGGGGCAGTGAAGCTCCAGCCAGTGGTCTGTTGGCTGGTCAGTCTCTCGTAAACTTGGCCATGAGTACCATGCCCGTCTGTGGTGTGTTGCTCACTGCCCCGGCTTGGTCACTGGGGGAAGGGATGCTCACAGGGTGGCTAGGCCTGGGAGCTTCAAGGGGGACTGGCCAGGCGAAGGAGGAACCCTGGTTGGCACATGCTAAAGAGGCAGGGTGGGTTTTATTGAGTGACAGACTGTTTTTCTTTTCTTTTTTTTTTTTTTTTGAGACAAAGTCTCACTTTATCACCCTCAGTAGACTGCTGTGGCATCACAGCTCACAGCAACTTCAAACTCTTGGGCTCAAGCCATTTTCCTGCCTCAGCCTCCTGAGTAGCTGGGACTACAGGTGCCTCCATCATGCCTGGCTATTCTTAGTCTTGCTCTAGCTCTGGCTGGTTTTGAACTCCTCAGCTAAGGCAATCCACGTGCCTCAGCCTCCCAGAGTGCTAGGATTATAGGTGTGAGTCACCATGCCTGACCCTAGATTTCTATTTTTTATTTTCTTGTGTTTTTTGGAGACAGAGTCTTACTTTGTTGCCCTGGGTAGAGTGCTGTGGTGTCATAGCTCACAGCAACCTCAAACTCCTGGGCTCAAGTGATCCTCTTGCTCCAGCCTCCCGAGTAACTGGGACTACAGGTGCCCACCACAATGCCTCACTAGTTTCTCTATTTTTAGCAGAGACAAGGTCTCTCTCTTTCTCAGGCTGGTCTGAATTCCTGAGCTGAAGGGATCCACCTGCCTTGGCCTCCCAAAGTGCTGGGATCCCAGTCATGAGCCATTGCACCCAGCCTGGTAATAGACTTTTGCGACAGGGAGGAGGGTCCAGCAAGAACCTGACTCAGCTTTGCTGAGACAAAAGGCAAGAGATGTCTCCAAGGCCTTGTCTGCTAGGTGTGAAGGAAGCTGGTCCATATGGGTGTGCAAATTGGCTGCAACCAGAATTGGAGTTGACTCCTGTGTCATCTTTATGATGGGGCACATGTAGGTTAGAGAGAGGCCCCCTAATGTCAGGGCCTTGCCCCTTTAGGGACTGAGAGAGCAGAGGCCTCTCCCTGTATGTCTTTGTTCAAGCACAGTCCCAGGTTCTTAGACAGCTCTGGGTGTGGGTATGCATCTGGAAGGGCGGAGAAAGGATTTGTGGTTGCAAGCTTGCCAAAGGGCCTGCTACAAGGGGGCCGGGCCCTCTGCCATCACCAGCTTTGGGGTGGAATTAACAGTAAATTCCCAGTGGTGCTGAGCTCTCTGAGGCAGGTGCTCAGGGCTGGGCTTATCACAGAGGTGTGGCCTCGAGTTCTTAGAAACTACATCAGAGTTCTTTCAAATCTCTTGGCTAGGGAAACGAATGGGGGTGGACAAAATCCTTTTTGCTGGCTTGGCACCTGTGGCTCAAGTGGCTAAGGCGCCAGCCACATACAGGTTCGAATCCAGCCTGGGCCTGCCAAAACAACAATGACAGCTGCAACCAAGAAATAGCTAGGCATTGTGGCAGGTGCCTGTGGTCCCAGCTACTTGGGAGGCTGAGGCAGGAGACTCGCTTGAGCCCAGGCATTGAAGGTTGCTGTGAGCTGTGATGCCACGGCACTCTACCCAGGGGGACAGCTTGAGGCTCTGTCTCAAAAAAAAAAAAAATCCTTTTTGCTGGAAGTCTTATGTTTTTATAGGCCAGTGCTAAGGTCTAGTCTAGAAGAGGGTTTAGAGGAGCCTGACAGGCTGGTCAGTAGCCAACTTTGAGTTAAGACTGGGGTCAGCTCCTTCTCATAAGGGACAGACAGTGAGTATTCTTGTCTTTGTTGCAGCTTCTGACTCTGACAGGAGAGGGGCAGGCAGCACCCTGTCCCGACAAAGTTCATTACAAGTGTAGGCCTGGGCTATATGGGGCTCTGACCTAAGCAGGAACTCAGGATGTTTGAAAATATTTGAAAATCTAACATAAATTATAAATTGGCATCTTGGGTGGAATTTCAAAGACAAAATTCTCCAGGTACTATCTCAGCCACTTTGATCAACATTTATTGTATTTGGTGGCTGACTTTTCTGCGTGTCACATGTATGACATGAACAGGTTTATGCCCTAATGTGTGTCTTAATATAATAATTACAGATACTTTGTTGCCACTGTATTCCTTTTAGGGAATGTAATCATTCCTTTTTCAGGCTGAATAATTACAAAAAGTCCTGGCTGTATAGAATGGGGTCCCTGCTTGTGATAGGACACCTAGTAGCGAATGCCACCTATGCGGCCGCGTCCCTCTGTGTGTCCCATTCCAACTATCCTGGAGGTGTTGCGATGCGGAGACTGCATGAGCTGGTGCCCCCCTGGACAGGTCAGTGCTGGGGACGCTGCCCAGGGGCCAGCCACGGCTCTGACAGAGGCACCACTCAGGGTTCTGACCAAGCAGGTGTGGTTTCCTAGATGTCTTTCTGCACATTGATGCTGCTGCTGCCCAGACAGGCGTGTCTCGGTTTTTACAAGTCAACAGTGCCTGGAGGTATGTTTCCAGTCCACATGGCTATAGTGGGCATTGTTCCTCTCGAAACCATGTACCAGTCCCCTTAGGGGCACCCAAGTGCTGGGGATGGCATGTGGGGTGATGCGGGACAGGCTGGCTCTTCTACAGGTACGACAAGAGGGAGGACGTGCAGCCTGGGGCTGTAGGCATGCTGGCCTATACCCACATCCTCATGGAGGCTGTCCCCAGGCACCTGGCCCTCTACAGGGATACACATCGGGTCCTGGCCAGCATCGTGGGCACCACAGGTGTGAGTCTGAACCTGACCAAACTGCCTCCCTTTGACATCGACCTGGAGACAAAGCTGGTACTTCTGGAAAGACTCCTCAGACCATCCTGAGGAGGAACTGGGACAGACCTCCAGCAACCAAAATCCCTCCAAGAACCTGTGCCAATTCTCAACTAGGACAGTATGAAGAACAAAGAGGAGAACCACAAACATGCCCCTGACAGCCCTGATTGGCCCCTGACAGGGCAGGACTGGGCCCCCATGCACAGCCACACCAGGCTCACAGTGGCAGTGAGGGCCCAGGTGACAGTGTCCTGCTCAGACCTCCTGTTGCCAGGGTGGGTGACAAGATAATTTATCATCCAGACTGGGCATCATTCATAATCATCAGGGGCCAACAGGCCAGCCTGGGATACCCTGGACACATGGCCCTTGCCATGTCTTTCCTCCCACGTGGAGCCACATTTTGGCAGCACAACACCCCTGATGCCTGCCAGGCTCGTAGTGTGCCTGAGGCAGCACCTGCTGTCACAGAGCCTACCTGTAAAGTGGGGCCTCAGCACTGCGGACAGTGCCCCCCACCCACCCACTGCCACTGCGACTTCTGTATTCACAGAAGGTAGGTTAGAGGGAGGCCCTCTGATGTCAGGCCCTCGCGCCTGTGGGGACTGAGAGCAGAGGCCTCTCCCTGTGTGTCTGTGTTCAAGCACAGTCCCAGGTCCTCAGGCAGCTCTGGGTGTGGGCATATCTCCATCTCAGAGTAAATTGTAGATGAATGTGTTCAGAAAGGAATGAAGAAAAAAACTAAGTCAATAAAATGTTAATTAGAACCTCAAAAAAAAATGAAAATAAAATCTTGTACATGTTTTCTTTTGCATAACCTTATGAGCTATTACTCATGATTACTTCTAGAGATTGCCTTTACCCAGGTGCTGTTGTTAAGAGACAGTTTGGTGCTGTCACACTTTACTGGACACGCATTGGTAAAGCACCTAAAGAATGTGTAGCACTGCTAAGCACTAGAGACAGCAGAGGACGGGTATCTCTGTACATGAGTGCACACACACGCTCAAAGACAGGCTTTTGGTGGGTGTAGAGGTATGTGTCCATTGTCCCAGTCCCAGCTACTCAGGAGACTGATGCGGGAGAATTGCTTGAGCCAGGAGTTCAAGGCTGCTGTGAGCTGTGATCGCATCTGTGAATGGCCACTGGCCTCCAGCCTGGGTAACAGAGCAAGACTCCGTCTGAGCTTTTTGCGAATAGGTTGCTTGTGAATCCCTCTATGCCTGAGGGTTGCCCAGCAGCTCCCTGACCCAGTGCTGCTGCTTCTCCCTTGGCAACTGATAAACATATGTGCACAGACCCCTCCAACTAGGAGAATCTCCTCCAGATCTCCTGAACGTGGCACTGCCTGACTGGTCTTGCTGAGACTGGCCTTCGTGGTAGAGGACAGACTGCGATGCCAGCATGCAGTCCATATCCGGCAGCCAGCATTCGGCACCCTGTCAGAGTGACTGCCTCCTTCCCCGTTGCCTCTGTTTGTCAGTAGTGTTACCCACCCAAATTCACATATTCTCTATTCTTACCTTCCTGTGGATGGCTGCCTCAGTAGAGTGTGAGTCATTCCCCCCCCTTTTTTTTTGACACACAGTCTCACTCTGTCGCCCTGGGTAGATTGCTGTGGCATCATAGCTCACAGCAGCCTCAAACTCCTGGGCTCAAGCAATCCTCTTGTCTCAAGCCTCCCTACTCAAGTAGCTAGGACTACAGGTGCCTGCCACAATGCCTGGCTATTTTTAGAGATGGGCTCTCACTCTTGCTCAGGTTGGTTGCTTACTCATGAGCTCAGTTGAACTCATGAGCTTAGGTAGTCCACCCCCTGCGGCCTCCCAGAGTGCTGGGAATACAGGTGTGAGCCACTGTGCCTGATCCTTGATGTTCAGCTTGTACAAGACCTGCCTAGTGGAAACCCTGTCAGGCTGCTCTGTTCTTGCAGTTTGCCCTCTTGGATCACTTTCTTCTAGGCACAATGAGATGTCCTCTTGAGCCTCTGGAACCAGTTGTTTCTCTGAAGGGTTTTGGCTCCTTTTGGGGAGGAATGGTTTTAGAAGCCAAGATCTAGGCACTAGGTGTGCTCACTGCTATTGGGAGTGTCCGTGCTTTTAGGCCCTTTCTGGGGACAGAGTGCATGGGCATGGGCATGCCCATGTGCACATGCACACATTCACGTGCATCCCTGAGAAGTCACAGAGCCACACCTACAGCACAACTCCATCCCATCTCCACAGCGTTCTTTTTGGCTCCCTTTATTCGACATCTATGTGTCCAGTCTTCCACAGTGAGAACTCTGGATCCCAACAGTATCTGTGTGTTTACTGGCCCGGTGCAGTGGTTAATGCCTGTAATCCTAGCACTCTGGGAGGCCTAGGTGGGAGGATCACTCTGAGGCCAGGAGTTTAAGTCCAGCCTGAGCCAGAGTGAGACTCCATCTCTACTAACCATAGGAAAATAAGCCAGGAATTGTGGTGTCTGTAGTCCCATCTATTCAGGAGGCTGAGGCAGGAGGATGGCTTGAGCCCAGGAGTTTGAGGTTGCTGTGAGCTGGGCTGAGTGAGGCCACTATAGTCTAGCCTGGGTGACAGATCAAGACTCTGTCTCAAAAGTATATGTACACATACTTGTTCAATAATAAGGTACACATTAAATAGTTTAAGAAATGCTTTGCCACATGATTGCAAAAATAAATTTGCTGTAGAGGTTGTAATTTGTTTGTGGTTCTTCACTCCCCTGCTCATGACTGGAAGTATCATCAAATATACTAATAAATCCCTGGAATCAGTTCTCCCATCCCCACTTTCAGTGTGGTGGTTTTTCACTCTAAATACAGTTGAGTTTATTCTTCCCGTTTGCTTTCAGACTTATAACCCCCTCACAACTTCCTATCCTTTGAAATTTGTAGAATATGAGCATTGTGGTAATGGCTACAATTGTCAAAATTCATAAAACCGTATGCTGGAGATGGGTCACTTTATGACATTTTATATCTCAATAAAGTAGGTTTTTAAAAAATTGGCTTGTATAGGTGAGGATCTGATTCAGGACTCTATTCTGTCCATGGATCCACTTGCCTTTATACCATTATCACACTGTGTTGATTACGAGTGCTCAGAAGTCCTGAGGTCAGGTGGGAGAAGTCTCCAACATGATTTTTGCCTTTCAGATAAGGTCAGACACATTCAGGCCATAGACTATTCTTCCTTTTCAAAGTTGGTCTGACTTTTTATATCCTTTGCATTTCCCTATGATTTCTAGAATCAGTTGGTCAGTCAGTTGTGATGACATTGATTTACAGATTAATTTCAGAAGCTTCAGTATTTTAATAATATTGAGTCTTCTGATCCATAAACATAGTATTTCTCTCCATTTACTTGGGTCTTTTTAAATTTCTCTAGAGGCAGTGATTTTCAACAGGTGTGTCACTTGAGGCCAGGGCCAGTTTCTTACTGTTTTGGGAAACAACCTACATACCCTTATCAGAAGCCGAGAATGAATGTTCAAGGTCCTGGTTTGGGTTCAAGCCTGCAGAAAAAACCTGCAGCTCGCTGGTCAGTGGTCAAGGCACCCTGTGATTTTGGTCAGGACACAGAGATAAAGAGGGGAAATCTGGAGGACGCTGCAGTTACAGATCTTGCCTATCTTTTGTCAGATTTACTATAAATGTGTCATACTTTTGATATTGTTGTAAATGGTATTTTAAAACATCAATTTCTGGCTCAGCACTCGCAGCACAGTGGTGAAGGCATCAGCCACATACACCGAGGGTGATGAGTTCGAACACAGCCCGGTACAGCTAAACAACAATGGCAACTGCAACAAAAAATAGCCAGGCG
>NW_003852402.1:870305-896037 GCF_000181295.1 Otolemur garnettii
GGAGGCAGGAGACTCGCTTGAGCCCAGGAATTGGAGGTTGCTGTGAGCTGTGATGCCACAGCACTCTACCCAGGGGGACAGCTTGAAGCTCTGTCTCAAACAAAAACAAACCCATCAATTTCTGTCATTTTTGTTGCTCGTATGTAGAAATATACCTGATTTCTGCATATTGAGCTTGCTAATCTCCCTTATTAGTTCTAATGGCCTTTTAGATTTCATAGGATTTTCTACATACATGTTCTTGTCATCTGTAAAGACAGCTCCAACTCCCTCCACTCCACTCTGGTTGCCATTTCTGTCCTTTTAATAGTGGCTAGAGTTTCTGGTACAGTGTTGGATAGCAGCAGTGAGGGCAGACATCTTTTTCTTGTTTACCATCTTGGGGGAAAGGTTTCAGTACTGTGATGTTAGCTGTACAACTGTTATAGATGTTTTTTGTCAGATTGAGAAAGTTTCCTTTTATTCTTTGTTGAGCATTTTAAATCAGTAATGTATGTTGCTGGATTTTGTCAGATGGCTTTTCTGCATCTGTTGTAATGACCATTTTTTAAGTTTGTTAATCTGGTGAATTATATTGATTTTGAAGTGCTAAATCAAGCTATCTTCTGGGATACCCTAGGTTGTGATGTCTGCCTTTTACAAGCTGTCTGTTCAAGTTGCTAAAATTTTGGTTAGAATTATTGTGTCTGGGTTCATGAGGGATACTGGTCTGCAGTTTCCTTTCTTGTAATGTCTCTGTCAGGTTTGGTATCAAATAACAGTAAGTTCATAGAATGAGTGGGAAAATATTTCCTCTTTTTCAGTTTTCTGGGAAAGTTTATGTAGAATTGGTATTATTTCTTCTTTAAATATCTGGTATAATTGTGACATTAACTTTTTCCTTAATATTTTCATTGTAATAAAATACACATAACCCTTATTATACTAAACCATTTTTAAGTACAACGTTAGGCTCGGTGCCTGTGGCTCAAGCGGCTAAGGCGCCAGCCACATACACCTAAGGTGGCGGGTTCGAATCCTCAGCCCAGGCCCGCCAAACAACAATGACAGCTGCAACCAAAAAATGGCCGGGCATTGTGGTGGGTGCCTGTAGTCCCAGCTACTTGGGAGGCTGAGGCAGGAGACTCGCTTGAGCCCAGGAGTTGGAGGTTGCTGTGAGCTGTGATGCCATGGCACTCTACCCAGGGGGATAGCTTGAGGCTCCATCTCAAAAAAAAAAAAAATTTAAAAATTTAAGTACAACGTTAAGTGGTATTTACACTCCTATTGTGCAACCATTCCTACTATCTATTTCCAGAACACTTTTTATCTTATAAAATTGAAACTTCATACCCATAACACAGTAATTCCCTATTCCCCTCTCCACCCACCCAGCCCCTGACAGAACCACTTTCTGTCTCTAGGACTTTGATCACTCCAAGTACTTCACATGGTAGAATCATCTAGTACTTGGGTTTTTTATGACTGGCTTAATTAACTTAGCATAATATCCTCAAGATTCACCCATGTTGTAGCATATGTCTAAATGTCCTTTTTTTTAATACTAAATAATATTTTGCTGTATGTATAGACCATATTTTGCTCATCCATTCATCCACAAAGGGGCACCTAGTTTGCTTACACATTTTAGCTATTGTGAATAATGTTGGTATGAGTATCAGTGCACAGGTATCTCTTTGAAACCCTGACTTCAATTTTTTTTGAGTTTATACCCCAAACTGGAATGGCTGGATTATGCTTTTTGATTTTTTTTGAGACATAATCTTGCTCTGTTGCCCAGGCTGGAATGCTGAGTTATCTGGCTAGCTCACTGCAACCTTAAACTCTTGGGCTTAAGTGATACTCCTGGCTTGGACTACCATAATGTTAGGATTACAGGCATGAGCACTGCACTCAGCACAAAAATTTTTTTTTGTAGAGACAGTGTCTTGCTACGTTGCTAAGGCTAGTCTTAGACTCCTATGCTCACGCAGTCCTCCCACCTCAGCCTCCCAAATTGTTGGTGTTACAGGTGTGAGCTATTGTACGTAGCCAGTAGTTTTCTTGTAGTATCTTTGTCTGGACTTAAGGTAATGCTTTGTCTTCCATAGTAAGTTTAGGGAGTAGTCTCTCCTCTTCAATATTTTTGAAAAGTTTGAGGATTTTTTTTTTTTTTTGAGACAGAGTCTTTGTCACCCTCAGTAGAATACCATGAAGTCATAGCTCACAGCAACCTCAAAGTGTCAGGCTCAAGCAGTCCTCCTGCCTCAGCCTCCATAGTTGTCAAGACTATAGGCAACCACCCAGTGTCCTGGTAGTTTTTAGACATTAGGTCTCGCTCTGGCTCAGGCTGGACTTGAACTTGTGAGCTCAAGCAATCCACCAGCCTTGGCCTCCCAGAGTACTAGGATTATAGGCGTGAGCAACCACACCTGGCCTAGTTCTTTAAATATTTGGTAGAATCCACCAGTGAATCCATCAGGTCCAGGCTTTTCTTTGCTGGGAGATTTTTTGACTTCTGATTCAGTATCTTTAGTGGTTACAAGGGTTATTCAAAGTTTTGTTTCTTCATGGTTTAGTTTTGGCAGGTTTTGTTTTTCTAGAAACTTTTCCATTTCATCCAAATTATCTAATTTGTTGACATACAACTGCTCATATACTATTACAATCCTTTTTATTTCTGTAGAATTGTTAGTGGTATCTCCGCTTTCATTTCTTATTTTTTTGAGACAGAGCCTCAAGCTGTCCCCCTGTGTAGAGTGCTTTGGCATCACAGCTCACAGCAACCTCCAACTCCTGGGCTCAAGCGAGTCTCCTGCTTCAGCCTCCCAAGTAGCTGGGGCCACAGGTGCCCGCCACAATGTCTATTTTTTGGTTGCAGCCGTCATTGTTGTTTGGTGGGCCCAGGCTGGATTTGAACCTGCCAGCTCAGGTGTATGTGGCTAGCACCTTAGCCACTTGAGCCACAGGTGCTGAGCCTCATTTCTTATTTTAGTAATTTAAGTCTTTTTCTTAGTTCATTTACCTGAATGTTTGTAAAATTTGTTGGGTTTTTTTTTTTTTTTCAAAGAATCAAGGTTTGGCTTCAATTTTCTCTTATTTTTTCCCATTCTCAGTTTCATTTATTTCTAATCTTTATTTCCTTCCTTCTGCTGGTTTGGTTTTTTTTTTTGATATAGAGTCTTACTTTGTTACCCTGGGCAGAGTGCTGTGGCATCACAGCTCACAGCAACCTGAACCTCAAACTCTTGGGCTCAAGTGATTCTCTTGTTTCAGCCTCCCAAGTAGCTGAGACTATAGGCATCTGCCACGATACCTGGTTGGTTTTAGAGATGAGGTCTTACTCTGGCTCAGGCTGGTCTTGAACCTGTGAGCTGAGGCAATCCACGCACCTCCGCCTCCCAGTGCTGGGATTGCAGGCGTTGAGCCACCACACTGGCCCGTTTGGGTTGTATGTCTCCAGTTCCTTAAGTTTTAAAGTTAGATTGTTGATTTGAGATCTTTCTTGATTTTTGATGCTTTTAGGTATGAATTTTCTCTTAGCATACTTTTATGGTGTTCCGTAAGAACTGGCATGTTGTTTTCATTTTCACTCATCTCTAAGCATTTAAGGTACTTCTAATTTTCCTTATTTCTTCTTTGATCCATTGGTTGAGATTGGTTGAGTGTATGGTTTAATTTCTATAAATCTGTAAATTTTCTAGTTTTCCTTCTGTGACTGATGTCTAACTTCATCTCATTGTGGTTAGAGAAAATATATGTATTTTGTATATCTTTTTTTTTTTTGCAGTTTTTGGCCAGGTCTGGGTTTGAACCCACCACCTCTGGTACATGGGGTGCTCTACTCCTTTGAGCCACAGGCGCCACCCTATTTTGTGTATCTTTTAAAATCTGACTTAATTTATGACCTGACATATAGTCTGTCCTGGAAAACATGCCAGGTGCACTTGAGGAGGATGTGTATTGTGTTGTTTGGTCATGTTCTTTGTTAGATCCAGTTGGTTTATAGGGCTATTCAAGTCTCTATTTCCTTACTTCTGATTATTGTATCCATTCTTGACGAGCATTTAAGTCTCCAACTGTTATTGTAGAGCTATCTTTCCTTCTACTTCTGTCAATTTTAGCTTCTTATCAGTCATGTACTCTGTGACATTTTTGTCAACAATGGGGTACATATACTACTGTGGTACCATAAGATTATTTTGTGTTTTTACAGTATCTTTTCTGTTTGGACTCTTAAATACTATTATAATTGCCTACAGTTTTCAGAAATGTTCCAGGTTTGTAGCCTAGGAGCAATAGGCCATATCATATACCTTAGGTATGTAGCAGGCTATACGTGTACCATCTGGGTTTGTGTAAGTTCACTTTGTGACATTCAGATGATAAAATCACCTAACACATTTCTCAGAACATATACTTGTGAAGTGATGCGTGACTGTATTTTCATGGTCTGTCATTAGGTGCATACTGTAATTGTTTTATCTTCTTGCTAGGTGAAATCTTTTATTAATGTATGATATCCTTCTTGTTTAAAGTCTATTTTGCCTGATGTCAGTGTAGCTTCCCCTACTCTTTTGTTTACTATTTGCATGGAATAGCTTGTCAACCTGTGTGTCTCTGGATCTAAAGTGAGTCTCCCATAGATGGCAGAGTGGAATCATGTTTTTTTCTTTCTCTTTTTATCCATTCTATCAATCTGTCTTTTGATTGGAGAGTTTAATATATTTACATTTAAAGTAACTATTGACAAATAGGGGCTTCTGTGACATTAACTTTTTTTTTTTTTTTTGAGACAGAGCCTCACGCTATCCCCCTGGGTAGAGTGCCATGGCATCACAGCTCACAGCAACCTCCAACTCCTGGGCTCAAGCGAGTCTCTTGCCTCAGCCTCCCAAGTAGCTGGGACTACAGGTGCCTGCCACAATGCCCGGCCATTTTTTGGGTTGCAGCCATCATTGTTGTTTGGCGGGCCCAAGCTGGGGATTCGAACCCACCACCTTAGGTGTGTATGTGGCTGGCGCCTTAGCTGCTTGAGCCACAGGCGCCGAGCTGACATTAACTTTTTATTATTTATTTTTATATGTTTAGAGATGGAATCTTGCTGTGTTGCCCAGGCTGGTCTGGAATTCCTGGCCTCAGTTTTCACACCCTACCTTCGCAAGTGGCTAAAATTATAGGCATGAGCCACTGTACCCAGGTTTGTGATATTAACTTTTAAAATGCCTATACTGAGTGCCTTGTGGAATGTTTGTCATAGATTTCCCCAATTATTTCCTCCCAGCTATTTATCCTGGTCCTATATTTCTTACATTTCTTGTAATGCAGAAATCAAGTTAAAAGGCTTAATAAATTTGGGTTAAATTGTTTCTTGGCAAGTCCACCTTATGAACGGATATGCACTTCACATTGCATTGAGAGTGCATGATGACATCGTCTCCTAGTGGCCAAATGTGAACATTTGATCCCATGGTTAAGGGGACCATTGGCAAGTGCCCTCATGGGGAGAACAGCTGAAAGCTCTTCTACTTTCCTGCCCCCCAAATTCAGTCCGAAACCATTAGTGAGGGCCCAGGAAGCTGCCACAGAAGGGTGGGAGGAACCGCTGTGGACAGCAAGGAGTGCCAGAGGCCAAATGCCCTTGGGAAGGGCATCACTTGGAAGAGAGCCTCACATCTTAGAAGCCAGGCAGGATGAGGAGGGTCTTCATATGCAGGAGAAAGAGTGGGGCTTAATGGCCTGGCATGGGGTATTAAAGCCCCAGTGGGGTAAGAGAGCATCTGGTGTGGGAAAGGGTGGCAGAAAGTTCCTCTCTCCAGGAGACAGAGGGACTTTTCAAATAAACATTGTAAGGATGAGAGTCTGGGAAAGGAGCTCTAAATATAGAAAGGGAGAAAGAACGCTAAAAAGATCCATGTGGTATTGGAGCTACTGGTATGGAAACATAAAACATGTTTTTTAATGTATCTAGATAAATACAAACGTGTGCCCCGAAAGTCCTGATGAGCAACAATACCCCAGTGCAACAAGCACCCCCAGCACCCTGGCTTTGGCTTCTAGATACCACTTCCCGGGGGAGGAATGAGGGCTCCTCAGAGAAAAGTGATTCCAGGGCAAGGCAGGAGGAGAGAGGATGAGTGTAGAGGATCTTCTCCTCTAGAAAAGGAGGAAGCATTCAAGGACATGAAAAGCAGATTGAGGAGCCCCCACTGGCCAAATCTGGAAATCTGAGCAAAATGATAGTAACAGATAACTCATAAATGACATTGGAAACCCTTAATCTCTACTAATGAAAATACATGAAGTTTTGTGAAGAATGATATATTTACATTTTCTCAAAGAGCATTTATAAAATTTATTTATTTATTCAATTCTTTTTTTTTTTTAGAGACAGTGTCTCACTTTGTTGCCCTTGGTAGAGTGCTGTAGCGTCACAGCTCACAGTAACCCACATATACTGCAAGTGGCTGGGTTTGAACCTACCACCCTTGGTATATGGGGCCGGAGCCCTACTCACTGATCCACAGGTACAGCCCTATAAAATTTATTTTTCAACAAAGAGAAACTTAACTTCACAGTGAGAAGCCTGGCCAACACCACCTTAACCAAGTGCACGAAGAGGTTATGGAGGAAAGGGAGCCCATGTGCCCCTGGCAGGGCACAGAGAACACAGCATCACTTCTGTGATGTTCTGCCAAAGATGCATGACCCTGATCTAACTGACACAACACTAGACCAGCCCACTTGAGGGACACTCCACAAAATGACTGGCCTGTTCTTATCAAGAACGCTAAAGTGACAGAAACCAGAGGAAAACTGAGGAATGTTCTAACTGGAGGAAATCAGAGATATATACATTAATTCAGCCCAAGTTTCAGAGCCGAATGCTTGTGCTGGAAACCTGTTGTCAGGGCAACCCATTGTCACATGCTGCATGGACCAGGGCCTGGAGCTCCATGGAGGGAAGCAGATGTGCCCAACAGCTTCCAGATGCAGCCCTATTCAAGCTCTGCTGCAGCCCTGCCGCAGACGCCAGCGACACAAGTTAAGGCCTGGGGCCTGGTGTTGCCATTCTTGTGTGTGTCCAAGGCTTCTCCCTGCCCCTTCTGCTTCCTCTCACACTGCTACCTTGTCTCAGTGTTTGCTGACACAACACCAGGTGAGTTTCCACGGTTTGATGGTGGGTTGTGCTTGGGAAAGAGGATGTTTGGTGTGGAGGGGATAGGGGGCCATGGGCATCAGGTTGGCAACTTGCTCTCAAATGGTTCTAGAAAAAAAAGGTTTTTATATGCTACTGTAAGATAGAGATTTTTTTTTTTGAGACAGAGCCTAAAGCTGTTGCCCTGGGTAGAGTGCCATGGCATCACAGCTCACAGCAACCTCGAACTCCTGGGCTCAAGCAATTCTCTTGCCTCCTCCTCCCAAGTAGCTGGGACTACAGGTGCCCCCCACAATGCCCGGCTATTTTTTGGTTGCAGCCGTCATTGTTGTTTAGTGGGCCCAGAGATTGTTTTAACATAAAATTATTTTTAAAAACTAGTTTGGATACATATTTTATTAAAACTAGATGCACTTGGCCAAGTGCAGTGGCTCCCGCCTGTAATCCCAACACTCTGGGAGTCTGAGGCTGGTGGACTGCCTAAGCTCAGGAGTTCGACCACCAGTATGAGCAACAGCAAGACCCCATCTCTACTAAAAATAGAAAAACTAGCCAGGTGTTATAGTGGAAGCCTATAGTCCCAGCTACTCAGGAGGCTGAGGCAAGAGGATCACTTGAGTTCAGGAATTTGAGGTTGCTGTGAGGCCACAGCACTCTAAGGGTAATACAGTGAGACTGTCACCAAAAAAACCCCCACCAAAACTATCTGCCCATAGGAATTTCTACTGAAATAGCTGGACCATGACAACTCCTTTAAAAAAATGAAGATAATATGGCCAGGGTAGCAGCACTGACCTCTCAGGCCCTCCACTCATCTGGAATTTCCTTATCTTCCTGTGTTGCCTTCTGGGAGGGGCCAGTCCTAAAGACCCCGCTGCCAGTACTGGAGCAAAAGCCAACCACCATGTTTGCAGAGGCCAGTATTAAACTAAAGAGCTCACTATCTAAGCATCTATAGCCTCATAATGAAACTATGTGTCCCAAATTGAGCGATAAATTTAATGTGATTTCAATCAAAATACTGTCAGAATTTGGCCACTGGTATTAAAAATTTCAGAAGATAAAGTACCAAGGTAAGTTTTAAAAGAAGAGGGGAGGATATCCAGATTTCTCTGATGCTATAAATTCCAGGATGCTGTGGTCATGGCAGAGAGACAATAGGCCCAGTCCACAGAACAGAAGACTAGGGAGCCTGTGCTGTGAGGCTGCTATGGCAGTGGGATGTGGGACCAGCAGGGAATGACAGCCCCTCGGTGCAGGCTGGGGCTACGTGGCACGTGGCCCCCTCCTCCCTCACGTACCTCCATGGGAAGACACTAAAAATAGCCCCTGTGACCCACCTCAGCCAAACGGGGGCTGCTGGGACATTCCAGAAAAGTCTTTATTTCTTTTTTGGGGGAAGGGGGGTGGGGACAGTCTCAAGCTGCTGCCCTGAGTAGAGTGCTCTGATGTCACAGCTCACAGCAACCTCAAATTTTTGGGCTTAAGCGATTCTCTTGCCTCAGCCTCCCAAGTAGCTGGACTGCAGGTGCCTGCCACAATGCCTGGCTATTTTGTTGTTGTAATTGCCATTGTTGTTTGGCAGGCCTGGGCTGGATTTGAACCCGCCACCTCTAGGGTATATGGCTGGCGCCCTAACCACTGAGCTATAGGCACCAAGCCAAAAGCTTTTATTTCTTTTTTTTTTTTTTTTTTTTTTTTTTGAGACAGAGCCTCAAGCTGTCCCCCTGGGTAGAGTGCCGTGGCATTACAGCTCACAGCAACCTCCAACTCCTGGGCTCAAGCGAGTCTCTTGCCTCCGCCTCCCAAGTAGCTGGGACCACAGGCGCCTGCCACAACGCCCGGCTATTTTTTGGTTGCAGCCGTCATTGTTGTTTGGCGGGTCCGGGCTGGGGATTCGAACCCGCCACCTTAGGTGTACGTGGCTGACGCCTTAGCCAGTTGAGCTATAGGCGCCGAGCCAAAGCTTTTATTTCTTAAAGGAAGAGACTCTCAAGGGAGGAGCATTAGCCACAGATATTTCTGAATGCTTATAATGGTGCCTGAGTGAAAATCGAGGGCCAAGATACTGTCATCACAGAGCCCTCACACCTCCTCTGGCCCCCAAGTCTTGTATAGGAGAGACTATACTTGTCTGTAATCTGTGGCTGGCAAATGGGGGTTTCCTCTGGCCGCCAACAAACTTCAAGAAAGCACAGCAACACTGACTCATAGGGTGGGCTCACTGGGAAGAGGCGGCGGGAAGGGACAGAAGTGGGTTGGGGGGAGAACACCAGCCTTCCCTGGGGCACAGTGCTGAGCAGAGGGGCTGCCCTGCTGCTCACAGGAGACCTGGCCCACTGTGCTCACCCAGCAGACGACAACTGAGTGAACTGGGTGATGAACTTGTTTTGAAAGGGTTAGATGGTGTTTCCCGCACCACAGCCTGTGACTCATCCACAGTGACTTGATTCTGTGACGGCAGGCACAAACAACAGGCACGTGAATGGCTGTATATTCTGAGAAAAAGTTCACTTAAGAAACCAAGCAGAGTGCCAGATGGGGCCTAGACTATGTCCCTGTGAGCAGGGCTGAGTCTGCAGCACCCAGGTCCCTGGAGAAAGGAGGCATGCCACTGCTGTCCAAGGATGGACTGGATGCTTTTCTGCCAGTGAGTTATGCTGACTTGACTCAAAGGGCAAAGTCATGAAGCTTGAGATCCCAGGATTCTAAGGTTATCACCGTTCCAAATGCAATCCTAAGAAATACAGGGCTGCAGGCTGGCCATGGCCAAGCCTGAGCATGAAATGTCACCCCTCCCCCTAGTCCATAGCCTCTCCCTTCCCAAAGACAGCTGCCAGAGCTGCTGGCCAGACCATGGCCATGAAACCCCGCACCTCCTCCCCGCACCTGATCAGCCCCCTGCACAGTTACTCGGGAGAGAGTACGGCCACCCCTGCAGCTGCCCTCTGGGCACCACACTAGTAACAACACTCATTTGAGGCATAAGACCTGGAAAGTTCTCATTTGGCTACTGTGAGAATCACACCACTACTTTGCCAGTATCCCTATGTGGGTTGAAGTGAAAGTTTTTAAATGCTACATAAGCATGTTTTCTAGATATTGGTCCACAAAGACTGTGCCTGTTTTATTACCCTAAAAATAAAATACAGTGTCTGCCAGGGCTAGAAATTCCAAATAAAAAGTTTAATTTCAAAAACTGAGTTCACCATTTATAAATACACCAAAACAGTTGATGAAACTTTAGATTAAGCATAGGTACAGTATTTTAACAAAACAACTTTTCTAAAGAGTCATAAGTAAATGAGTGATCTGTCTCACCCAGATGATTTAATGGGGTTGAAATGAGAAACTTAACCTTGTTTAAGATAAAGCAAAAACTCTGAAGATATAATTGTTAAAAGAATCTGACAACTGATACTTCATTCTGAAATCCTTGGGGTTCTAAAATACCCCAGTGATGGCTGAGTCTTCCCTATCATAAAAAGAAATCTAAACACCTAAGGCTATTCTTATAACTGTAATAGTGAGCTTCATCCCTGTTAATAAGCCATCTCTTCTAAAAAGAACTTTACACATAATTTGATCAAACAAGGGGGTCAGTGCACACATCTTTAAGATAGCATCCTAGCGTAGAGACACTAAATCAGAGGCATGGAGATTCAGCAGTGGGCCAACTGCTGTAAACATGTCCTATTATGCACTGGCTAAACAATAAGCAGGAATTTACAGACTTGGATTAAATTTTGAAGGAGCTCATGATAAATAGTTGAGATCTCTCTGAGTTAAGTGTGAAACCTGAATGCAAAAACCTGAAATGGGAAATTCTCATTACCAAGTCACCACATAACTAACAGTCCATGACACAGCCACGTTTACTTTTGTTTTCAAATGCCACGTCTCTGTTGTAGTAAACAGTTACCTTCCAGAATATTCCCTATACTCCTTGACACACTTTAGAGCCTGCAGTTAAAAACTGCTCAGTGATGGCTTGATCTCCACCTCCTATTTACAGATTTCATCTGACAGCCACAAAAGCTGTTTTGTTGCAATTAAAGCAATGTTTAACTAAAATACAGTACCTGATTTGTGGTTTTTACATAATTGAGTAAAAAGCCTACAGAATAAAATTATTTACATCTTTTCTGCCATTCTAGTAAAACAAATTACTAAACCCCAACTTTAAAAAAACTTTACAGTTATGAATTAAAACCCAGTCATCATATTTCATAGTTGACAAGACAAGCTATTTCTAGCGGATGTCTTAAAAAACACACCGCGATACCTGGCCTGAAGGAGTGGGAGTAAGGCACCTGCAGACGTCACGGTGAGAGCTGAGAGCGGCCCTGAGAGTGCCTGGCTGATGCCGCACGTGGCCCTGGGCAGAGTCACAGCCCCTGGTACCAACTGCTAATGCCTACAAAGCAACAACATCTTTAGTCAGGTGGCTCCATCGTGAGCTTCAATACTGAAAGTATATTAAGGGAAGATTCACTTTTAAAAAGATAAGTTTTTCAAAATGTTCCATCAGGAGCCTAGACTGGCCAAAGCTACTGTTCTCAGTGGGTGTGTTGAACAGCTTTTCTGAAGGGACAATACTTGGGGGACAGCCCAAAAATCTGACGGCCAAAGTAGACAGCCCTGGCCAGGATGCCTTCTTCAGGTTCCAGTAGGTGAGTGGGTCACAGCTGTGTTCAAGCACTTCCTCCTCCAAGTACGCAAGCACCATGTCTTCAGGCAGCTTGTCTCTTAGACCTTTCTTCTTCATCTTGGCCATGAGTGACCACAGGTCCTCCTCTCCAGCGCAGTCTTTCGATGGGGAACCTGCATCACACCCATTGGAGGCAGGTGTGTCATCTGAGGTAGAATTCAATATTTCTAGTTCCCTGATTAAATCCTGCTTGTACTGTTCCGCCTCCTCCTCTGTAAACAGGGAGGCTTTGTAACGAGGGTCCAACAGTGTAGCAAAGATGTACCTAGGGTCGTGGAGGGTGGCAGACAGCCGGCTCACCATGGCTTCCTTCAAGGACTTCAGCATGGTGTCGATGCCCATCGTCTCCTCAAAGAGCATCTCGATCTTCCTGTTGAGGATGTGGATCATGGGGATGACCTGGCTTAGTGTGGACATGTGGGTGCTCATCTCTTGACTCGCAGCATCAAAAGGCTTCAGTGCGTGACACACAGACTGCATGACCTCCCACTGGTCACAACTGATCAGTTCTCTGAAGTTACACTCGATTGACATCTCATTAATTGCCCTTTTTTGTTCAATGAGTCGTTCAAGCATGTGAAATGACGTGTTCCATCTGGATGGAACATCTTGGATAAGATGGTGCTGTGGCAACTCGTATTCCTTCTGCAGCTCTGCTAGCTTCTCTTTTGCTTTGGGTGACCGATGTACCCGTTCACATATCTTCCGTGCAATGCTCAGTAAGTTCTGCACCATCCTCTGGCTCTTGATGGCCTCATTCACAATCAGGTTGACTGTGTGGCTGAAGCACTGCACGCTCGTGTGCTCCCCTTCATTCAGCGTCTTTCCTATACTCGGATTGTCAGTTACTGTGATGCCAATCTGAAGGCCAATGGAAGTCACCCAGGCCTCCCACCAGCACTCTAGCTGCTTCTGAATGCTATTGCCGCTGTAGTCGCAGTCAACCTGTGATACATCTAAAAGGGCTGAGCAGTGGTGGTCCCCACACTGGGGGCGGGCTGACGACTCAAAAGAGACCCAGTGAGCCGTAAGGGTCAGGTACTCTCGGGTCTGGTTGCTCATCCATATTCCAGAAGTGAAGTGGATCACGCCACTCTCAGCTTCCTTCAGATGTGATATAATTATTTGTTTCACATTATCATACATACCTGGGATGGCCGTCCTGGAGAAGTAAGATGGGGAGGGCAGGGAGTACTGAGGTTTCAAGTATTCAAGCAGCCTGTTAAAGCCAACATTGTCTACAAAGGAATATGGCTGAAGGTCAAGTGCGATCATTTCAGCTATGAGACTAGTGATTTTTTTGGCAACTGGGTGAGAATCATAAAACTTCTCATTGGTGTCATCAAAAGAGGAAGCTCCTGACAATTCTGTGTTCAGCGGCACACGGATGGCCGGGGAAGAGGGCCGCACTGTCTCTGAGACGCTGGTCTTCAGCACGCTGCTGTGGAACCTCTGCAAGTGTCTTAGGAGACAACTGGTACCCAGGTTGGTGGGCTTCTTGCCTCTGCTTATTGTCCGGCCACAGTGTAAGCACACAACCTTAGTGGAGTCTGCAGAACAAACAGAGAAGTGATTCCACAGCTTTGAGGTCTTTTTGCTATTAACAGGAAACATAACCTGATTATTTTTTGTGGCCATTGTTGGCAAGTCAGTTAATTTAGAGGAAGAACTTTCTGCAGAAGCCAAAGTGGCATATGGAGAATTTGCCAAACTTGCACCTAGAAAGCCCTTCTGGTTCCCGACGACTTCAGGGTGGCGTCTGTACAAGTGTCTCATCAGACAGCTTGTGCCCACGTCTCCCTTCTTCCCCCGGCTGATGACACAACTGCAGTATCGGCATACTGCCTTGAGGTTGTCCATGGGGGCCAAAGAAAAGTGATGCCAAACTTCTGACTTCAGTCTTTTCATGACCTTTTTATTCTGCTGGAAGACAGCACCAGATTCAAACATTCTAGGTCTCAATCCATGGGGCTGCTGCTTTTCAGGAGAGGACACAGAGGCCTCCCCAATATCATCGGAGGATGACAACACTGATACAGCTTCCATCAGGGCATCTCCGGGGTTCAAGTGCGGTGGCAGGTCCTCAGCCAGCCGATCAGGGGAGGAGGAGGCAGAAGGGAACTCTCTGACCAGTTTTCCTGGAGATGATGACACAGAGCTCAGATCCCCCTCTGGCAGCAGGGCAGGCAGCAGGGTGGGAGGAGCAGAATACAGGGGTGGGATGCCAGTGCCCCCATTTTCCTGCAGCACGATGGAGCGATGTGCCCTCCACATGTGCCTGATGAGACAGCTGGTGCCCAGGTCCTTCCCGTTTTTCCCCCTGCTGAACTCGTTCATGCAGTGGACACAGACGGCCTTGGAGCTGTCCAGAGGTGACAGGTAGAAGTGCTTCCAGACAGCAGACCTTCTTCTGGACCCCGAGGTGTTCTTGGGGAGTGGAAGGTTTTTCTCTGCTATGTTCTCTGCAGTTTCGTCATAATGGAGGATAGGGAGGTGGGGCGATGACCCCACCAGGGCTTCTTCTCTGCTGTGCTTCTCAGAAACAGACATGTCAGAGGAGATTTCTTCAGAAGAAACTACAGATACAGATTCCTCTGTTATCCGATCAGGGGATGGGATGGTAGGTGCCATTTTCTGGACGAGTTTGATGGGTGAGAGTATGGTGCTGAGGTCTCCTGCATCTGCAGGCTGTGGCGGAAGCAGGAGTGGAGGAGAAGGAAAGGGGGACGAAGCAGAGATGCTCCCGTTCTCTTGAATGAGCACGGTGGGGTGTGCCCGCCTCACGTGCCTCATGAGACAGCTGGTACTTAAGTCTTTCTCATTTTTACCCCTGCTGAATTCTTTCATACAGTACATACATATTGCTTTAGTATTATCCCGAGGAGAAATAAAAAAGTGTTTCCAAGCTGGCGATTTCTTCCTGGAGCTGATGTTCCGGCTGGAGAGAAGGCTCTGAGTCACAGCTTCCATCGCTGCGTCATACAGCGTGCTGCTGTACCGGGAGAACAGAGACCCGTAGTCATCCTCGCTCTCGGCAGAGAGGCACTTCCGGGGAGGCTCACAGGGGCAGCCCGTCTCTCTGGTCTCGGCATGCTCATCGCCGCTGTCTGCCTGCTTCAGGCTCTCTTGTTCTTGCTTAAAGTCCACTCTTTCCAAACTATGAGTAGGAATTGGTTCATCATCATCTTCAATTTTAAAATGTATTTTATCAGAAATAAAATCACTATCCCCTTTGGGACTAGTTTCCAGGTTATTCTCCATGACTGACCATAACTATTCTGGCTGCTTCATCATGTTAATATCATCTTAGGTTAATAGAAAATTGATCCAAATGCTCATTTGTGCCCCCAAATGTAGAATATCTTCACTTTCTCAGAATAATTTCATCTTTCAGGGTATTCCTATGAATATGGCTGATTATAAATATTACTGAAAAGTAGACCATGTAGCTCATATAAGCAAATCATCTTAGAGCACACATCACTGCTTTCCAGGAGTTCTGCTACTAAATATTTCATTGTGTAGACATAAATATACGCAGTGGAGACTTGTTTCTTGTCTTAAACACAGGATGCCTGCCATCTTGATAGCACATACATGGTCCTTTTGCATTACCTATAAAAGATGAAATCAGATGAAACACAGAGCTAAATCACACATTTTAAATTGACTCTATTATGGATATATCAGCCTCTTATAAAGTCTATAATGGAATACTGGAATAGAAAAACTCAGCCCCTGACTTTCAGCAATCCACTTACATCATGAAAATATCCTAATACTGCTAAATAAGCAAAAAGTAAAAATATGAATTCAAATGCAAATTATCAATTAGTAATGTACTAGGGGAACATAAATTAGAACAAACAATGGTAAAGGAGGTTATTTTCATCAGAAGCTTATGCCCTCACCCTTCAAACCATTTACCACAGGTACCTACAGCTGCTGCAGTCAGCGAAGCTCAATTCCTCAAAACCAAGCCATTCTACCTGCTGTAAGAACCTATGAAATCAAACTCAGACTAATAACTGAATGTAAAAAATCAATGATGACTCCCTGCATCTAAGAACGGATGAAAGTCCCACAAAAGTAAAGCCCAACTTTTCTGTTCTCTCTTCCAAAGGTCCCCCCGAGTGACACTGTGCCAGGTGACTGTGGAGAGACAGGCGCAGGCCTTTGCCTTGCAGTCCACACCACAGACAACAATTGCCAGGAACTATGAGATTTTTAACTACAGTAAATGCTAGAAGTGAAAGTAGGCCATGTTATGAGTGCACGAAAGAGCAGGACAGGACTCAGAACAGGAACAGTGAAGGATGATGAGGTGTATGGAGCTGCAGTAGAGCGGTTTAATGAAAAAGGCCTGGGCACACATGGTGGCTCACACCTGCAATCCAGCACTTGGGGAGGATTGCTGGAGGCCAGGAGCTCAAGACCAGCCTGAGCAATCTAGCAAGACTCCATCTCTACAAAACCCAAAAAATATTAGCTGGGCATGGTGGTGCACACCTGTAGTGTGGAGACTAAGGCAGGAGGATCACTTGAGCCCAGGAGTTCAAGGCTGCAGTGAGCTGTGATGATGCTACTGAACTCCAGCCTGGGTGACAGAGTAAGCAGAAAATAAATAAAGCAACCAATGTGGTAATATCGCAACATAAGTACTGTAAAAGTGCTTCAGCATAATAAAACTTGACTCTAGAAAACTTGCAACAAACTTATTTTCTTTTAAGTCTAGTCAAGTGAAGGAGCAGGAGTAGAGAATAAAGGAATCTGTGACTGGTTGTCATCAGTCAGTTATAAATACCACTGCACTCAAACCACCCAATACACTTTTTCTTTCTTTTTTTTTTTTTCCTAAGGCAGAGTCTTACTTTGTTGCTCTTGGTAGAGTGCCACAGCAACCTCCAACTCTTGGGCTTAAGTGATTCTCCTGCCTCAGCCTCCCCAGTAGCTGGGACTCTAGCACCCGGCCACAAAGCCTGGCTATTTTTAGAGATGGGATCTCACTCTAGCTCAGAATGGTCTTGAACCTGTGAGCTCAGGCAATCTACCTGCCTCGGCCTCCCAGAGTGCTGGGATTACAGGTGTGAGCCACCGTTTATTGCCTGGCCCCAATAAACTTATTTTTAATGTATTACTGTGCATATAAGAAAGTGGAAGAATTCTCAAGGGACAGTGAGTAGCAAATGAAGGGAGACATGAGCAGAGCCACAACCAGCTACGCAAACAGAAGCTGTCCAAAGGCAACACGCACTGAGACCAACATCAGGCCACCACCAACCTGACGCTCCTCAACTGGGCAGCAACCAAGGTCATGAGGTCACCACATAAGTTATTTTCCAGACACTGGTAACAGAGAGGGAAAGGAAGCACTATCAACAATATTGCAGGGATAACAGGCGTAAACCAAATCTGTCTGAGACAAACAAAGATTGATGGTCACCCTGTGAAATGTTCTCAGGTTAATAAAAACTACTAGATTTCCCCAGAAGCAAATGAAGTTTGTTTCTTTTTTTGAGACAGAGTCTCACTATCTCACCCTGGGTAGAGTGCTGTGACATCACAGCTCACAGCAACCTCAAAGTCTTGGGCTTAAGCGATTCTCTTGCCTCAGCCTCCAGAGTAGCTGGGACTACAGGCACTCACCACAATGCCTGGCTATTTTTGTTTTTTGGTTGCAGTTGTCATTGTTATAGCAGGCCTGGGCTGGGCTCAAACCCCCAGCTTTGGTGTATGTGGCCGGCGCCCTACTCACTAAGCTATGGGTGCCAAGCCTGAAGGTTGTTTCAGAAAAAGAAAGGTCGTTTCAGAGAAAGAAAGCATTCTTGCTTTCAAACTCCTGGCCTCAAGTGACCCTCCTGCCTCAACCCTCCAAAGTGGTAGAATTATAGGCATCAATCACTGTGCCCAACTAAAAGCATTCCTAATAGTAAATTCCACAAAGTTTAGCCAGATAAAAAACTTGAAATAAAAAACTGGCATCGGCTCGGCACCTATAGCTCAACCGGCTAAGGTGCCAGCCACGTACACCTAAGGTGGCGGGTTCGAATCCCCAGCCCGGACCCGCCAAACAACAATGACGGCTGCAACCAAAAAAAAAAAAAAAAAAAAAAAAATAGCCGGGCGCTGTGGCGGGCGCCTGTGGTCCCAGCTACTTGGGAGGCGGAGGCAAGAGACTCGCTTGAGCCCAGGAGTTGGAGGTTGCTGTGAGCTGTAATGCCACGGCATTCTACCCAGGGGGACAGCTTGAGGCTCTGTCTCAAAAAAAAACAAACAAAAAAAAAAAAAAAAAAAACTGGCATCAAAATAAAATATCAGGCTTGGTACCTGTAGCACAGTGTGATAGGCCGCTGACCACATACACTGAGGCTGGTGGGTTCAAACCCAGTCTGGGCCTGCTAAATAACAATGACAACTGCAACAACAACAACAAAAAAAACCAGCCAGGTGTTGTGGCGGGCGCCTGCAGTCCCACCTACTCGGGAGGCTGAGGCAAGAAAATCACTTAAGCCCAAGAGTTTGAAGTTGCTATTAGCTATGATACCATTGCACTCTACTGAGGGCAACATAGTGAAAGTCTGTTCCAAAAAACAAAACAAAACAAAAATACGTAAGGAAATAAGCCACCATGAAAGTCAGCAAAATCAACAAACAACAGATTTAAAACACTAAGGACTTCATTTACTAGAATTACCATATACAAGATACAAATTATATGTAATTAATTTCTTAAAATATTATATATATCTCATATGTGTAATTATATATGTATATACATAAAATGCTTTTTAAAGCCAAAATACACAAAACAAAGAAAAATAAGCAAAAAATAGACTGGAGAAAATGAGAAACCATATTTGGAAAAGAATCATATAGACAATGAGAATTAGAAATATAAGCCCAGGCATGATGGCTCATGCCTGTAATCCCAGCACCCTGGGAGGCCGAGGCAGGTGGTAGAACTAAACAGAGACTGCACCAGTTCACAATGATAAATAGAGATTCCAACACACCCATTGAACAGCAGACAGAAAAATCAGTAAAGATTTAAACACTATTATCACTACTATCAAAAATGACTTAATTGACATTTATTGAGAGACATCACTAACCAACAATAGCCAACAGCCTGTCTCCAAAAAAATAAAGAAATAAACAAACAAAAAGCTCAAAGAAATTACCTTCCAAACTACTACAATGTGTAATTCTCAGAATGCAGTCTCAGGAGTGGTGTTTCCAGTGCTCACTCTGCAGTGGCTCATCACACTCAGGGTCTTTCAAATATTTATCAACTCACTTTTAACAATCTTAAATGCTCATCTCATATATCCAATTTCATAAAGTATATTTTTTCATTTTCAGATTAAAGCAAATTAAATGAAAACAACTTCAAGATAACAGTTCTCACCCTATCACCCTGGCAAACACACAAATGCTTAGTAACACTCTTTGGTAGTGAAGCCCTCTACCCCATGCTGACAGGGGTGCAAGCCCACAGACAGGACTAGGAAACACTCTCCAACACGACACTTCACCGACCTCCTAGGAGCAGACAGCCCTCACCAAACACAAGGCAACACTTGTCAGTCACAGCAGAAAAATGATGTCCATCCACAGAGGCCCTGAATGAAAACTGGACACCAACAGTGTGAACAGACTTGCTACCTCTCCTGATAGGAGAGGGGCTAGTGGTGTGTGCCTCCCTGTTTTGCAGGATAAAGTAGAAGTAAAAATGCCTGCACAGAAGTGTGGAGGACATAGGAAAGATGTCTTTCATATAGTGGATACAGTTTGGACCTTTGAACCATGTCCCTATTTTGTACATAAAAATAAAAACGTTAAGCACAGTCTTTTATTCATCCTAAGTGGAATACAAATAAGGACAAAAAGAATTGAAAAACAGGGCTGGGCAAGGTGGCTCACACTTGTAATCCTACCAGTTGGGAGACAGAGGTGAGTGGATTGCCTGAGCTCATGGGTTCGAGACTGACCTGAGCCAGAGCAAGACCTTGTCTTTAGAAATACCTGGGTGTTGTGGCAGGTGCCTGTGTTCCTGGCTGCTCAGGAAGCTAAAGCAAGAGACTCATTTGAGCCCAAGAGTTTGAAGTTGCTGTGAGCTGTAATGCTGCAGCACTCTACCAAGGATGACAAAGTAAGACTCTGTCTCAACAAACAAACAAATCATAAAATTTGCTAAGTAGTTTTATTAGTAGTAAAATAATACCATAATTTCACAACCTATTTTAGGTATATTTTAGCATAAAACAAATATGCCAATGGTATTAAGAATTAAGATTTTCAGGATAAGAAAAATAAATTTTAAAAGAGAAATTAGCTAAAACTATATAATTTTAAATATGTATTTGAAAATACCAGTATGAGCTTACAAAGTTTTAAAAATGTATTTCCTAGCTCCATCCTCCTCACAAATGCAATAAACACATCTATGCCTAGATATTGGTTTCTGCACTAAAGGAATCTAGCACTCTGGAGAAATGGCTGCCCACAGGGCTGGAAAGGAAAGCAAAGGGGAGCCTGGGATGCTGCGCCAGAAACAACCTGCTCCAAGAACGACACACAAAGTGAAAAGGACAGAGAAGCCAGCTTGGAAGGGCTCCCAGTCGGTCACATTTGACCATCACAGAATAAGACTAAACAGATTATGGCATATTGAATAAATAAAAAATGATTAATCAAAAATTAAAAACATCTGCCACAATGGAGGTGACTATTATACCAATTGTCTTCACCTGAAAATTGGTAATAAAGGGTAAGAAAAAAAATAAAGGGACAAATGCTTAAGAGACAGGGTCTCACTCTCTTGCTCAGGCTGGAGTGCAATGTGGCACAATCATAGCTCACTGTAACCTCAAATTCCTGGGCTTAAGCAATCTTCCTGCCTCAGCCTCCTAAGTGGTGGGGACCACAGGTATGCACACCGTGCTAGGCTGTCCAGTCTTTATAAGAATGAGGGAAACAGATAAAGAAGGAACAATAGCATTTCAGTTCTGAAATATACCAACAATCATAGAACATGGAATGGTATGGGAGCAGGGTGTTCACAGGTCCCCAAACCCCCCCAGAGATGACCTGCTAACTAAGGATGGGAAGTACATTTAAAAGGAGTACATTTAAATCCCCCAGGCCCAGGGGGGACAGTCTGCAAGGTCAGTGCAACCCAAAGCACACTGTATCACCCGCATGAACATGCCCCAAACGTGCCACCCATCATGTGATATGTGGCCCTATCCTAGAGTCTACCTCAGAAAAAGCAGCTACTCAGGCATTCTGGGGACAGATAGGGACCTGACTGTTGATGGGCCAGTGAATGATACCAAGGGGTGCTGTTAACATTTCTCAGGCAGCATTGTAATTACTGAGAAGAATGTCCAGCTCGGTATCTGTGGCTCAAGCGGCTAAGGCACCAGCCACGTACACCTGAGGTGGCGGGTTCGAATCCCCAGCCCGGACCCGCCAAACAACAATGATGGCTGCAACCAAAAAATAGCCGGGCGTTGTGGCGGGTGCCTGTAATCCCAGCTACTTGGGAGGTGGAGGCAGGAGACTCGCTTGAGCCCAGGAGTTAGAGGTTGCTGTGAGCTGTGATGCCATGACACTCTACCCAGGGCGACAGCTTGAGGCTCTGTCTCAGAAAAAAAAAAAAAAAAGTCCTTTCCCTTCTCTTGGGAAGAAAGGACATTTAGAGGTGAAGTGTCCCGATATCTGCCATTTCCTTCAAAAAAGGTCAAAGGCCTGGCAAGCCTCTGACAGGTGGTACTTGAGGCTCTGTCTCAGAGAAGAGCACAGAAGAGTGTAAGTTAGAAAGTTCATAAAATAACCTTTAAAAACTGAAGTGTCCTCATTTTTCACTCTGAGCACACAGGCCCTCAGCGAGCTGTCAAGCACACCCAGGAAGCAAAGAGCTTGAAGTCAGACTCTGGGCCTGGTTCAAATGGGAAGATGAAGATACAAACGAAGATCTGGTCTACACCTGAGAGTAATTTTAACACTCTGAGGGGCACAGCCATAACTAGCACATCCTAGGGATAGAAACAGCCATCAACTGCCTCAAAACTAGAAATTGCAGTAAGAGCCACTGTGCCCACACAAAGAAAAACTATCATCCAGGACTGGGCTAAACTGATATGGGGAGCTCAAAGATAAAAGCAAAGGGTTAAACTTCAGAAACTTAGAACCAGAGCTATTTCCATGAGATGTGGTCAGAAACCCTGATAAGGCTCTCTTAGAAACAAAGCACATTCCAAAGCAGCAAACAGACCATGTTAAAGTCAGTTGATCCCTGTTCTGTCCCTGAAACGTTCTGGGTCACATACCAGGGCTCTATGGATTGTTCTGATCACTCTTTTTGTGAGTCCCTTATACTTAACACCAGCACTCTGGACACTTACCCTTTCCTTTGGGGTCCAGACATTCCCACCAGTGACCAGCCTGAAATCAACGCTGTGACTGAAAGCTGCTGGAATAGCCTCTCTCTTCCAGGATGTGGAACGTGGTTTGTGACATAGGAACTGCAGCACTCCCAGCACAGCACATAGACTCTGCTCTCTCTGCAGTGAGCAGGTGAAGCAGAGACTACCAAGTGAGCGTCAACTGGCAGCAGCTTTGGGGGAAAAGTTTCATTCTGGAATGAAGGGGCCCCTCAGGGTTACATCTGTGGAGGTCATGAGGCAGGAGGACAGAGCAAGTCCAGGGTCAGCCAGTCTACAGCTCCAAGGGGTCAGGTCTTCCCACCCAGAACAATGCTGGGTGGCTGCAGCAACCACACAGAACACCCTGGTGGGCTGGCAGGCAGGGACCCAGCCCCACCTCTAGTCACAAGCCAGTATCAGATTTTTTTTTTTTTTTTTTTTTGAGACAGAGCCTCAAGCTATAGCCCTCAGTACAGTGCTGTGGCCTCACAGCTCAGAGCAACCTCAAACTACTGGGCTTTAGCAATTCTCTTGCCTCAGTCTCCCGAGAGGCTGGGACTACAGGCACCCTCCACAACGCTGGGCTATTTTTTGGTTGTAGTTGTCATTGTTTGGCCCACCTGGGCCAGATTTGAACCTACTAGCTCTGGTGTATGTGGCTGGCCTTAGCCACTTGAGCTACAGGTGCCACCCAGTATCAGATGTTCTTATTTTACACAGACTTTGCTAGCTGAAAGTCCTTCAGCTGCAGTGAGATCAGAAGCAGAGCACCCTCACTAGGTGCTGGGTCCAGCACTTTCAATACACCAAATCCTTCAAACAATTCCTGAGGAGCTGGGGACGTGGCTTTACCAACAAACATGTAGCTGTGCAGCTGGCCAGCCTGCACCACATGGGTGCTTCTTCCACAGGAGACTCTGCCTGCTGCCCTTAGACTCTTCAAGGCTAGATTCAAACATGCCCTCCTTCCAAGGTTTTCCCCTGCACACTTTTCAAACTGAGCATCACCTTCATCCTCATCTACCAGAAGTTTTTCTTGGAGCACTTAATGGGCCCTTTTCTCTGGTTTACAATGATCCTCACCTCAACTACTATGTTCTCCAAGGCCAGGGTCTTTTTGAAAAACCACCATTGCCCCTGCACAGTTCACCCCCTCTGTCTCGCCTACTCTCCTGCTTCAGAAATTTTCTTTATTCCTAGCAATGCCTTCCAGAATTTGAACTACCAAAAATGCATATCAAATAATTAGCAAATAAGTGATCTAAGGCATTCCAGAATGAAGAACAAGGCAATAACAAGTAGGGTGCAAGTGAAGATACAGAAGACTGGGATGCAGAAAGCTGGGCCTCAGAAGGATGGTGATGATGGAAAGCTGCTATAACCCACCGACACTAAAGCAGAAGGCTCAAACCAAGGTGCTCAAGGACAGTACAGGTTGAAGGTACACCGATTTTCCATGCAGTGAAATGTAAGACCTGATCCTACAGCTACATCCTCCAGTCCTGAAATTTTAAATGATTTGACAATCAAAGAGAAATGACAGTCACTGATTCTCTGAGCAGACACACATAGAGGGAAACAGAATGCAGGTGAGGAAGAGCTAGCTAGGTTCTACTGCCACCCCAGCGAGGCCCAATAGCTTGACCTGCTCCCGCAGGACAACCATCACAGCAGAGGAGGAGGGAACCAGACTAGAAGAAAAATCAAAGCAGCTGAAGCCAGGCACAGAGCAAATGCACAATCAAGGTGAAGAGAAGGACAGCCCTGACCACGGCCACTTACTGTTCCTCATGCTTCCAGGGCTCCTCTTCCCAGTGCTCCTCACTCCAAATCTGTGCCCACCAGGGACCTGCAATACACACATTTCTTCCACTAAATAAATACTGCATGTCAGCTCCTTTGAAGTCAGTCAGCTCCCCTAACCATTTATTGAAGACCATTCTCCAAGATACTGGGGTGTTCTTCACACAACTTGAGGGATTCCCTGTGTATTTGAGTGGAGCGGGAGCTGCCGGTGGACATTAAACAGTAGAGTTTTCACATCCAAAAACATCAACCACCTCATGCAGGAATTAACCAGAACAAAGGTGTTAGCTTTCTTCTAACATAGATTAACAGTGGCCTCTGCCCTGGGCATCACCTGTGGCTCAAGTAGGTAGGGTGCTGGCACCATATACCCATGGTGGCGGGTTAGAACCCCACCCTAGCCAAACTGCAACAACAACAAAATAGCTGGGCGGCATTATGGTGACTGCCTATAATAGTCCCAGCTACTTGGGAGGCTGAGGCAAGAGAATCGCCTAAGCCCAAGAGCTGGAGCTTGGGGTGAGCTGTGACTCCACAGCACTCTACTGAGGACTACAAAATGAGACTCTGTCTCTTAAAAAAAAAACAAAACTGTCCTCTGCCTAAAGGATGGAGCCCTTGAAACTTTTTGAAGATTCACAGAATCTCTCTAACTTGTGCTGGATCTTCTGAGAAAAAGCAAAAGATAAGCAGACATAATCTGTTTAAGGATTACAGAAGTGCGCATCCTTGCATGGACACCCCACTGAAACCCTCTGAGTATGGGAGTCAAAATCCTGTAAAGTTTCCTCTGGCAAGATAACTACCTTACTTAGTAACTGTAATTAATTCATAATTGAAATATGTCTTATTCATAACTTTAAAAAAATCCAACTAAATCCTTCCTAGCCTCTTGATTTTGCCACCACCATGTACAGAGACTACAACAAAAGTTAATATTTCTATATAAAAAGTCACGAGGATGCCCCCGCTTTAGCAGATTCACTGTAAGGTCTAGAGGTTTAAAAACTATGCACTGAATCCGACCAGAGCTAAATTCAAAACAAATAACTTCCCTTTTTACTAACACCAGAAACGACAGACGCTTCTCCCCACGGCGCGGCGGGACGCTGGCAGAGGCGCACCAAGCGCCCGGCCCCACAGGCGACTCTGCCGGGCAGTAGAGGTGCGGGTCACACTAGGAGGACAAAGGGGAAGCAGGTACGAAGCGAGCGAGCTCCAGTGTGGAAAAGCAAGTGCACTAGGGAAAACATCTGAAATTGCGACTTGCAATTTCTGTTTTCCTTCGTCAAATCCGAACGGTCAAGCCGAGAGGCACGTAAAGTGACTGGCTGCTCCAGGCGCGCGGGGGCACTTGCTTCACGCTTCCCGGCCCCGGCCGGCCTCTTCCTGGACACGGGCCCGGGAGTGACCCCAAAGCAAGGCTTCTCCCGGCAGTGACGCGCGGGGCCAGGCCCTGCCCGCCTGAGTCCGCCGCCCGCACGTGGGGCCGCTGCGGGCCGCGCCAACTTTGGGCCATCTCAAGGTGTCCTGTCAGTGGGGCCGCCGCGCCGCCAGCTGTCAGCTGGCCGGGGGCGGGCGGGCGGAGCTCCCAGGGCTTCCCAGGCCCCCAGCCCCCGCCCGGCCCCGCGCAGACAATAGCGGCCC